>NC_142441.1:102405208-102712812 GCF_059453495.1 Arachis ipaensis | reverse complement strand
ACTGAATAATGGATGCTTGAAGGTTTAGAATTCAGAATAAATTTTCGTTGCAAGTATAGTTTCTAAACCAAGCAATCATTCTTTCTTACAAACATTTTGGTTGTCACAAGTAACAAACCCAATAAAATTTATAAACCGAAGTATTCAAACCTCGGGTCATCTTCTCAAGGAATTGCAGGGAGGTGTTCTTATTATTAGTTATGAAAAACAGTATTTTTGGGTTTTGAAAGGTTTGAATAAGGAAAATAAGTTACAGGGATTAATAAATTAATGTCTAATAAAACTCTTGGCAAGGTATAAAAATTCGGAAGTCCTATTCTAGTTACTCTTATGAGAATTGAGTTTAATCCCACTTAGTTAACCTTTACGAAAGCAAGGGAAAGTCAAGTGAACTAATTAGTTAGATCCCCAAGTCCTAGCCAACTCCTAAGGAAAGACTAGAGTTAGTGGGATTCAATTCAATTAGAGAAATTAATTAACAATCACGATAAGTTTGATAACTCAAGAACCTCCAGTTAATCAATTAAAGCCAAGAATATAAAAAAAGCTAAATAAGAATCATAAACCTGAAATACCTTAATTTATATCAAATAAAAAAAATCCTAACATGAATGGTTCATAAGCCAATTTGGCAACATAAGTAATTAAATAAAAGCATTATAGTATCTGAAAGTAAAAGAGAAACATAAAGTAAAAGAAATATTGAACCTGAGAGGAAGTTGAAATAATAAAGTTGAAATAATAAGGAATCCTAACTCCTTTAAGAGGAATCCTAATCCTAAAACCTAAAAGAGAGGAAAACTACATCTAAATTATGAAAAGTGAATGATGATCGACTCCCTATGAATGGATGCATTCCCCCACTTTATAACCTATAATCTGTGTTTTCTGGTCTTGGATATGGGCCAAAAGGGCTTCAGAAGTCGCTGGGGGGGTTTTCTGCAGTTTCTGGTGCATGGCGTCTGTCACGCGTCCGCATGGTTCACGCGGTCGCGTCATCTGGGAGTTTTCCTTATCACGCGTTCGCTTCGCTTACGCGTACACGTCATTTGCGTTCTGCTCAAGGCACGCATCCGCATCAGTCACGCGTCCGCGTCGCTGCCTTTTCGTACTGGGTACGCGGGCGCTTCGTCCATGCGTTCGCTTCGCTGCCCTTTTCTTCAAAACTCTATTTTTGTGCTTTCCTTCCATTTTTGTATGTTTTCTTTCCATCCTTTAAGTCATTCCTGTCCTATAAAGCCTGAAAGCACTCAACACACAAATCACGGCATCGAATGGTAATAAAGGATTATTAATTTTAATATTTCTAAAGCATAGGAAACATGTTTTTCACATATATCACTCAATAAGGAAGGGAAAGTAAAACCATGCAAATTACATGAATAAGTGGGTGAAGGGTTGAATAAATCACTTAAATTGAGCACAAAATACATCATAAAATATGGGTTTATCAATGACGGCAGCAGCTCCTCCATCTGCGCCTCCTTCTTTCTCGCGCGGGCTCCTTGACGACGCTTCCTAACGACGGCAAATGGTGGCAGCGGCGGTGGCTCTCTCTCTCTCTCTCTCTCTCTCTCTCTCTCTCTCTCTCTCTCTCTCTCTCTCTCTTCTTTAACGGTGACGACGGCTTCGGCTCCCTGCCCTGCCGGTGCCGTCCTCCTCCTCTCCTCCTTCTCCTCTCTCTTTCTCCATCTTAGCATGTGTGTGTGTGTTGTCCGTGTGCGTGTGTGTGTGTGTTTTAGGGAAAGAAGGGGTGACAACTAGGGTTTTGGGACGCAGTGTGAGTATGTGGTATGTTAGAGTTAGAGTGAGTGTATATTAGGGTTTCTTTTGGGAACAAATAATAAAATTAAGGCAAAGAGTAATAATTGAAAATCAAATATAGTTCTATATAATTACTCTTGATAATACTATTTATTTTCACTTACAAAATTATTTTTCAAATAAATACTCTAATTCAAAATTAAAGGTAATCAATAGATTTTCTCTTTGTTCATAAAATAAAGTTCTAAGTCTAAATATTCAAAATATAACATACAAAATTTTTATTATCTTTCAATTACTAAAACTTCAAATCATAATTAAGAAAATATCCAATTACTATGAAAATTATATTAGTACAAATTAATTTAAAACTCAAAATCTCATAGTCAACTTTAATTACCTGTTCGTAAGACAATTTTCTAAAAATGTAAATCATAAATAAATATCATAAATCTTAATTAAACACATAAGTTAATTTTTAAAAATCTGGAGTCTTACCATCACTACATAAATGCTATGAACCGTGTAAAGGGTATCATGGTTTATAAAATTATAACCGATAAATGGCTATGAGTTATACTCAAGTCTATAACATAACATCAACACGAAGGACAGAGGTAGGATTAAATACAATTTTGGTCCCTAAAATATAGGCCGAAAATTTTTTTCGTCCCTAACCTTTCTTGCATACAAAATCGTCCCTAAGGTTTAAAACAAAACTTTAAAATCATCCTTTTTACTTAAATATTAAAATTTTGGACCAAATTACCCATGACCAAAAATATTATAAAATAAAAAGAAAAGAAAAAATAAGACAAAGAGAGTGTTACTACTCCTGCAAAGGAAAAGGGAAGAAGGAGAAGGAAGAAGGAAAAAGAAAGAAAAAAATGTTCACGATCTACCTCTGCCTTCGCTTCCGCTGCCACCTCTGTACGATTTTGATTCCTAAGGTAAGGACGATTTTAAAACTAAGTTAAACCTTGGGGACGATTTTGTATGCAAAAGAAAGTTGGAGACGAAAAAATTTTCGACCTATACCTTAAGAACCAAAATTATACTTACACAAAGTATTCTATACACTGACTTGAACATAAAAGTGCTTTGTACAGATATCCACACTCCATATTCTTCCAATATCCAAGGTATAAAACATCCTACTTAAAAATCTTGAAGAGATTGCCAAAAGGATGAGCTGTATCTGACAAGGTCAAGCCAATTTGTACAAGAACAATTTTTTACAAAGAGAAATATTTTCTAGATAATGATTTACCCGATATAACTCGGTTGTAACAATCATAAAACGAATATTCATTTTTTAATATGATAACGTCGATTTTCTTTCCTCTGTTTACTTTTATAATCATAACCAACTAACAGACATAATATCAAAGACTGTTACAATACCAAAGCACCTATATAAATCTCCACGTAAAGAGGTGAGTGTATGATTTTAATATTCTAAGATTAAGTCATTTAATCATAATATACCCTATACTTACTTGAGTGTCGAAATGCATTTACAAGTACTCACACCTCCTGTTTTTGTGTACCAAGCTATAATCATCACAAGAAGATTGTCTCGCCGGTGTGAAGACTATCGAGCTATATCTTGAAAGTATAATTTGGCAAAAACGGTAAAATGTTGTTATTTTTTATTTTCTATACAATTTTTTAGTAATAAATACTATAATAATCCACTATATATATATATAACCTTTTTGTTATATGTAGAATTGCATGCTCAAAACTACTTTAACCCTTTCAGTATAATATAAAACATGTCATTTACAAACCAAACTAAATAACAGTCCAGCAAAGCATGAGTTAAAATTTGGTCTCCGATGACCTTTTTGCACACTAACCGACCATATGAGATTGATTTGATCAAAGCAAGAACAAAAATAATAGTACTTAAAAAACTAATAGTAACAATAATAATAATAATAATAATTATAATAATATTACAAAAGTAACCGATGGGCGATGGGTAATGAAAAATTAAGGGTGAAACAGAAACAAAAACTGGAATTCGGTGTACAAATAAATTAAAGTGATATCATAGATAGGCCGGCGATTGGATAAGAAAGGGCACGGAAACGAATATATATTATGAAAGAGCGATTATCCGTTTATTATGATATTGATATGATGATTATGACTCTATTTAGCCGTGGAAGTAGGATTAAGGACTGAGGAAGGGCGACCGAGAATTAAGGGGCCCAAACACTTGATTTGTTAACCAAATTAATAACATGGGACCCCAAATTACACTATATGTTATTTACCTAGTAAAATATAACTAATGAGCGGATATTTTATACATTTTTTGTTATTATTTTTATATAATTTTTATTATATTTTGTTTAAGTTTTATTGAGTTTTTATAGGTTTTAGTGTAAAATTCACATTTTTTTATTCTACTTTGAGTTTGTGTGTTTTTATGTAATTTCAGGTATTTTCTGGCTAAAATTGAGGAGTTGGAACAAAAATCTGATTCAGAGACAGAGAAAGCACTATAGATACTATCAGGATCTGACCTCTGTGCACTCGAAGGAGCTTTTCTGGAGCTACAAAAGTCTAAATGGCACGCTCTCAGCGACTATGGAAAGCTAACATCCAGGGCTTTCCAGAAATATATAATAGTCCATACTTTGCTTCGAAATTGAAGGCCCAAAACTGGCGTTCAACGCCAGCCACCAACCATATTCTGGCATCCAACGTCCAAAAGAAGGTGACCAGTGTCTAACGCCCAAAAGCGGGCCCCTAGCCAGCGTTCAACGTCTCTAGGGAGTCTTAGCACGTGGCTAACTCTTTTGCTCAACCCAAACACTCACCAAGTGGGCCCCGTAAGTGGATTTTCGCACTAGCAACCTAGTTTGTCATATTTCTGTAATCCTTAGTTACTAGATTAGTATATATAGGGAAAGATCAACCATGTTTAGGATCTCTCTCCAGCATATCATATTTTCGAACATTATTATGTATAATATGAGTCTCTAAACCTCCTAGGTTAAGGTTAGGAGCTCTGCTAATTTCCATGGATTAATAAAAGTACTACTGTTCTATTCAATTCGTGTTTGACTCTATTCTAAGATGTATCTTCGTTCTTCAACCTTATGAATAAGATGAACCGTAACACTCATCCTCATTCTACATGGGTTTAATGTGAGTCCTTCACCAGAGATCACTGAACCACAAGCTTTGTTATACATCTCTTGAACGGCTAATCCACGACTTCGTTGGGGACTTCTCGAGACACCAATTCAGCTGAGGTATGGGGAGATTAGGGTCTTTGTGGTAGAGGCTAGAACCAAAGGCGCAGCATTCTCTGATCTGGAATATTCGACGTTGTTTGTGGCATTTTGAGTAGGATCATCGAAGGGATGAACTGCAGGAGCTTCACCCTCATTCAGATTGGGCGCACACTAAACCTGGCGTTCAGCCTGAGAGAAGAAGATTGGCGGCCATTGAACCGGCGTTGATCACTTACATCCCGCCATGGAAGGAATCACTCACAGTTGGAAAAGACAGTAGGAAAGGTTGATCCAAAAGAATGAAGTATCTCCGAAGCCTCAACCATTCTCTTATCACTTGTTTTACTCAAATTAAGTAATTTCATTCCTATTCATGTTTTATGCGTTTTTCACAACATAAATCTTTTCTAATCGCCTGACTAAGATCTACAAGGTGTCCACTGTTTGATTCAAAATAAAAATCCTCATGGGATCGACCCGGACTCACCTCAGGTATTATTTGGACGACCCAGTGCACTTGTTGGTTCAGTTGTGCGAGTTCTTATTTCGCGCACCAGTAACATTCATTTAGACACACATGTTAAGCTTTATTTGGCAATAATTTCAATGTTTATGTCTAGCTTTAGAATATATATTGTTCTTGTGTATGTAACTTGGACGTAACTTGGCTTCTGAGAGTCGACGCCGAGCTGTTTCCTTCAACACCGAGCTGTAGGCTAGGAAGATTCGAGCTCTTTATCCAGAGAGATATCACGTTGTGGAGAGTGTGGGCAAAGGGGAAGTGTACCTACAAAAGGCACTCCGATGCTTAAGTTAGTACTGTGAATTTTTTGTGTGTGTTTGAGGATAAAATATCATACCTTTATAGGTAAGGTGAAAATAGGTCGGTTACGTTTCTGTTGATTATTCTGTATTGAAAAGCAGTTATTAGGTTTTAATAAGTGATAATTTCTGGTCGGACATTTTTATTCCAGGATGCAGTCCGTTGAGTCTGATTGTAACGTATAACGCCGAGTTATAACGTAAAGTACCGAGTTATGGTGCAAAATGCTGAGTTATGACATCGGATCTGTAACGGCCGTATCATAGACTCCAAGCTTAGCCTGGGAATACGTTTTAATGAAGCAGGTTGAGCTTTTAATGAAACATAAGTCAGCCAGTGAGCTCATAACTTGCCTATTTGGATTATCCTTGGAGACCCCAGTTCAAGATGCTTTATTAAAAAATTATTTAATTAATATGAGTAGGAGAGAGAAACGGTCTTGAATGCCTATTAAAGGACGTGCGTGTTTCCAATGCACATCATTTCCTTTGATGCAACTGATGTGATGGCTTAGTGGATTCTAAAATAGTTTTAAAGTTTTAATTAAAAGCTTTGGAATCCAAAAGGTTAGATTGTTTGCACAAGTTTTTGTTGTTATCAGAGGCATTTGGAGAAACATGAGCAAAACAGGTATGCTTAAATTTTCCTGTAGCTTTTGCGATTCTTGTTCTTCTTCACTATATTCTTACTGATGGGTTTCGTAAAAGAGAAAAAAGATAGGATTGATTGGTCATACGATTGGGTAAATGATGACGTTAAGAAGCTTTCTTCACTGATTTTAGATCAGGAAGCTGTGAAAGAGATAGATAAAAGTAAAATTGTGAGGGGTGGGTCTGGTCTTCGATTGGAGTTGCTTTCTTGTGTCCCTAGTGTTCGTGTGTTTCATAAGGGGGAAGGGTTTGAATTCTTTTATATGTATAGCTGTGTGTTAGAGGAGTTGAGGGTGAAGCTTCCCTTCACTGAGTTTGAATGTCAGGTGTTGAGGCAACTAAACTATGCACCTTCCCAACTCCACCCTAATGGGTGGGCGTTTCTACGTGGTTTTGAGATTCTGATGGAGTTTTTAGAAGAGACTCCCTCTATTGAGTTGTTCTTCTCCTTATTTCAGGCCAAAGGTGTCTGGAAAGGGGTTGGGTGAACTTGAATAGCTCACCGAGGTTTTCTATCTTTAAGTTATACAAGTTGTCGTTTAAAGACTTCAAAGAGATGTATGTGAAGGTTTCTAATGCTGAAGGTGATTTCTCATTCTATATGGATGAAAATTTGGGGGAAAAGTTTCCTCTTTGATGGTGTTCAGAGCGTCATAATATTCTCGGGTCAGAAACCATTAGTGCAAGAGATGAATGCATCATTAAGTATTTAGTGGAAGTTGTTGATCGGAAGGAGTTGATTTCGGTGTTTGATATACTCCAATGGGAAGATAATAGGCAGGCCGTTATAGAATATTTAGGTGAGATTTTGAAATATTGATATTGTGGCGTTGCAATATATATATAGCTTACTTATTTTTTGTTTTTTGTTTTTAGGGAGAAAGTATCCCAGGGTATCTGCTGCCACCCTGAGGGCTCGGGTGAAAAGTAAGAACCTTGAAAAAGAAGGGTCATTTTCGAAGGCAGATAAGGGGATTGGAGTGGGTGAGGTTAACCAACTTCTTCCCACACGAAAAAAGGTTATATTGAAGAAAAGAAAGTCTGATGTGGTACATCTGTCTGAGGATTCACTGAAAAGGGTAAAGAGGTTCCCATAGAGGAGATTCATTCCTTTATGGAGAATCAAAAGAAATTGCATCACATGGCCGATCAGAGTGATGGCTCGTCATTGTAGGGGAAGGATCATCCTTATATGGTTTTTGCCAACGAGGTTTGCCAGATGTCAGCAGATGTGACTTTGGCAGACGAGGTTGGGGACGTCGCCATTGATCAATATATGCAGGTAATATATGTTATTGTTGATTGTGGTTTATATATTGATATATGTATAAATATATCCCTTATGGTATCTCTTTGGTCGTTTAAGGTGATTGGTCTTCGGCTAGCGAGCTTAGGACGCAGCCAAGAAAAGAAACATTGAAAATTGGTCGAGCAAAAGCAAGACCCAATTTTGAAAGAAGAATTGGCTTTAAAAAATACCAGACTAGCCGAATTGGAGACTAAGTTATCAAAAACTAAGAAGGAGTTGAAGCTGATGAAAGAAAATTATGCGAAGGAAGTAGAGGATGTGAAGAAGAAGGAAGCTGACCTATCCACCATGAGTGCTCAGATATTTGAGGGACAACGAAGTTGAAAGAGACAAAGAAATAGAAGGAAGCAGAGATCTTGGATTCTTTTATGGAAGGGTTTGAACGAGTTTCACAACAGGCAAAGTTTCTTGCTCCTGGGTTTGATTTTTCTCAGATGGGTCTAGGGAAGATCATCCATGATGGAGCTCTGGTGGAGGATGATGGTGCTTCTAAAGAAGAAGATGAGAATGTTGAATAGTTGTTATTTTTTATTAGATTTGTAATTTGTTTTAACTGAAGTATGTCTGTTTGTTTTGAACTTGGTATGCTCTTGATAGAGCTATTTTGGGAACTTTAAATTTATTGGAACACCTTAAAATGGTATTATGTTTAGAAATCGCCTTTCACTGTTTGTTTGTTTGGTAAAAGGCATTTGTATGAATTATTTGATAGCAATACGTTTTTATGTTTGCTTAACGTTAGTCAATAGTTGTTTGATAATTGTATTCCCGAAACGTATAATTGAGAGGATAGGATTTGTATAGGCCAGATGAAAATATTTGACTTTAATAGATAAGATCAGTTGTGCGATCATTCCGAAGAAAAGTCGGCGAGATAGAGGTTAGAGAGAAAATGTTACAGCAAGATAGAATAAAAATATAGTACATATGTATTTATTCATAGACCTTTGATTACAAAGGTGCAGGTAGGCAAGCCTCGTTAAAAACTCCTCAAGCAAAACCCTTTTTGGAAAAAATCTTGGTAGTAGAAAAAAGAGTACTCGCCTGGCCCTGTCTTTTAACTATAATATATCTTAAGAGATGATACATTCGGAGTATTTGGCAGAGTATTACCATCTAAGGATTGTAATCGATAGGCCCTGTTGCTGAGTACTTCAATAACTTGGAAAGGACCTTCCCAGTTAGCTGCTAGTTTGCCATGGTTTTGGGGTCTTCTAGCTTGTTCGGTTCGTCTGAGCACCAAGTCGTTTACCTGGAAGGACCTTGGATGGAGCTTTTGGTTATATCACCGAGCTATATGCTGTTGCATAGCTCAGTGTGTGATTGCTGCTGAAGATCGAATTTCTTCAATGGTGTCTAGGTCATGTTGACGAGTTGTATCTGCTGTACTATGGTTAGCCAATTGATTTTAGAGTGAGGCTTGGGAGATCTCGACAGGTATCATTGCGTCCGACCCATATATCAGTCGGAAATGTGTTTCCTTTGTTGTTGAGTGGATGGTGGTGTTGTATCCCCATATGACCTCTAGTACTAATTCGGCCTAGAGACCTTTGGCATCATCAAGTTTCTTTCTCAAAGCATGTAAGATAACTTTGTTTGCAGCCTCGGCAAAACCATTTGTCTGTGGGTGTTCTACCGAGGAAAAATGTTGTCTGATATTTAAATCTTGCAAAAAAAGAGGTAATTTTTTTATCGGCAAACTGGCGACTATTATCAGTGATAATGTGCCGAGATATGTTGAATCTACAAATAATATTTTTTCATACAAAGGAAACCATTTGTTGTGATGTGATTTTGGCTAGGGGTTGTGCCTCTTTCCATTTGGAGAAGTAATCAATAGCCACTATTAGAAATTTTACCTGCCCTGCCGCCAAAGGGAAAAGGCCGAGGATGCCAAGCCCCCACTAATTGAAGGGCCAACTTACCTCGGAATTGTGAAGGATTTCGGCTGGTAGGTGTGTAATTGAACTGTGCTTTTGGCAATTATCGCAGCTTTTTACCTTTATTTTACAATCTTGTTGCAATGTCGGCCAAAAGAAACCAGCTCGGAGTATCTTTGAGGACAAACTCCGGGCTCCAAGGTTTGTGCCACATATTCCTTCATGTGCTTCGGCAAGCGCAAGTTCGGCCTCCGACCTGGAAAGACATTTAAGCAGAGGATGAGAGAATCCTCGTCTATGTAGGCAGTTGTTATATATTGTAAAAAATGAAGCTTGTCGGTTAAATTTTCAAGTATTTTCAATGTTGTTTGGTATGATTCCAGTCCTGAGATAGTTTATATAGGGTCCTCGCCAATCTGCATCATGTACCACACTTAGGACTTCGGTTAGATCTATACTTGGTTTGAGTAGTGTAAACTGGTGCAGGGAAGAAGTTGGTGTTTGTGTACTGGCGAACTTAGATAGGATATCAACTTGGCTATTATGGTCATGAGGTATATGTAGAATTTCAAATTTGGAGAACTTAGAAATTAAGTTTTCAACAATAGCAACGTATTTGGATAGTAAAGGATCTTTACCTGATACAAGTTATTTACTTGTTGTACGACGAGTAAAAAGTCATAATATACCTTCAGTTTGGTAATATTTAGATCGGCGGCGAGTTTGAGACCGGTAATTAGAGCTTCATACTCAGTTTGATTGTTACTCGCTGTGAAAGAAAAGTATAAAGACTGCTCAATGACATAACCATTACCATCTTCAAGTAAAACCCCAGCACCACACCCTTGGGGATTAGATGAGCCATCTACATACAAAGACTATTGGGTTGAGTCATTAATGGAAATTAGGATTGTGAATTCGGCAATGAAATCTGCCAAATATTGAGACTTTATGGGACCTCACCCCTGGTATCTGATGTCAAATTTAGAGAGCTCAACCGACCATTTAACTAGTCAGCCAGCTAATTCTGGTTTTTGAAGAACTTGTCGTAAATGTTGATCTGTGCGAACATAGATGACATGGCTTTGAAAATATGGTCAAAGTCGTCGGGCGGAGAACACTAAAGCTAATGCTAGCTTTTCGATATTAGGATAGTGAAGCTCGGCATGTTGCAGAGTCTTACTAGTAAAATAGATCGGCTGTTGTTGTTTATGTCACTCTGCAATAAGAACAGAGCTTATGGCCCAGTCAGTAACAAATAAATATAAGTAAAGTGGTTTCCCTTGAAGGGGTGTTTGCAAAATAGGTGGTTTTGAAAGAGTGCTTTTTATATTTGTGAAAACATTTTCACATTCATCAGTCCAATGAAAATTTTTTTTTCTTTTTTAGTATTTGAAAGAGACAGAAAGATTTTGAAGCTGAACAAGGTAGGAATCTAGAGAGAGGAGCAAGTCACCCTGTTAACTGTTGGACTTCATTGATAGTTTGTGGGCTTGCCATATCTAATACAGCTCGGCATTTTTCTGGATTGGCCTTGATTCCGTGGTTGGTGAGCATGAAACCGAGGAATTTGCCTCCTTGTACACCAAAGGCGCATTTCTCAGGATTAAGCCACTTTTTCTATTTTCGGATTTGGTTGAATATTTCTGTAAGGTTGTCAAGATGATTGTTGCCGAGCTTTGTTTTGGCTACCATGTTGTTGATATAAACTTCGAGGTTTCTACCAATCTGTGCTGCAAATACCCTGTCCATAAGACGTTGATATGTTGCTCCTGCATTTTTAAGTCCAAATGGCATAACTTTATAACAGTAATTTCCATATTCGGTAATAAATGCAGTTTTAATTTAATAGGACGAATGCATTAGAATCTGGTTATAGCCAGAATATGCATCTATGAAACTCAGTGTTTTATAACCTAAAGCATTGTCTACCAAACAATCAATAGATGGTAAGGGATAGGAATTTTTTGGGCATGCTTTACCATGAAGAAGTTTGCCAACCATGTTGTGAATCTAATCTCTTGTATGAAGCTGGCACTGATTAGCTTTTTAGTGTTTTCCAGAGAGGCTTGCTTTCTTTCAAGGCCTAGGTTTTGCTTCTTCTGTGCTATAGGTTGGACAGAGGGATCTCACGCCAGCCTATGAGAGATGACTGATGGGTCAATGCCAGGCATGTCTGCAGGTGTCCAGGCAAATAAGTCGGCATTTTGTTGTAGGAACATTTGAAATGAGGCTTTCTCTTCCAAGCTTAGTGTAGTTCCTACATAAGTGAATTTTTTCGAATTATCTGCAAAATAATTTTTTTGTAAGTCCTCTGTTGGGGATGGGTGTTCGAGAACATCTGCCCTTGGATCAAGGTCGGCCAAAACTGGGAGTTCCCCCTGACTGTTGATGTTATGTACATGTGCATTGATACTTCGGTTGGGTCTTTTGAGACTATTGTTGTAACATTGTCTTGCGTCACAGGTGTCACTGTGAATTGTTGCAATAGTATCATCCTGCATAGAGAACTTAACACAAAGATGAATTGTAGAAACGATAGTGCCGAACTTATTCAAGAAAGGTCGGCCAAGTATCAAATTGTAAGGGCTAAAATAATCAACAACTAAATATTGAACATCTGAAGTCTTTAATAAGGGAGTCTTACCGAGTGTGGTTTGTAACCTCACAGATCCCAAAACCAGGACCCTTTCACCTGAAAATCTGACCAGGTCTCCAGGGGATGGTTGTAACATGTTGTTACTTAGTTTCATCTTCTGGAATGTTGAGTAGAAAAGAACATCAGCACTGGTCCATGGGTCCAGTAGTACCTTTGTAACCAAAAGATCTCCTAACTGGATGGAGATAACAACAGGGTCATCTAGATTTGTTGTAGTTGTATTGAAGTCGGAAGCTTGAAACGTCATCTGAGGAAGTGTGAAGGCATTTGAGGATTGTTTGAGCTAGCTTCTATTGATAACATAGCTCGGTAAGAGCGTTTTCTTGCCGAGCTTGTAGCACCTCCACTTGCAAAACCTCCAAAAATATAGTTAATAACTCCTCTTGGTTGTTCAAGATGACTTGTGCTCGCCCTTTCTTTGTCTCGACTGTGTTGTCCTGCCAAGTTATGATCGCCAGTGGGAGGGGCACGCCGTTGTATATTATTACCGATGTATTTATCGAGATGACCTTGTCGAGCTAGTCGTTCTAATAGGTCTTTGGCGATGACACACTCATCAGTGGTATGTCCATGCTTATGGTGAAAAGTGCAATACTTTGATTTGTCTACGCCCTTTGAATCTGGATAGTTTCCAGCCTTCCTTGGTGGCTTGATCAATTTGAAATTTAGGATCTCCCTGATGATATCGTCGCACTTTGTATTGAACTGAGTATAGGATTCATAACGGGGGGTTAGTTTAAAACTTTTCTTACTATCCCGTGGTTTATCTTCTTCTTTGTACTGGGGCTTTTCTGCTTTCCGAGCTTGTCGGAGTTCTTCAATGTCAATCTGGCCTTTTTCCTTTTTACAGAACTTGGCCAAGGTTTTTGGTTTGGCAACAGCAATAGCCTCCTGGAATTTCCCTGGTTGGAGTCCGCTTTTGATGGCGTGTAGATGCACCTCAGGGTGGAGGTTTGGTATACTCATAGCCACCATTGTGAATCATGTCATGTAGTCTTTGAAGCTTTCATTCTGACCTTGTTTGATTGTGTCAGGTAGTCAGAGTGGTGCAGGTAGATAGCTGATCCAGCAAAATGCTCCTCGAAAAGCTTTGATAGGTCCCAAAAACATGAAATAGAATCTGCAGACAAGGAACAAAACTAATCAAGTGCAAGACCGTTTAGATAAGATGGAAAACAACGACATAAAACTTTATCGGATGCACCATTTACTATCATTATGGATGTGAACTTTTTTATGTATTTCTTTGGATCGCCTAACCCGTCGTATGGGGTTAAGGTAGTTGGTAGGGTGAACCTTCTGGATAGTACGAAGTTCATCACCTCGGCCGTGAATGGCCCAGGTGAGCTGTCCGGTTCGCCATCTTTGTTTTCTGGCTGAGCTTCTTCATTGTGTACAGGTTGGGCTTCTTCATTCCGAGCAATTTTCAGAGACATGTGTTGGACCAGACTTATGCTCAACTTCTTCGGTTCATTCTTGACGTCCGTCACTATTTTCAATCCGAGTATTAGTTAACTCGGCTATTTGGTTCGCCATTATTTGATTCTCTTCCGCCATTCGCTGGTTGGCTTGTTGCAACTCAGTCACCATCCAGAGAAGCTAGGACGGTGTAGGTGGGGGGAGATCAGCCATGAGCAAACGTAGAAACACTGAGGCCAATGAAAAAGAAAAGATCTATATTTTCGGCCCCATGGTGGGCGTCAATTGTTCTCGTGTATGTAACCTAGATGTAAGTCGTCTTCTGAGAGTCGACGCCGAGCTGTTTCCTTCAACGCCGAGCTGTAGGCTAGGAAGATCCGAGCTCTTCGTCTAGAGACATGTCACGTTGTGGAGATTGTGGGCAAAGGGGGAGTGTACCTGCAAAAGGCACTCCGATGCTTAAGTTAGTACTGTGAGTTTTGTGTGTGTGTTTGAGGATAAAATATCATACTTTTATAGGTGAGGTGAAAATAGATCGGTTACATTTTTGTTGATCATTCTGTATTGAAGAGCAGTTATTAGATTTTAATAAGTGATAATGTCTGGTCGGATGTTTTTATTCCAGAATGCAGTTCGTTGAGTCTGATTGTAACGTATAACACCGAATTATAACGTAAAGTGTTGAGTTATGGTGCACAATGCCAAATTATGGCATAGGATCTGTAACGGCCGTATCATATATATATATAAGGAGATAACGTATAAAATTAGTTTTTAACATTTTCAGTGGGAATCAAAATAGTCTATCACTTTTAAAAATGATCAAATAAGCCTTTGAAATTTTAATTCATAAATTTTTATTTGTTCCTAATTCAACGGTCATTAACATAGTATTTTCATGTTCACATAAACTTTGAGTTGCAAAATTACATCACAATCCTCATCTTCTCTTCTCCTCTGGATATGCATACTTCCAAAAAAAATTGGACTTTTTATTTTAATTAATGAATTGAATTTTTTTTTCATTGTACAACTTTCCCTTGTGATTTTTTAACTGAGTATTTTTTAGAGCATATTTAACAAACTCTTGGTTGAATAGTTAATAGCAGAGGATGCAAATAAGTTTGCATTCCCAAGTGCCAATGATTTAAATTCCACCATGCCACTGAATAGCAGAACCAATTTTTTCCAAGTATTGCTATTGCAGTATGTACTTCCATTCGATATTGAACTAAAATCAGATAAAGTCGTCCAATTTACAAGTTCATGATGAGAGAAAAACAGTAAAAAAAATTAAAAGTTTGAACTAGTTTAGCACCACAAAAATTCGTCAAACTTGTTTCAATTTATGTGTCTTAACAAAACTTCAAAGGGTTGGATTAAAATAGCCTTCGATTTGTCGTCAAATTACAAAAAGATAAAGTGAAAGTTTGGTTTGGTAAAATTTTGTAAAGATGTCTTATTTTGTGTTTGGTAAATTAAAAAAAGACTATGTGCTTATATTTGTAGTTTATAAAAGATCGGAGTACTTTTAAAAATAATTAAAATGAAATTTTTTAAAGTTAGCTTGTACTTCTCAAAATTTAAAAATCTAATATAACTTCATATATTAATTAATTTTTAAATTTAATACTTAAATATATGTCTTTTATAATATTTTTAAATTTTAAAAAATATTTTATTAAACATAATTATTGTTATTTGTATTTATTAAAAATTATTTTTAGTTTAATTATTAAACATAAATATTACACTTTTTAAAAAGTAAAAATTTTATTAAAGAATAATTATAGCATAATTTTGAGGTCAAGATTTATAGTAGAAGAGACTAAAATACGTCCAATTAAATAATTTGGGACATCAATTTGATTATGTCGAATGTGTTAATACTTAATTGTCTATATTAATATTGTATTAATGACAGTTGAGATTAGGAACAAACAAAAATTTACAAATTAAAATTTTAAAAACTTATTTAATTATTTACAAAATTGAAAAACTAAAGTTAATATATACAAAAGCGTAACTTGACAGGACAATGTAACACTAATAATAATATCTCTAATACTTTCCAAACCTTCATTGTACACATTGTACGTTTAGGTCATTGGCTCCCTATACTTTCTCTTTATTACCAAAGTACTAGCTATTGGTCAATATATACAACCATGACATAAAAATAAAAGAAATTAATTATTTATTGGCCACTCGTATAGTAATGCAAACTTATTTTATGTTTATATTTATATTTAAACTTAATTAAACTATATATTATATTTATCTACAAAGTATAAGAAAGACATAAGTTATCTTGCATTAAAAAAAGAATGCAGAGAGTAGTGCGGGATTGCGGGTAGTGACATAGATGTGTGTGTACAGAGAGTTAGAGGCAGCCGCAAATGTGTATATATAAGCGTTAGTTGTATGTGGCTGGATTGAAGCTCCATGAAATTAAATAGTAAGTCCCCTCCTCTCCCGACCCCCTCTTTCTAAACCCACTCGATCTTCTCTCTGTCTATTCAATTCTGATCTGCGCCTCACAAACATAACAATTCATAAAAGAATGTCATCATCAGAAACACCACTACGGTGGACTCAGCAACAACAAGAAGAAGCAGAAGATAATATCACTGAAGATGAAATGAATAATAATAAGGAGTTGATGTTCGAGAAGGTTCTTACTCCAAGCGACGTTGGGAAGCTCAACCGCATCGTCATCCCAAAGCCCCACGCGGAGGCTCATTTCCCGACCGGCGCTGACGGATACTCGACCGAAGGGAAGGGCCTGCTTCTGAATTTCGAGGACCAATCGGGAAAACAATGGAGGTTCCGTTACTCCTATTGGAGCAGCAGCCAAAGCTATGTTCTCACCAAAGGATGGGGCCGCTACGTTAGGGAAAACCACCTTTCTGCCGGCGACGTCGTTTTGTTCAAGAGGCACCGCCTCCATCCCAATAATTTCTTTGTTAGTTGGAGGCGCCGTGATCCCGGGACCATGCCCCTGGCGGCTAGAGGGAGGAGGAGGAGGAGGAGAAGGGATGAGGGTACCAGTGGTGGTGATGGCAACAGTGAGAGTGTGGTGGTGGGTGATGCTGCTGTTTCTGTTTCTGTGGGGTATCCTACGCACCACCAGCAACATCCCTTCTCATCCTATCATTCCAATGAATATTTTCTTCATGCAGGTTTCTTCTTCTACTCCTGATCATTTCTTAACTACCTATTCATTAGATATTCTGCTTTTCAAAACCGTGGGAATGAGAAAATATGACTTTTAAACTTGGTGAATTCACGTAAAAGTAAAATTGATAAATGAGAGTTGTTAAATAAAAATTTAATTAAATTATTTAACGACTTTCACCTATCAACTTTATATAAAATTAATTACACGTTATTTTTACTTTAAAATTTTAATATATTTAGACAACAAATCTAAGCATATTAACTAGTTTCTGCCAATATTATAGTAAATTATTAAATAAATTCATTATTGTTACTTAGATTTTTTTTTTATGAAAAATAGACTTATTATTGTAATTTTTTTGAATGAAAGTATATAAAGAATACGTAATATATAAGATGTAATAATTTAATAAATATTATGAATTATTACATCTTATATACTATGTACTTTTTATGTACTCTCATTAAAAAAATTATAATAATAAACTTATTATTCATAAAAAAAATTTAGATAACATTTTTTTTAGGTAACAATTATAAAATTAATTAAAAATAAATTTTTGCAGAGTTTAAATTTATGTTTTTTTAATTATATTAAATATATATTAAAATTAAGTATTAAAATTAGTTATTATATAAAATATATATTATAATATAAAATATATATTAAAAATAAATTTAAAAACATATATATTTATATATAAATAAATAATAATTAATTTTAATAATTAATTTTAGTATATAAATAATATTTTAATTTTTTTATTGAATTTTAGATATTTTTATTTTTAATATTGACTATACAATATTTGTTCCCGATCAAGAAAGTATAATTAAATAATGGTCCATTAGTTTATGCAAGTATTAATTTTTTTGTAAAGTAATGTTATATGCACCATTTTGTATATACTTCTTTTGTATATATTTTATCCTTTTTTATTAAAAGTTATACCATACAAAAAGAAATGTATAAAAAATAAATAAAAAATGGTATAAAAATTAATTTTTTTTATTTTAACAAGTTTTGATAAACAAAAATAAAGAGTATCTTATCTAAATTATTTTTACATTTCCATTAATGATTCTATCAGGATTCAACCCCTTCAATTTTTTTTTAAATTTATCGTGTTGCTTTTCTTCAGTTGCAGTGCACTTTGTAATGCTACGTTTGTCTGTTAAAAAAAAAAGTGTAGTAGAAAATTTTCTTATCCACTTTCGGCGGTGACACAGTAGACACTAAGTGAGAAAAAGAACGTAATATAGAGAAAACAGAAAGAATGATAATTACAAAATCCACATATACATGACTTTTGCGAGTAAAGTGTGTTTGCTCCCTTGCCAGATTAAAAAATAAAAATAAAAAATTGGATTCAAAGAACATAGCTTAAAATGCAATAATGGTAATTATGACAGTTCTTTTTGATTGAGAATTACTATTGTAGTTTCAAAGAAGTAGACATGAAAGTAATTGGGAGAAATTTGCGTCATGTGTAATTTGGGTCCTTATCTGCTCAGATATCAGAATTCAGATTGTACCTAAAATCTGCAGGTCTCGTGCGCTAGCTGCGTGAGCCATGTGACCGAAATTTAACGAAGTAACAAAAAACAGATAAAGACAAATTAAAGGTCACTTTTTGTTTCTACAACTTGTTTAATTTGCTGCCTTCTATTTCGTCAACAGGAATTTTAAATATTATCCGGTTGAGAATTTTTGAATGAGAAATCAACAAACATCATTTATTACTGAAGAAAAATATGTAATCAACGCCATTCCCATTCTAAAACACACACTATTGTTGATATGTATAATTTAAAAAAAAAAATAAGATAAGGAATTTTAATTTATATTAGTTATTATGTTAGTTAATAGTCTAATAAATTTTGCTTTATATTTTTAATCAATATTTTTAAATATTATTAATTAATTACTAACTAAAAATAATAAATTATACTGATTTATAATACTACTGTAATTCTAATATACGTTCCTTCTTTCTTTATGTTTTTTTTTCCAAATTAAACAAGACAATTTGAATTCAATTTTTTTTTGGTAGAGATTGCTTTCTTGGTAGAGATTTGAATGCAATTTGATGTCACATTCACTGTCTCAAAGAGTGTATTAGTATCGAGTTTTTCTAAAATAAAAAGTGAACGCTTAATATTTTTGTAATCAAGATAATATAACTTATATAGGATAAAAATTATAAATTCAATAATAATGAAATTTTTATATTTATCATTTTACTAATCTTCTATTTTAATAATCTTTTTGACCAGTTAGAATAACTTTTTATATTTAAATTTAAATAGCACAGATCTTAACTGAGGCATAGGCTTATGCACGTGTGATAATGTAACAGGTGGAGAGTGCCAAGGTGCGAACGAAACGACAATGGTGGAAAACCCTTTGAGTTCAGGTTCGAGGACGCTGAGGCTGTTCGGGGTGAACATGGAATGCCAAGAACAACGAGAGACACGTAATAATAACAATAATAATAATAATTCTGAAACCTTCGCACCCTAAAAAATCTCATCGACAAGGACCCACCTCCCCAATTAATTAATATTAGTGATATAATAAATAAATATAATCCCTCCTAATTAATTAATTCGAATCGTCGTTCACCATCGTCACATGCTAAACATGCAAGTGGTGGCTTCTTGCTATATATATATGTCACTGTCTTGTTTAGATTCTCTTCTCTTCTTTTCTTTTTGTTTTCCCCCGGTTGGGGGTAAGCTATGGTATTCCTTCGGTCAATTATATTACAATATAATATAAATAGTATGAGTATGGTGATGTCATTAACATCAAGAGTACCGATGAAAGGAATTGTTAATTATTTTATAAGCGTATCTAGTTTGGAGGTTAGCTAGACCAAGTTGAAGATTATAAAGGATCCTTCTTGTGTTAAATTTGGAATATGAATGCAAATGGAAATGCTTAATTATCCTTTTTCAATTGGATTCTTGTTCCCTCTTAGTTATGCATATCAACTATCATATATAGTAAACTAATTAAGGTGTCAATATGCCAGGCGATGGGGACATGTTCCCAACGAAGTCCGATTCTTCATATATTTGAGATCTAAGAAGCACAGCAAAATTGTACGGAAACTTAAAAGACTATAAGAATTGTCATATGAAATTAATTTCTGTTGGGAATAAGGAGTGGACCATAATCCACTCAATCATGTGTTAAATAATTTGTTATTGTTATTATATTAAAATGTTAATATAATAAGGTCCTTGATTAAATTTAGAGATTTATCATTGTGATAGTGATCATAATATTGAGTGATAAATCTTTTATAATTTAATCTAAATTGTTCTTGGTCATAGGATTATTAAAAAGGACATTAATAATCCGGAAAGATCAATATATATATAATGGTCTTCATTGGATGAAGATTAATAGATCTCATTTATTAAATTATATATATAAATGGTGCATATAGAGATATCACCATTAAACTAACTCACTTTGAGAATTCCTAATGGTTATAATTACCGCATATTTGTCAATAGGATATTCTCAAGATGAACACGGTAATAGAGTTTCCTTTGACCTGCGACTGTCATAGTAATTAACAATGTATTTATTATACTATGATTCCGGATACCTAATACCATAGGGTGCTAGTTGAATGGATATTGGGTATGATTTAAATATTTGTAGAATTAATGATTAGTCAATAAGGAATCCGTCAACTTTCGGTAAAGAGTTTGAGCTCTATGATTATAATGACTGAGATGAATAAAACATTGGCCAAGGGGATTGAATGAATGAAGAAATGAGTTTCTTAGGTTATTCACAGTTCATTATAATAATGGTAACAAGTTAAGTTAGAGTTTGACAATTAAACAATACTCTAAGGGTTAACCAAGAGTTGGAAAGATGGAAGGAATTATACTTTATTTTTCTGAAGTTCTTAGTAAAAATAGATACTTCATACTATCGGGTCGTTGAGAAGTGTTGCTAAACGCCAACCTTGATTAGTAAATTCAGTATGACTAATTTACTACCCCGTTAGTATTGAACCTATGGGGTCACACACTAACGAGTGTTCTAATCTTTGTTGTAGAATTATTTAATTATTATTTTGATTTGATCAAATAAATAATTATATTAATTCAAAATGAAATATTGTTATATTCTTTGTTAACACTAAGAATATAATAATAGTATGATAATTGAGAATTTTAAATGAGATTTGAGAATAATTAGTTATTCTATTTTTAAATTTGGATGAGATCCTAACTGATTATGTTTCAAATTGAGTTATGATATGATTAATAAATTTGAAAGATTCAGATTTAGAATTTTAAGATATGATTCAAATTTGAATTGAGATTCAAATTTAAAATCATTAACAAATCTCATACTATATATATGTGTATGCAAGAGTAGAGGAATCACATAAAAGAGAGAATAACAAGAGTTTTATTCCTTTACCTCTACGCACATAAATGCATGTGAGCCTAATTCTTGGAGAAGAATTTTATGGTGTGCAAAAAGTTGCAAGAGGTTTCTCAATTTAGATCAGATGTCCATTGGTCAAGGAGTTGACAGCAAAGGTTGGTCTCGGTGTGAATACGCATAGAATTTCGTACAATTGAAGAATAAAGTTTTTACTAAAGCGTCTAAAGGTATTTAGATCTAATTGTTTATTATTGAAATATAGTTTAAACACAAAAATAGATCTTTAGGATTACCTTCTTTTCTTCCACTGCGTGTTACGTTATGAACACATGGTAATCCTTCAGTGATATCAGAGCTTTAACTTTTTTGTGTTTAAATTTTTATTCCTATTTTTTTAAAGTTTGTGAATTAATAAGATTAATTCAAATTGTTTTTAAGCATGTGATGTATTTATTTACATTGAGATGATTTTTTAATAAATTAATAGTTAATTTATTTTAATTATTTAATTATTATTAAATTATCATTCTTTTAATATAAAAGTTATATTTATAATCAAATATTTTGTTTGATTTTATTTATTTATTAAATTTAAGGAATAAGATAAAAAAAAATATTTTTTGTTTGTTTCTTATATATATAAGTGTATATATAAAGGTCAAATTTGATTTGATAATTTTTTAAGGCTAAACGTTAGTACATGAAAAATCAAATTTTGATTTGATTGATGTGTTTTGAACACTATAATTTTAGAAATTAGTTTTTGTAATATTCTTGATTATAAAAAGCGGCCTGACAACTAGGAGTTTTATTTTCAAGCTAATAATCAGTGTATACATTTGATGTATTAAGGATTTAATTTTATATTTTTACCTAGACAACCTGGAAGTATAAAATTTAATCCAAGAATACTAGTAGAAATTCTCTAACAATAGAGATAAGTCCTAAAAGTTAGGATATTGTCAAAAATAAATTTATCTCTTCTTTACAAGGAGCAACTTGACAACTAGGACACTTGTACTCAAAGACAGAATTTATTTATGCATATGATGATGTATAAGGAGAATTAATTTTATGCTTGAACCTAGACTACCTAGGGATATAAAATATAATTCAGTTAAATAATTGTCTGACAACCAGATAATTATTTGGGATTATAATTGCATTGGGATACAATTTAATCATGTTTATTTGAAATATGTATGAGTAACAACTTGACAACCAAGATACTCATTCGTAATTCTAAATAATTTTTCAGAAATATAAATTTTTTAATTTACTTTCGTATTTTAAATTTTTAAATATGCCCACCTTTTGTGTGGCATACTTGAAAGTAATATATTGACTACAATTTAGATTTGTTTTTCCAAAAGATTATCATTGAGATGACAATCCTATTGAAATAATATTCTCCAATAAATTTGGTTATGGAATGGTTAGAAGTTGTGAAGTATTTGGAATATTGCTTTACTACAACATGGGTTGTTTTGACAAACATGAGTTTCAATTTCAAAGACAACCTACTATTTATTATTAAACATCTTGAGAAGATGCATGGTGCCCAAAGCAAGATAGCATGACTATCAAAGATTTTATTTAAACTAATGGGAGTATTGGGCAATATATTTTGAATTAAACAACTTTAGAAGTTGAAATGCCATTAGGCAAATGGCTTTTGCGAGAATTATTCTTGCAAGTATTTTTGGAGATTTATTTTGTTACAAACAATTTATAATTGGCCTTAATATGATTAAGGTTTGTGATCCTTTTAGAAAAACTCAATATGAGTATTGAAGATGCGAATCAAAATTGCTCTTAAGGGTTGGTTTGACCAATAATAAAGATATCGAGTATTTTTATTATAAGAGCTTAAAGTAAATTCTCTAATATCTAATTGATATATATTCTATTGAATAGAGAATGAGATTCTCTCCATGCACAAATACTAGTACTCTATGTACTCCATCATGTTTAAGAAACATGAAATTTGATTTAGTTTAACTATCACTGTTTGTTAAATATTTGGACTACGTTTTAGAAATGTTGCTAAATTAACAAATTTCTCACTAAATCAATTTTTTTTATCCATACGAGATATGGAAAAGGCATAAGCTGAAACTCAAGAACATTAGAGTTTGGAGATGTCTTATATGTGTTAAGAGATTGCATAAAAATAGAATTGATATTAGGTCCAATAAATGAGATTTATTGGTTACCCTAAAGAAATAATGAGATTATTTTTATCACTCTTCTTATGACAAAGTGTCTGTGATAATATGTTAAACTCCTTTTTGGAAAAAGGATTCCATCTTAAAGAAAGAGTGGGACTACAATTACTTTTATTAGAATTGTATACCACTCAATAGAGGATATACTTTCTCCTGAAAGTATAAAAAGTTTGATCGTCAAACTAACTTTTTAAAAAAGTAGCCTATTTGTTTAATGATACAATTCTATAAAGATAGATCTAATGGTTACTTAAATTTTTATAATCATGTTCAATAAGGATTGTCCTTAAAATAAAATTATGCACTATTGTAGTGGGAGATTTCATGTTTTGAGAAAACGTGATATTTATTATGCACTTGGTGTATTTTACAAAAGGTCAAGCAAACATGCTCAAGAGCTAAGGTCTTTAAGGTTGAAAGAGTTTTGATAAACACAAATGTGCATTGAAAAATTATACACATAATTGATTGGCTCTAGTGCAAGTGAAAGATTATTGTGATAATAGTATGCCCAAGATCCAATCTATCATGATTGGCTCTCGTGCAAGTGGGAGATTGTTGGAAATAAGGAGTATGACCACTATCCAATCAATCATGTGTCAAATAATTTGTTATTGTTATTATATTAAAATGTTAATATAATAAGGTCCTTAATTAAATTTAGAGATTTATCATTGTGATAGTGATCATAATATTGAGAGATAAATCTTTTATAATTTAATCTAAATTATTCTTGGTCATAGGATTATTAAAAAGGACATTAATAATCCGGAAAGACCAATATATATATAATGGTCTTCATTGGATGAAGATTAATAGATCTCATTTATTAAATTATATATATATATATATGGTGCATATAGAGATATCACCATTGAACTGACTCACTTTGAGAATTCCTAATGGTTATCATTACCGCATATTTGTCAATAAGATATTCTCAAGATGAACACGGTAATAGAGTTTTCTTTGACCTGCGGCTGTCATAGTAATTACAATGTATTTATTATACTTTGATTTCGGACACCTAATACCCTAGGGTGCTAGTTGAATAGATATTGGGTATGATTTAAATACTTGTAGAATTAATAATTAGTCAATAAGAAATCCGTCAACTCTCGGTAAAGAGTTTGAGCTCTATGATTATAATGACTAAGATGAATAAAACCTTGGCCACGGGGATTGAATGAATGAAGAAATGAGTTTCTTAGGTCATTCACAGTTCATTATAATAATGGTAACAAGCTAAGTAGTTTGACAATTAAACCATACTCTAAGGGTTAACCAAGAGCTGGAAAGATGGAAGGAATTATACTTTGTTCTTCTGAGGTTCTTAGTAAAAATAGATACTTCATACTATCGGTTCGTTGAGGAGTGTTGCTAGATGCCAACCTTGATTAGTAAATTCAGTATGACTAATTTACTACCCGCTTAGTATTGAACCTATGGGGTCACACACTAACGAGTGTTCTAATCTTTGTTGTAGAATTATTTTATTATTATTTTGATTTGATCAAATAAATAATTATATTAATTCAAAATGAAATATTGTTATATTCTTTGTTAACACTAAGAATATAATAATAGTATGATAATTGAGAATTTTAAATGAGATTTGAGAATAATTAGTTATTCTATTTTTAAATTTGGATGAGATCCTAACTGATTATGTTTCAAATTGAGTTATGATATGATTCATAAATTTGAAGGATTCAAATTTAGAATTTTAAGATATGATTCAAATTTGAATTGAGATTCAAATTTAAAATCATTAACAAATCTCATACTATATATATGTGTATGCCAAGAGTAGAGGAATCACAGAAAAAAGAGATTAACAAGATTTTTATTCCTTTACCTCTATTCACATAAATGTATGTGAGCCTAATTCTTGGAGAAGAATTTTATGGTGTGCAAAGAGTTGCAAGAGGTTTCTCAATTTAGATCAGATGTCCATTGGTCAAGGAGTTGACAGCAAAGGTTGGTTTCGGTGTGGATATGCATAGAGTCTTCGTACAATCGAAGAATAAAGTTTTTACTAAAGCGTCTAAAGGTATTTAGATCTGATCTATATATTATTGGAATAAAGTTTAAGCACAAAATAGATCTTTAGGATTACCTTCTTTTCTTTCGCTGCGTGTTATGAGCACATGGTAATCCATCAATTTCTTGATGTTAAACTTTTAAGGCATAAGACTAAATATCTATAGGATTCTCTAAAATTCACAATGTCCATCGATTTAGTTTTTACGATTTTAATTAAATTATTGCTGTTTTTAAAATTGAATTTCGGACACTATCAGACCATCTCCAGTCAAAAACTCATTTCAGTCTCTATTTATGGTCAATTGATCATAAAAAATAACTCCGCATCAGTTTTTGCGTGATAAACAGTAAATAAAAATTTAAAGTATCTCTTTCTTCTCCTAATGGAAGAACTAACTTTAGTCCCTATTGTGACTCCACTTAATTAATTAATTAATTAAAATAATTAAAATTAATATAGTTAATATTTTTTTGTAATAATATTATTAAAATTTATAAATTCAAAAATAATTCAATATTAAAAATATTAATATTAAAAAAATTAATAACTTAATATATAATAATAATGCACAATATATAATTCGAGATTAAACTAATTTGTAAAATACACAATATAAAAAAAGCATAGTGGAACTCTATAGTTAACAAGTATTGTGAAATTATTATATGTGTTCAATTAAGTCTTTTTTCAACGGTTGATGCTGCTGCATCACTACAAGAAAAAGGCCTGTCGGCACACTTTTTTCTTGCTACGCTTTTAAAGCGTGCCCAAAAGTGGTCAATGGCCACGCTTTTGCGAGGGTGGCCACTGATTTGTGATTTGGCCACGCTTTTTTTTGCCACGCTTTAGAGAAAAATCGGTACGCTTTTATGAGTGGCCACTTATTTGAAATTTGGCCATGCTTTGGGAAATCGACACGCTTTTACGAGGGTGGCCACTGATTTGAAATTTGGCCACACATTTTTTTGCCACGCTTAAAAAGCGTGACCATAGAAGGAAATCGGCACGCTTTAAAAGTGTGGCTATAGTGTGTTTATTTTAGCACCGTAAAAAAAACGTGCCGATAGAGTTCCCTCCTCTAAAATTTAGTTTCCCACTCATTTTTTTTGCACTTAACTTTTTTTTTTCTAAGTTTTCAAATTTTAACCCTAAATGATAATAACAACACACTAGTTTCATATAATTTCTTTTTTTAACTTTTAATTTCCTATTGCGCCAGGAAGGATGAAACCTAAATTCGTCAAATGCCTATGTAGATATGATATACAATTTTAAGATGACTTGTGATTTTATTTTTTTCACCATTCAATATTTTTTCCTTCTTTTTTCGTTATCTTTTTTTTTTCATTACAAAATGTGTATTTTTTTTTATAATTTCTTTATTTTTAAATCACATAACTTTGTTAGAGTACACTTAATTCTTATGTTACCAAATTATACTTAACAAAATTAGTTTAAGATAATTTGATTAATTTTACAGTTTGTTCATTGTATTAATAATTAGTTATTTAATATTCTTAAAAAATATAACAAATTATAATTTAGAATCAAAAGTATTTAATGTAAACTCAATATTCATATTTAAACTAAATTTAATATCAAAGTATGAATTAAAACTTTAAATGTTATCATTTGAATTTCTTAGTTTCTTTGGTTTTGATAAAAGTTAGAACAAAGTTAAAGAAATGAATAACTAAGCAAAAAATCTTTTTAACACTAAAATTCACTTTCAAACCCTAAACATACAGCGCCGTCACTTCATCTTCACTCTCGAACCCAGCAGTTTCCTTCGGCGTTCATTGTTCAGCTTCATCGCACCCAGCATCCTTCATCGCCATCATCGTCATCTTCGTCGCGTTCATCACTGCCCTTCATCTCACCCAGCCTTCATCGCCTTCGTCGCACCCAGCCTTCATCGCCGTAATCGTCATCTTCATCAAGCAGTCGTTGTCTTGAGCTTGCCGTCGCCATCACCATGGTCTTCCTCGAGCTTGCAGTCGCCGTCATCTTCGTTGAGCAGTTGTTGTCTTCCTCGACACTGCTTTGAATGGCTTTTCTTTGAAAGGTTCAGAAAACCCTAACCTCCATCACGCTACCATCTATCTCCCGTCACCACCCTTGGCACTCAAGATCGCAACCAGGTTCGTCCTTGCTGTTTTGCTTATCGTCCTTCTCGTCATTCTGCTCGGAAAGATGCTCGCCTCTGTCTCGCGGTTCTGCTCGCCAGGTCTCGCGGTTCTGCTCGCCGTGCTGCTCGAAGGTTAGTGCTCAGTTGTGCTGTTTTACTACTAAGATGATTTTTATTTTGAAAAGCTTATTACATGTTCCTACTCTTGAAAAGAACTTAATCAGTGTTTTCAAATTTTGTTTAGATAACAATGTGTTTTTCGAATTTTATACGTTCTCAAAAATCAAAATGCTGACGTATAAAACTGAATTAAAATGCACTGTTCTTTTAATATGCATTCTTGCTAAATGCTAATACGAAACACCCGTTTTCAAGGTTTTTCCCTTTATTTTTTTTGAAACATCCATTTTGTCCATATTGTTATAAAAATGTATTATATAAACACACTAAAGTTTATTTATCATATTGGTTACTATGAACCTTTCATTTCTATGCATATACAAATTAGACAAATTAAACCAAAATTTTCTAAACTATAATTGGAAGTTTCTAACCAAGTAATTTGGATGATCATTGAAAGTACAAAACACAGAAAGAATAGGACTCGAGAACTTGTGCAGGAAATAGAGTTTTCAACCTTAGCATGATGGGATATTGTATGTATATTGAAGGAAGACCACCGCTTTTTGTCTAGTTGAAGCTTGTGTTAATTGTTTGATCTGATAATTAGAAATTGGAAATAGAAAAAAGTGATGCTGAAGCTACCAACTGTAATTTTGAAGCTTCTTCGTATATTGTCTTGTGGTTGGGCAATTACTATATATTACAATTTCGCTTTTCCTGGACTTAAGAAACTAACACTAATATTTACTCGAGCTTCAACCTGATCTTTAGAGCGACATATACACTAATATTAATTTTTTTTCAATTTCTACTTTTAACCTGAATTTGTACTGTTGATTGCTTAATTTGCTGCTTCGCATGAGTTTTTCTTTCAATTTTCATAGATAAATAGAATGAAATAAGTATATGTGTTCAATTCAATTTATTGTAGGAGCTGACCTTCTATTTTTCTTAGTTTCTATTCAAATAAAGTATCTGTTGAATTAGGATATAGGTATGTTATCAATGGTGCTAGATAAAAGAGTGCCAAGGGGAGCATATATGGTTCTGAACATGTATAGAGACTATTTCTTTTGTGTTTGATATGTGTTTTTTGTTCTAATGGCTGAGTATGCAATATTGCGGGATCTAATTAAAGTTTCCTTGCCATTTTCATGTTTAATCAATTTGGATTTAAAATTGGATTTGTTGGACTTAATTGAAGTCGCTTTTATAACATGTACTAACCAAGATTATTTAAAATTCTACAGGGCAGTGATAAAAATAATGGAGCTCATAATGGATGATCACACTACTCATGAAATTTGATATTTTGTAACTAAGTATATAAAAGAAGTAGATATGTGACACTTGTTGGAATTGCAATTCTTGTTTACTTGTTATGACTTTACTTTTTGGTACTTTGTCATCAAAGCCTACTTTTGTGGTGACAAGTTTTATATGTATGTCTTTTTTTTTTATGGAAAAGTTTATATTTGTTGGATTTGTTCAATATATATAATTTTGTTTTGGTCTATGAATTTAAAATTATATAGAATTTTGCAGGAAATATTAGGAAGATTAATGAAAAAAAAACTTCTGACCAAACTTATGGGCACGCTTAAAAAGGGTGGCTATATCTTAATTTTGGGCTCAACAAGCACGCTTAATAAGCGTGGCCATAACTTGGCAATCGGCACGCTTTAAAAGCGTACCCATATACTCATCTATTGGCACATTTTCTAAGTGTAGCCGTATCTTTTCGTATTTATAAATAGCCATGCTTTTGGAGCATAGCCATATGTTTACCCTATTGGCACGTTTAAAAAGTGTAGCCATATCTTCCCCTATCGGCAAGCTTTTAAAGAGTACCAGAGCATACATTTTGGGACGTTTTAAAAGCGTGGCAATATGTGCACTTTTCGGTACGCTTTTAAGCGTACCTATAGGTTAAGACCTATGGCCACGCTTTTTAAGCGTGGCAAGAGATGAAAGCGTACCAACAAAAAAAATATGCCGATAGATCCACAAAAGCGTGGCAATAGAGCAACTAGCATGCTGGCGGATGTGACCCTTTCAAAAGTGTGCCGATAGCTCAAAAAGCGTGGCGAAAAGCTATCGGCATGCTTTTTTGCACTTTTTGGCACGCTTTTAAAGCGTGGTAGAAAGCTTATTTTCTTGTAGTGCATATTCCGAAGTTGGGCATTTATTTAGAGAAATTGATGGTAAAATGCAAAATTTTTCTCTCCTAACTGAGGTAATTAATATAAATTATTAATTAAATAGATATATAATTATTTAATATAATTAATTATTATAATTATTAATAAATTAAATATAATTTAATTATTTAATATAATTATTTAATTAATTATTATTTAAATAATTTTGTTAAATAATTAATATAAATTAAATAAAATAAAAATATAATTATTTAATATAATTAATTATTAATAAATTAATTATGATTTAATTATTTATTAATTATGAATTTATGTAATTATTTATTTTTATAATAACTTGCCACATGGTAAGTTATTATTAGACAATAAAAGTCCCTGTTTAAAGACACTCTTTCCTCTTGAAAGGCACATAGAGACTCTCTTTTCTTCTTTTTCAATGGTTTTGGCCTCTGCTTTTGTTATAAATAGGGCCTCATATTTTGGCTGTTAAAATTGCTCTAATAGTTTCTCAACTCTTTTCAGTAGTAATGACTTAATAAATGGAGTGACGAACTAGCATTCTCTTACTACACTAGATATTAGTGAAATAATGTCATTTATTTTTATTGGCATTCCAATTAAAGTAGACACAGCCAATCAAAATATGTGTATAAATTATTTTATCAAACGACATAGTTTTGTGCTGATTGAATGCTAAAAGTAAATGACATCATTTTATCATTATGCAATGTGGCAAAGGAGTGCCAACTCATTAATCTGTTTCCTAAGTTACTGCTAAAAAAGGATCGAGAGATTATTACAGTATTTGGAGTAGTTTAATCTTAGAAACAACAATAGTAAAATAAAATTTTATGGACCAAATTAGTAAACAATGTGAATCTCAAGAATTACTTTTTGAGAATTTAGTCCATAAATTATGATTTTTGTGTTTAAAGTTTTTATAGAAAATCTAATAGTTTTTGGTATTTTTTATTTTAAAAATTGACTTTAACATTATAAAAAATTTAAAACCGTCTTTTTATTAAAAAAATTAATTTTTAAATAAATTTATCCACCAAAATTACCCTCATCTCAATCTAACCCATATCCCCACCTACTCGTAGGCTTGTACACGGATCAAATTGAATATAGCCGAAATCTCAATTCGATCACAAAAATCATCGGATCAGATTAGATACGATATCCAAATTTTTAAAACTTGGATCTGAACCAATCTGCACATTTGCATATAGAAACGGATCGGATATCGAATATATTCGCAAAATAAAAAAATATATTCAAAATCTTATGAAGGTTGTAGAAGGCTTAAAGAAGGGGGTTGAATCTATGGCCTTCTTTTACTTTAATGAAATAACCTTTTAATTACAAACATTCAATCTGAATCTGTTTGAACTCAGTAGCAGAAAATTTATGAGACAATTTCATTTTGTCTCATGAATATCAGAAAACAGAATAGAAAAGGGAAGAGAGAAGCTGACACCATCATGTATCATGGTTCAGTTGTCTTGTGCAATGCAATTTACATCTAGTCTCCACCACAAAAGTGGTGGAATTTCCACTATAGTTAGGGTATTACATACACCAATTCCATAGTATTGACACAATCCTTTCCTTCTCAGGTTTTTACTTAACTTGTCTTGGCTATGCTAATACCTAACTTTTCACTCTTAGTGCTTAACTAACTAAGAAAGGGATACCTCACTGGTACAAGATACAAGACATAAAAATAACCTAAAGAGATCTGAAATCACTCTAGGCTTTTCACTCAAGTATATCACTCAGCCTTTTTACTCTCATTGGTTTTTTCTTGATCTTTCTCTTTTGCCTTTTACCACTCAAGAAATTACAGAAAGATATACATTAAAAATGAAAATTACAATCTATAAAACATGAAAGAGATTGATGCTTCAACAGCCTCTGTTGCTATGTGTTGAACCGGATTTACTTGACTCTGATTGAGTTCCTCATTCTGACAGAATGCTTCTTTAACTAGAGAGCACTGTCCAAGTTGATGAACTCTTCAGAGAAAACTTCTTAGAACAAAAACTTCAAACCTTGGTTCTCTCTCCTTGCCTGCAGAAGCAAGAAATTTTTTTTGTATCTCCTTGCATGTTGCTGAGTTGCTCTCTTCCAAGTCAACTTCTCGAGCTGTGTGTTTCACCAACTTCCCATTTCACTATTTTCAATTAATCCTCAATTTAGGAATATTGGGATAGCCCCTTTTGCTTGACCGAATACATCAGAAAGGCAAAGATGAAAGATGTTCAATGGTAAACCCAGATCTAAACCATTGAGTTACTACTTTGTCCCCAAGAAATAATCCTGGCCTTTGATTCACAGCAGTATTTATCAGACATCCCTTTCTCCATTTATCTCAAATTGGAGTGGCAGAGATTTAGAGAAGGAGAAGAGAAAGTAAGATGCATACAAAAGGAAATGAATCCCTTTAGCTTTTGACTTAGCTTGATATGGTTTGATGTGTGTGATTAGACCTCAACCTTTTTGCTTAACCCTTCTTTTTCTTTCTTCTTTGGTGAATGACTTAGGAACGAAGCTCTCTCTCGTCTCTCTGAGTTTGACCGAAATGAAAATGGTGAACGTTGCCTTTGGAGAATTAACTTGGAGAGATCAACTTGAGTGATATTCCTTGGGCTTGGATTTTGTTCACTTACCACTCAGCTCATTTGATTTTTGAACTCCACAACTTCGGGATTTTAGTGTTTTACATAGCCCACCCACTTTGGTTTTATTTTCCATCCTATTGGCTGCTATTTTTGTTTTCTTTGGCCTGCAATCACTAATCAAGCTCAATGAAAACTAATTGGATGATTAACCCAATAGACTAATGTTTGTCATAATCAAATTAAGTTAGTTAAATTCTTAACTCAACAATCTCCCCCTTGATGACAAACATATTTGTAATATAGATCAAAAGGAATTGAATTTGGATAAAGTTAAGAAACTTCCCTTTGAGTGATGTCACTTTCTTTTGTGTTGCTCCCCCTCTTCCTTTCAAGAGTTTTTCCCCCTAGATTTATGCTCTTCTCTTCGTTCCTGTTTGCATGTACTCTCAAGAAACACAATAATGGACTATATACAATATGTTATCCATTGATGAAGCAATCAGCAAGGCTTTCAAGCAATTTAACATCTATGAACCTGAATCAAGGGATTGTGCAAACAACCAAATATATCTACCCCAAAACTAAACCAAATATATAAGCAATAATAACAGATATCCAGCCCAAAACTGCTCAAAAACTGAGCAATACAGAACATGAAGACTAGCAATGTCAAAACAGAGCAATAAATCAAACAGAGCAACAAATTATGTAAAGCAAATTACATAATTACATGCTACTACTCTCCCTTTTGTCATCAAGGGTGGAACAAAAGTAAACCAAAAATAAAGAAAAAACCTACAACAGAATGTTAGTGTAAAACCCAAAATAAGTAGGTAACTGAAATTAAGTGCAATAGTTGTTAAAAGTATTACAGTCATCCGAGGTAATCATAGAGAAATCCAAAAAATACAACAACAGTTTTATGAGACAAAAGAGAACAAAAGGCTGCAGTAACATGAGACAATTTCAGGCATCCAAACCATCCTCCTCAGAACCTGCCTCTTCTTCAGGATCAGTGGCAGCATTGTCATCCTCTTGGAGATTGTCAATGAATTTCATGAAAACTGCCACTCTATCTCTTGATTTTCTGAGGAAGTTCTCATGTTTCACAGCAAGTTTCCTCTTTTCTTTGCTCATAGCAATCAGATGGTTTGAATGAGAAATAAATTCCTACACCACATCCTTAACAACTTTATATAGAACAGTTTTGTGTCCAGTGGAGGCCGAAGTTCCCATGGTGGATGGAGGAGGAGATTCTTCAGGAATGAAATCATCATTATCATCATCAAGAACCACCCTTTCAGAATGAGTGGGTCCCTTTTTCTACTGTTTAACTGAACCACCTCCTTTTAGATAAGAGTGTCTATTTTCATATGATTCATTTGACAAGTCAACACTAAAATGCTAAAAAATACAGGTTAAGAACATGCCATAAGGAAGAGCATCATCCTTCTTCTCACTTCTAACACAATTAAACATATACCTTACCATTAAATAATTAAAGAAAATTTCAGTTTTTGTGAGAATGGCATACAAAACTAGAGTATCACAGTACGACACCTTGTGATATGAACCACTTTGAGGAAGGATGATATGGTTCACTATGCGGTGCACGAGAGTGACCTAAGGCTTTGTGAGTTGGAGTGATGCCATCAATCAAAGAAATACGTTCACCTACAAAGGCCAGAACATCATGAAAAGAGAGGATGATATGGCTCACGACCTTTTACATAGAAATGAACAGTCTCCTCATGGTAAGTCATATTAGCATAAAACTCTTTGACTAAAAGTGGGTACACTGGCTTTTTGATGTCAAAAAGATGATTCCAGTCCAAAAATTCCAAATTTTCAACAAAAGAAAAACCTTTCTTTTTCAGATTGGGTAAATCAGCAAGAAAAGAGGGAAACAGGGTATGGTATTGAATAACTCCTTCATAGAAATTATTATTCATGGCAGACCTAAATCTGTAAGGGTTATAGTTTGAGAGGGTCATGAAGTGTGATTTGTGTGCAAAGGGGTCAATGTCGGGTTCCTTAACAGATTTAAGAGAGATACAAGGTTTACCTCTTTGAGGACAAGTAGGAATAGACCTTGGCTTAGGTTGAGTTGACGCATGAACTGGTTCTTCAGCAGCAGCAGGGCGTTTGCCTTTTGATGAACTGAGTTTCAAAGAACTAGGTTTTGAAGGAGGCTCCTTTGGCGGTGGCGTTGGCTTGGCAGAGGAAGGATATCTTGGTATGGTCTTGGTCCATGCCATAGGGTTAGAGCCAGCAAGAGATGTAGGAGAAGATGGTGATGGAGTGAATGTCTGGTCTCGTGAACGAGTAGAAGCTTTAGAAGGTTTAGGAAGCTTGAGAAGCCTTTCACAAGGGGGTTTCTGCTGAATAACTTTCTTCCTCATTAGGTTTGGCCCTGGTTTTTGTAAAAAAAGAAGCACTAAAGGTAGTGGGGGAAGAAACTGAAGGGTTGGTGGGAGGCTTTATGAAGAGAGAGGTTTAGTAACTGCTATAAAGGAGGTTTCTTGTACCCATGCAACTGCGTCACTGTGACTTGACACTGAGAGCGCTAGCGCGCTCTGTGCGCACACACAACCAACGAAGTTTTGCAAGTTGTGCGCACGCACAGCCTGGTGCACACGCACACGATGGAAGGTGCATTCTGTTGAGGGCGTTCGCATACCTTGTGCGTATGAGCAGAATGAAAATTTTTACTTACTGTGCATACGCACACCTCTATGCGTACGCACACTTCTTGAAAATTCCTTTGGGCGTGCGTACGCACAACCCTATGCGTACGCACACTGCCCTATTTTTTTAATAAAAAAACCTTATTTTTAATGGTTTCACCTTCCCGGCAAGCTTGTAAACTTCTGTGACACTCATCTAAGACTCCTTGGCCTGTTTTTGGATGTCAAAACATAGAGAAGGTCCTATGTGAATTTAATTCAGTATTTCTGGTAAAAGTTAGAGAATGGAGGCTTAGGTTTCTGGTGTACTGAGGACGGATTAGCTGAGAGAAGTGAGGAAGTACTGTAATAACGATTGATATAAGAATTGTGGAATTTATGAATTGACAGTGGTTGAGATGAGTCTGGGACTCAGAATGGAATGATGGATCACTGATATATTGAATGAAATGATTTAAAAACCACTGATGTATTGTTTTTAAACTGAGATTTATTGAGACGTTATGCGACTGGAAGGGACGGCTTGGCTGGATCCCGCCTGTCGAGGTCGCGGCGGCGGCGTAAGGGTAGTGGTTCATCCCGCTTACGTTGAGATTTGAGGTCTGTGGCAGAGTATCCCGCTCGCATCCCTTCAGAATCTCAAGAGTGTGTGCGGGCATTATATCCCTGAACCGTGGGCCGGGGCACGATATCCCTAGGGGGTACCTAATGTATTCATGACCGAAAGGTGATGTTTCCAAGGAGATGTGTCGGGTTGGTAGTTGAACCGACGATGTGATATCACAGCCAAATAGGACAGACATTCATCATTTGCATATTCTATCTGTTTGTTTGCTTTGCTAACTTAAAATTGCTTGCTTAATTCTATAACATGTCCAATTGCCTATTTCAATTACTTGACACATATGCTTATACTTGTGCTTTACTTACATTGTAGTAATTATGTATTCTACTGGGATTGAGGAGGTTTGAAAGGTGGTGACGATGGGATCGCATGCAGGATAGGTTGGTGAAGGCTGTGGGATAGCGGATAGTTGTTAGTTTAGAAATCCACTAAGATGGATTACCATTTTTTTTTGTTTAAAGTTAATGTTTTAAATTTAATTATATGCTAAGCTTTAATCTCATGATGGATATGAAGCTCTAGGATTGCCTCTGGTGTCCAAGAGTCTTATATCTTACATCACTGGGCACTGTTACCATACTGAGAATCTCCGGTTCTCATACTATATTCTGTTGTTGTTTTTCAGATGCAAGTCGCAACCCACCTCAGTGAGTTGCTTGGTGGTGACAGAGCGGATGATCTCTATCCCGTTTTGAAGTCTTTTTGATGATTTTGTTTAAGATCTCTCACTTTTGTATTTATCTTTGCCTTAGAGGCTTACTTTGAGAGAGATATTTTGTATAAGCTATTTTACTTTCAAAACTCTGTATGTCTGTATGTACTAGTCGGCTTAAACTCCACGAGCTGCGGCTTGTATCCTTTGACTATTATACCTATATTTTGTTATCTTATATCTTTATCTTGTGCTTCGATTAGTGTAGCTTCATGTGAACGTTTTGCGCTTTTCAAACTCTGTTTTTGAGCTTAATTCTTCATCGGGCTTCTAGAATTATTACTCCTTCTATATATATTTATGTATAAGCCTTAGATTTGTCGTAAGTTCTGATTAACCTTTGCTTTACGGCATGAGGTAAGACTTAGGGTAATTAGGGTGTTATATTTAGTGGTATTAGAGTGGTTCGTCCTCGTGAGCCTAAGGGATGGACCGATTGTGTTTAATTGCATACTCTGTGTCTTTTCTTTGATGCTATTAGGGTTATCTGTTTGATATATGCATAGCATGCTTGTTTGTGAGTGCCTTTTTGGGATAATTGAAGCACTATACTTTTGGTATTGAGACTAATCACCCTGATATCGATTGTTTAGTGTAGACAGGAACCCTAATGGCTACTCACGGACGAGGTCGTACTCGTACACGGGGAGGAACTGAGAATGACTGACCGACCGATAACCATGCTGAGTTCATGGTAACGATGGCCAACTTGGCTAATACCATGGAAGCGAATGCTGCTGCAACTTTGCAAGCTGTGCAGAGATTGGGTCAACCGGCGGGAAACAGAAGCGAATTTGGGGATGGAAATGGAAATGGAAATGGAGACGAAAATGATAATGACTTGGGAGGTGCTCCAATGACCTTGGCTTCGTTTCTGAAAGTTCACCCACCGACTTTCATAGGTTTAAACAACCCCACTGAGGCGGATAATTGGTTCCAAGCTATGGAGCGTGCGTTGGAAGCTCAGCATGTTCCGGCTAACCAATTTGTAGAGTTTGCGGCGTATCAACTTCTCGGAGATGCTCAACACTAGTGGCAAGGAGAATGCCGCTTACGGCAGCTTCAGAATGCTAACATTCCTTGGAATGTTTAATAGACGGCCTTCTACAAGAAACATTTTCCTGAATCGGTAAGAGAAGCTAAAGAATTGGAGCTTTTGCAGCTGAAGCAAGGCTCATTGTCAGTAGCAGAGTACACAAGCAAATTTGAAGAGCTCTGTAGGTTCTCAAGGGTATGTCTGGGGGCCCCTGAGACTTATCAGAGTTGGAAATTGTTCATACCCTGGGTCGAGCTATCCGACCCGGGATGATCGGCGACACAACGACCAACCTCTTCAGGTCAGACTACCCGACGTCTTCTAAAAGAGCTCGGCCAAATCGACAGGAAAGCCCAATAAAGGGCCCAAATAGAGGAACACGACCCAAATCCAAAGGCAATCCCAGCCTATAGAGATAAAGGCGGTTCCCTTGAAGATAAGCTGACTTCATCCAAAACAAGATAAGATAAGATAAGATAACTAACTTATCTTATCAGAAAGGTCAGCCCACACTACTATAAATACACTGGAGCACCCAGGTATAACTCATACTCTGATTCTACAATAAACCTGTTTAATACCCATGCTAACTTAAGCATCGGAGTCTCTTGCAGGTACCCCCCACCCTCCGGTGGCCAAGGATCAGCAGTGCAGCAAGTCCAACAAGCCGGATACGTCATCTCCGACTAGTACAGAAGATCTCATCCGAGATCGACCTCCAGTTTCAGGTAACCCTCGGAACATTGGCGCCGTTGCCGGGGAACCTGAAAGTTATCCCAAAACCATGGTGGACGGCCATGACAACGACCACGACTCGGATCTGGAAAATAGAACACAGCACAAGAACGCGGACACTACGCTAAAGGATACCCCGAAATCCAACGGGGACAAAAACTCACCAAATCTGGGAGCAATAGAAGCACTTCAAGATCGCTTAAAGCAACTTGAGAAAGAAACCCAGCAACAACGGGAGATCGGAAAGGATCTGCAAAGAGAGGTACGGCGACGTCGAGAACTGGAAGAAAAACTACAGTAATTAGAGGCCGACCTCAAATCAAAAGCTCCACGGACCACTCCTGAGGAAAATTCACGTAAAGAACAAGATCCGTTCACCAGAGAAATCATGAAGACCAAAATCCCAAAAGATTTCAAGCTCCCAGATATAGTTTTGTATGATGGCACCACAGATCCCAACCATCATCTCAGCAATTTCAGAAGCAGAATGTACCTTACCGATGCCTCAGATGCCATTCGCTGCAAAGCTTTTCCAACGACTCTCACGAAAACGGCGATCAGATGGTTCGACAACTTACCTCCGAAGTCCATCTCAAACTTCGACGACCTGGCCAAAAAGTTCCTGGCCAGATTCTCCATCCAGAAAGATAAGGCCAAGCACACACCCAGCTTACTAGGGATCAAGCAAGGAAATCGAGAGAGCCTCCGCAACTACATGGAAAGATTCAATAAAACATGCATGGACATACAAAGTTTACCAACTGAGGCCGCCATCATGGGGCTCATCAATGGCTTACGAGAGGGACCTTTCAGCCAATCTATATCAAAAAAGTATCCTACCTCCTTAGACGAAGTACAGGAGCGAGCAGAAAAATACATCAACATGGAAGAGAACGCTCGGTTGGGAGAAACCTCAAAATTTGGGGCCCCCTACCGAGACAAAGACAAGGACTCTAAAAGGAAAGAAGATCGACAGGGGGAGAAAATAAAAAAATACCATAACTACACTCCTCTCAAGGCATCCCTGGTCGACGTGTACAAAGAAGTCTGCCACACAGAAAAAATCCCCCCAGCGCGACCACTCAAAGGCAAAAGGGGAGGAGGAAACCGGAAGGAATATTGTGAATACCATCGAGTCCGAGGGCACTCCACCAACGAGTGCTTCGACTTGAAAAATATCATAGAAAAATTGGTAAGAGAAGGAAAATTAGATCGATTTCTGGCTACCCGAGATGATGACCAAAGAAAGAGACGAAGAGACGAAGATGATGGACGAGCTGAACTATCACCTCGAACACCAGAAAGACATGTCCACATGATACACGGCAGATTCACAGGAGGTGGGATCTCCAAATCATCTCGAAAGAGATATCTCAAAGAAGTATATCATGTCGAGGGAAAGGAGGAAGCACCCAACATCCCGGCAATAACATTCACTAAAGAGGACGCATCCGGCATCATCTCAGGACACGGCGATCCCATGGTCATCACTATTATACTGGCAAACGCCAATCTACACCGCACATTAGTAGACCAAGGGAGTTTTGCCGATATCTTATTCAAAACAGCCTTTGACAAACTCGGCTTAGACGAAAAGGAGCTTAGAGCATACCCGAACAATCTGTTCGGACTAGGAGACACCTCGGTACAACCGCTGGGATACGTATCGCTACACACTACTTTTGGAAAAGGGAACCAATCCAGGACCCTCAAAATAGACTACATTGTGGTCGACGTAAGTTCAGCCTACAATGCTCTAATAGGTCGGACAACACTCAATCAACTCGGCGCAATAGTCTCAACTCCACATCTATGCATGAAATTCCCAACTACAGAGGGGATAGCCACGATAAAAGCAGATCAAAAAATGGCACGTCGCTGTTATAACGAGAGCTTAAACCTCAGGGGCAAAGGAGAAGAGTTTCATACAATTGAGCTTGGCGGAGTTCATCGACGAGAAGAACTCCGTCCGCACCCAGAAGGTGAGGTAGAGAAGGTTCAGATCGGAGACACCTCGGACAAAACAACTAATATCGACACGGTTCTAAGAGGAGACTCAAAAGAATTACTGATACAATTCTTACGAGATAATGTCGACCTCTTCGCATGGAGAGCCGCAGACATGCCGGGCATAGACCCCAAGCTAATGTGCCACAAGTTGGCGGTCTACCCAGGATCTCGGCCGGTGCAGCAGAAGCGAAGAAAACTCGGGCCAGAACGATCCCAAGCTGTGGAAGAACAAGTAAAAGCACTACTGGAAGCCGGATTTATAAGAGAAGTCAAATACCCACTATGGCTAGCCAACGTTGTCTTGGTGAAAAAGTCGAATGGGAAGTGGCGAATGTGCACCGATTACACCGATCTCAACAAAGCTTGTCCAAAAGATCCATACCCACTCCCAAGTATTGATGCCCTAGTAGATGCTTCCTATGGATATAAATATCTCTCATTTATGGATGCATATTCAGGATACAACCAAATTCCCATGTATCCACTAGATCAAGAAAAGACCTCGTTCTTAACACCAAAGGCAAACTACTGCTACATCGTGATGCCTTTCGGTCTCAAGATCGCAGGAGCTACTTATCAAAGGCTAATGAATAAAGTCTTCTTAGATCACATCGGAAAAATCATGGAAGTTTATGTGGACGACATGTTAATAAAGACACAAAGCGAAGACATACTATTGTCCGACCTGGCTCAAGTGTTTGACACTATAAGGAAGCATAACATGCGACTCAACCCCGCAAAATGCACCTTCGCAGTTAAAGCAGGCAAATTCTTAGGCTTCATGCTCACACAAAGGGGAATTGAAGCAAATCCAGACAAATGTCAAGCCATACTCAACATGAAGAGCCCAACCTGCGTCAAAGAGGTACAGCAACTCAACGGGAGATTAGCCGCCCTATCCCGATTCTTAGCAGGAGCTACGATAAGATCTCTCCCCTTCTATGCTACTTTAAGAAAGGGAAAACAATTTGAATGGACGACAGAATGTGAACAGGCCTTCCGAGACTTCAAGGAATTCTTAGGACGGCCACCTATCCTATCTCGACCACAAGAAGGAGAACCGCTCATATTATACTTCGCAGTAGGGAACCGGGCAATAGCTTCAACACTAGTCAGGGAAGACGAAAAAGGGCAACAACCCATCTACTTCATTAGCAAAGCACTACAGGGATCCGAGCTGAACTACCAAAAAATAGAAAAATTTGCCTATACTCTTATCCTAACCTCTCGACGACTCCGCCCATACTTCCAGGCTCACACTATTAAGGTTCGAACTAACCAGCCCATAAAAGGAATATTGCAGAAAACGGATTTAGCAGCAGAATTCTACAATAGGCAGTCAAGCTGTCAGAGTTCGACCTCCAATACGAACCTCGGACGGCCATCAAATCACATTATCTGGCCGACTTCGTTGCAGAATTCACAGACACCCTGGAAACCCCCACGGAATGGAATCTCTACGTGGACGGTTCTTCGAATAAAACTGGAAGCGGCGCAAGCGTGATAATAGAAAGCAACCAAGGAACCCAAGTCGAGCTCTCCCTCAAATTCGAATTCCCGGCCTCAAACAACCAGGCCGAATATGAAGCCTTGTTAGCTGGTTTGAAGCTGGCTAAAGAGGTTGGAGCTAAAAAACTTAACATTTACAGTGATTCACAAGTAGTTACATCACAAATAACAGGGAGCTACCAAGCCAAAGATCCCACCATGTAAAAATATTTGGATAGAACCAAGGAACAGCTCGGACAAATCGGGGAATATAAGATCCGCCACATACCCCGCGAACAAAATGCCCGAGCTGATGCACTCTCGAAACTAGCCAGCACCAAACCAGGGGGCAACAATAGAAGCCTCATCCAGGAAATGTTGTAGAACCCGTCAATCTTGGAAGAGGAAAAAGTCCTGACGATAACAAGTCAGGACCAAAGATGGACGACCCCCATAATCGACTACCTCAAAACAGGAACACTCCCCGCAGAAGAAAAGGAGGCAAAGAAATTAAAAAGGGAGGCACAGTACTACACCATCATAAACAACATCCTGTACAAAAGAGGAATCTCAATACCTTTACTAAAATGCGTACCGACCTCCAACACAAAGGAAGTGCTAGAAGAAATACACGGCGGCATTTGTGGCAATCATCTCGGAGCACGAGCTCTCGCCAAAAAAGTACTCCGGGCGGGATTTTATTGGCCAACTCTACAGAAAGAAGCTACAGAATTTGTAAAGACATGTCTACCATGTCAGAAACATGCCAACTTTCACATCGCCCCGCCAGAAGAGCTCATCAGCGTGACTTCGCCCTGGCCGTTTGCAAAATGGGGACTCGATCTTCTCGGCCCCTTCCCATAGGGATCAGGACAAGTTAAGTTTCTCATAGTAGGAGTAGATTACTTTACAAAGTGGATCGAGGCAGAGCCCCTAGCCAATGCCACCGCTCAAAGAAGCCAGAAATTCTTATATAGAAACATTGTCACGAGGTTCGGAGTTCCATATTCAATAACCACAGACAATGGCACCCAATTCACAGATGCAGGCTTCAGAAAACTAGTAGCCGACTTGAATATAAAGCACCAGTACACCTCCGTTGAACATCCGCAAGCCAACGGACAGGCCGAAGCTGCTAACAAAGTCATATTGGCCGGGCTAAAATGGAGACTACAAAATGCAAAGGGAGCCTGGGCAGAAGAGCTTCCACAGGTCCTATGGGCATATCGAACGACGCCACATTCCACCACAAAGGAATCTCCCTTCCGATTAGCATACGGAATAGACGCGATGATTCTAGTAGAGATTGAGGAAGGGTCACCTAGAGTAATTCACTACAATGAGCAAGCAAACTCCCAACTCCAGAGAGAAGAGCTCGACTTGTTACCCGAAATCCAAGAAAGAGCTCGGATCAGGGACGAAGCTCTAAAACGCCGAATGGCTTCCAGATATAATAAAAAGGTAGTACCGAGAAGTTTTACAGAGAATGATCTCATCCTAATCCGAAATGATATCGGAACAACTCGACCAGGAGAAGGAAAGCTGGCAGCAAACTGGAAAGGACCCTACCGAGTTGTAGAAGTACTTGGAAAGGGCTACTACAGACTGTCTGAACTCGATGGGCAAGAGCTTCCCAGGTCATGGCACGCCTACAACTTAAGAAGGTACTACAGTTAGAAGAGATAAAAGATCTCATCATTGGATGCACTCTTTTTCCTGAAAAGGTTTTTTAATGAGGCACCAAGTTGAGACTCAGACAATCCCATATGTATATATTCGCACATTTCCTTTAAATAAAATACATTTTAGATATTCTACAAAGATTTCAAGACGCATTAATCTGAAGCATTCATCATCTGATTATAAAGCAACAGATCGGCAGAAAGTGAAAAATAATTTCACTGCACGATCACGATAAAGACAACCGCCCGATAAAGGTGAAAACGCGATTCACCCAAAGGACGATCTAGAGATGACAACCGCTTTCTACAAATCGGCAAAGATGAACACAGAATAATGTAAGAAGTTATCGAAAGTGATCTAGAAAAAGAAGCTGACGAGGTCTTACGGATTGCTAAAATAATAACTTAAAGATTGGCCGACGTTAAGAAGTCGGACCAAGTCAAACCAAGTTATAAGTAAACCATGGAAAGAGGTCTGGCCAACCCTATTAAAGAGGATTACTTTAACTTAGAAGGGCCCGACGTAACAAAGTCAGCCCGAACTAAAAAAGTTATACAAGTAGTCCCTGAAAGAGACCCGACAAAGGTCCAAGAAAGAGGACTACAAAAATAACTTAAAAGAGACCGACATAACGAAGTCGGACTCTTACTACTAAAAAAGTTATACAAGTAGTCCCTGAAAGAGACCTGACAAAGGTCCAAGAAAGAGGACTACAAAAATAACTTAAAGGAGACCGATATAATGAAGTCGGACTCTTACTACTAAAAAAAAAGTTATACAAGTAGTCCCTGAAAGAGACCTGACAAAGGTCCAAGAAAGAGGACTACAAAAATAACTTAAAGGAGACTGATTAACGAAGTCGGACTCCTACTACGATAAAGATCTCTGAAAGAGATCTGACAAAGATCCAAAAAAGAGGATTACAAAAACGACTTACTTAAAAAAAAATCGGTTATGGATCGTCAGAAATACAAGCAAAAACGAACCAAAAATCAAAGTTGGACCTACAACCACAAAGGATTCAAGCTACAAAGTATAAAGCAAACTAAAAAAGGTTAAGCTGCAAGGTTCCAATATTCACAGAAAAAGAGATACCAAGTCAAGCACAAAAAGCCTGATATCATCCACAAGGTTATAAAAGCCTCGGAGGCCACTAAAACCTACCTTAAAAAAGCTAAAGCGAGCTACCCTTTGTTTTTTATAAAAAACAAAAGTTGCTAGGCAAGCAACGGGAAAGTATCAGCAGTTAACGAAACATAAAGAGTTAAAAAAGCCCACAAGCCGGGCCAACTACATATCCAGATTAAAGTAAAAGCCAAGGGTCAAAAGACTTTTTAGCAGCATCAGCCCGAGGAGACGGAGGGCGAGTCTGGAGAGGAACAGCATCTACAGTACCATCATCCCGGTTCAAGATCTGGCAGTCGGGATCAGAAGCGGGAGAACCAACCTCGGCAGGGACAGCAGAAGTCGACACCTTGGTAGAGGCTACAGGGGGAGGATCGACATCATCCTCATCCTCGTCATCAGGGACAACCTTGCCATCCCTGACAACGTTCTCCAAGCTAAAGAGGGTCAGGTCGGCCTCGGGAGCAATAACCTGAACTTGTTCCTTCAGGTTCTCATAGGCAGCAGTAACACTGCCAACAAGATGACCTTGGAGTTCGGAATAATTAGCCCGGGCATTCTCCAACTCTTCTCTCAGACGCAACACCTCCCGGTAAGATGTCAGATAACTGTCCTTATGACGCATAGCCGTGTCCTCGGCCAGTCTCAGAGAACCAGCCAGAGAAGTGGAACTAGCCTTTTCATTCTCCAACTCTTTCTCCAACTTGGCCACCCTTACTTCAAGCTCCTCCTTCAAGCCCTTCATCCGATCAAACTCCTGTTTGGCCTCCTCCATAAAAGCTTTAGTGGCATGGAGAGGAAGACTTTGAGTAGTTCGATATAGGGCCGCCCCCATGTGTGCCAACTTGATACCACTCCGGGTGATATAATCAAAATGATGAAGAAGCGACACGTCGTCCATAGAAAGAGCACCATAAGGGCCGATTTGTTGATCTACAAACTCAACCGCATCAAAGTCAGGAGCATCAAGGTTGAAAGGCTCAATTATTTTTTGCTTTTTACTAGGAGGGGCACCGGAAGCTGCAACAGAAGATTGTGGAGGATCGGCCAGACGGACCCGAGGAGTAGGAATTGCTTTCCTCGGCCCGGGAAAACTCGATATAGGAGGTTTAACTGGAGGCTGAGAAGATCCCTCTCTGGCCGCCTTGGCCGAGATGTTTAAAGCAGCGGTCGCCTTCTTCGCCTTCTTATAGGCCCTCATAGAATCGTTATTCTTCAACATCTCTGAAAAACACAAAAAAAACAAAAGACAAGTTACAACACAGGAGAAGCAAAGCTCGGGAGCAAGTATAAAAACAAATCAGACAGTACCCAAAGCAGCCCGAACCAAAGATGGATCACTCAAAAATCTCTTCGTGTCCAGATGGGGAGGCTTCCCCCACAAATCTTCAAGAACAACTACAAAGGCCCGCTCAACCTCACTAAGCATTTCCCATGTGTAACGTGGCACTCTTACATTCTTTTGCCACTCCAGAGGAAAAGCATGCTCATCATTTTCATCAAGAAAAAAGGGGCGAACCCCCTCAATGGCACGGACTCGGAATAAATAGTTCTTAAAATCTTTAAACGACTCATCGTACATGGCAAAAACTTTATGCCCCTGGGCCGACCTAAAAGAAACCCAGGAAGCTTTCTTTTTGGAGGAACCTCCAGGTTTGGCCGAGACAAAAAGATAAAGGAAAAGAGTTTCAGAAGGTGTTATGTCCAACTCCTGACAAAGAAGTTGAAATATTTTGATAAAACCCCAGGAGTTTGGATGAAGCTGGGACGGAGCAATATTGCAGGACCACAACAAGTCAGTTTCAAAAGCAGTAAAAGGGAAAGTAACGTTTAATTGGCTGAAGAAGTATTCATAAGCATAGAAAGAGGGATGCTCCCCCTCGACGGAAGTCGAAAAACAAACTCTCTCATCGGAATCAGGAGCAACAAGCTCATAATCCCCCTCGCGGGCACTGTTATCACAAATCCTATGGCGCTTCCTCAGCTCTGTGCAAAATTTAGCATCCACAATAGAAACACACAACAAAACAAGGGAGTCCAGCCAATCGGACATCCCCTCGGAAACTCTGGAAGACATCTCTACAATGTTATTGCGAGAGGACATGAGGCCAACTAATTCTACAAGTAAGAAAAGAAGATGGGATTACTAAAAATATCTTGGACAAGGGAGAAAACAACTCAATACGATGCAGGCGAACACACAGAAAAGGAAAACCCCAAGACTCAAACCAAAATCTTGGGGCATCCTTTGGAGGCAGTAACAAAGCAAGGTTTCCAGGAAAATCTACAGCTCCCACCCCAGCATTTTTCAAACAAGAAAAAGACTTTAAACAGCAAGTAGTGTCAAAAGAAAAAGTCATCACAATCTATCAGCAAAAGCATTCCCAAAATCAAGTACGCCAAGAAGAAACCATCAAAGGTGCGAACTTTTTCAGAATCAGACAAAGCAACCGTCAAATAAAGCAAGAAACTGATACGGGTTTTTTCTGAATAAACGGCATCAGAACGGAAACAACAAAGAACATGCAAAACATTAAGCAAAGGCAAAAAAGGACCATGCAGAAAATGAAGAAACTCCCAGAACGCACAACAATAAGGCATAACAAAACAAAAGATCCAAACTTTCTCTAAAGAAAGGGTCAAAATCAAAGCAAAACAAGGAGAATATATGAAACGGGACTAACCTGGAGACGATGAGAAACTTCGAGGAGAAAGACGGAAGCGTAGAAATAAAAGCTGCCCAAGAAAATCACCAAGCAACGCCGTAATGCAAGGAAGCAGAAGAACAAAATAGCGAAGAGAGCAGAGAAAGAAGTTACGAAAAGGGCGAAGGAGAGAAACCGTTTTTGGGGTTTTCAAAATCAAAATGAAAGAGCCAAAGGGAAACGGGGCAATTAATGACAAAATTAATGAAAGCATTAAACCCTTGCACGTTCCCAAAGCGCCGATATAAAAGCGCGCGCTTTTAGAGGAAACGTTCTACATTCAAAAGCTGTTTCAAAGGAATCGACAAAAATGCTTGAGTTCGGCCCCACTAGACCGAAGTCAAAGAAATCAACCTCAAAAGAAGACCGAGCTCAAGCAGGGGCACTGTTCATACCCTGGGTCGAGCTATCCGACCCGGGATGATCGGCGACACAGCGACCGACCTCTTCAGGTCAGACTACCCAACCTCTTCTAAAAGAGCTCGGCCAAATCGACAGGAAAGCCCAATAAAGGGCCCAAATAGAGGAACACGACCCAAATCCAAAGGCAATCCCAGCCTACAGAGATAAAGGCGGTTCCCTTGAAGATAAGCTGACTTCATCCAAAACAAGATAAGATAAGATAAGATAACTAACTTATCTTATCAGAAAGGTCAGCCCACACTACTATAAATACACTGAAGCACCAGGTATAACTCATACTCTGATTCTACAATAAACCTGTTTAATACCCATGCTAACTTAAGCATCGGAGTCTCTTGCAGGTACCCCCCACCCTCCGGTGGCCAAGGATCAGCAGTGCAGCAAGTCCAACAAGCCGGATACGTCATCTCCGACCAGTACAGAAGATCTCATCCGAGATCGACCTCCAGTTTCAGGTAACCCTCGGAACAGAAATGTATTAAGTATCAAGGAGGTCTCAAGGACAACATTATGACTACTGTGACTCCTTTGGAGATTCGAATCTTTTCTGAGCTTGTAAACAAGGCAAGGGTGGTGGAAGACTGTATCAAGAAGGTATCTGAAGGGAGAGAGGATCATGATTATACTGACAACCAAGCTCGTGGCGATTACCTTGGACCAAGGGGACAGAACTTTAAGAGAAATGGTGAAGGGAAGCGGTCAAGAGCTTACTCCCCTGATATGAGGTGTCCGGAGTGTGGGAACTACCATCTGAATAAGCCATGCCGGTTGGGTACGAAACTATGCTACAAGTGTGGCGCACCGAGACATTTGGTTAGAGATTGTCCACACCAAGGAACACATGAGGCGGGTCAATCACAACAACAGGGTTGAGGTAATTATGAAGCCGGTAGCGAAACCTTAACTTATTTTCGTAGTATAGAATATCGCCATTCGTGATATCAGGACTTAGAGATTTGTTAGAGGGACTAATGGAGAAGGAGGGTTTTGATGGATGTGGCTGAGTAATCCGGATTCTTAATGACGATAATCAGAGTAACGCAGCGGAAGGCGAGAGAGAACATCGACACGGTAGGATGATGGTGGATAAGATGCTTTGGCAACTTGTTGGGTTGATAACGTTGATAGTAGAACACTTCATGGAGAATATATATAACGCGATTCGAATTTTGGAGACAAAATTTCTTATTAGGAGGGGAGGATGTAAGAACCAGAGTTTTTACGTAAAATCGCTTTAATAAAATAATTTTTTTTATCTGCCCGGAATAGTTTTGAAAATATGGAAATGATCTTTTGAAATTAAAAAGGTGAAATTGGGTTTCAATGAATTTTTCTGAGTTAGAAAATATATCTTTTGCAAAAGATTTTTTGTAAAAATGTGTACTGGTGCTTAAGCTGGCTGTACAGGCTCTAGTCTATCCGATACCTTGTTTTGAGAAAATAAGATTTTGAAAATTTATTTATTGTTTTGAAAGGACAAAAATAATTTGAAATTGAAAACTGGACGCTAATCTTAAGGGTTTTGGCCCAAAGTGGGCCAAATGGACCTAAAACGCTAACGAGTTGGACCCAAATCGAGCCCAAGGCCCAACATATATAACTCTATTAATGAGTCAAATCCGCTCATTCTCACCCACGCAGAAGTGAGGCACGCTGGTTTGAGAAGAGAGGGAGAAGAAGGCTTGGCACTATTCACCTCCATCTTCCTCAAGCCATAACTTGAGCTACGGATCTCCGATTGACGAGACATTTGCGACCACGCGAAGCTCTTGTCGTGCTCTTCAATTATAGCTAGTAATTTTTGGTAAGACATCAAAACTCCAGCTCCAGTTTCCTGCCCTAGATCTTGTGCATTTTTGGTTCTTGTTCTTGAGTAGATTTTTGTGTTTTGTTTGTTTAGGGGTGATCTAGCATTGGAATATTGTTGGGTTTTACCCGTAGCCTCGTTGGGTAAGGTAAGGTTTCACTATGCCTTTGTGTTTAGTTGTTTAGTGTATCTTAGGTTTTGATTTTGATATATATATATATATATATATAATATAATATAATATTAGTTTGAGATTTGGTGGCTTGTTGCTGAGTTGAAAGCTTGTTGGATTCCAATCTTGGTGCGGTGTGCTTTTTGTGGATCGGCCAAGGTATGGTTTCGGTCTCCTCTATGTAATATGTAATATCTCTGGACACTTAGGCTAGTTGACCTTAGGATAGGATTGAATTGATGATATTTGATGATATTTGGGATGTTGATAAGGGGTATGAGGGTTTTGGTGTTAATGATATATTATGATGTTGGTTGATGTTGATGAGTGTGTACACTGATTGTGGTAATATGGATGTTGATAATGATTGCTAATGTTGAGATTAATTGATGAGGAGTATGAATATTGATGTTGATGACAATTGGTGAAGGATGTGAGTTTTATGAGGATAATTGGAGGAATAAAGATTATGATGGATTTGGTTAATGTTAGATATTGTTTGGTGATGATTATTGGAATTGATAAGGATTTGTATTGGTTGTTGATGATGATTATGAGTCTGGATTTATGATTGAATTGAAAATTTTGGGTTAGTAGTGATATATGGTGTAATGGTTGAGTGATTTAGGTGTGAAATTGAGGAGAATGATATGAAATGGTAAGATGTTGTGTGTGGTGGTATTTTATGATGATTGAGCTGGTTTTGATTTGGTTTTGAATTGAAAGTTGGTTAAAATTGAGGTTTAGAGATTTTTCGTAAAAATAGATTTTTGATGAACTTCAATGGATCATATCTTGAGCTACAAATTTTTAAATGGAACGAATTTTATATCAAATCAAAGATAATTCAAAGAGCTTTAAAATGATATCAATTTTGTAGAAATCCAAATTTTGTAGAGAAAGATATTATGGTTGCAATTTGGTGTCTGAAATCTGAATTCTGTGAATGCTGCAGAATTTGTAATTTTTTGTTTGTGTGCGCATGCACAGCCTTGTGCGTACGCACACAAGGGGATATGGCTGCTGTTGGGAGTGCTAGCATGCTCTGTGCATACACACAACCAACGAAGTTTTGCAAGCTGTGCCCACACACAACCTTGTGCACACGCGCTCGCTGGAAGGTGCATTCTGTTGAGGGCGTTTGCACGTATCTGTGCGTGTATGCATAACGGAAATTTTTACTCTCCGTGCATACGCACACCCCTATGCGTATGCACACTTCTTGAAAATCCTCCTGGGCGTGCGTACGCACAACTCTATGCGTACGCACACTGCCCTGTTTTTCAAAGAAAACCTTATTTTTAACTGTTTTACCTTCCTGGCAAGCTTGCAAACTTCCGTAATGCTTATTTAGGATGTCTTAACTTTTTTTTAGGCTTTGGAACATAGAGACTACCCCAAGTGAGTTTAACTAGATATTTTTCGGTAATAAGTTAGAAGTCAAAGGTTTATGTTGCTGGTGTACGTGGGGATGGACTAGTTGGGTATCTGACGGCGTGCTATATTAATGATGAACTTGTGATATTATGGATGGATGATGAGTTTAAGACTTGGAAATGAATGATTATGGTTAATGGAATGAGTCTGAGCGGAAGTGTGCTATGAGCAGTGGCCTCTGAGATTGAATATGTGATTACGATATGCATTGTTCGTTATAAGGGCTGTGGCAGTCTCCCGCTTACGTTCGGATGTGAGGCTTGAAACTGGGCTTCTCACTCATATTTATCGCTCAAGAGGAAGGTGGTAGGGCACTCTCCCTCGGAACGTTTCCCTCTGAAAGGAGAAGGTGGTAGGGCACTTATCCCTCGGAATTATTCCTTCTGAGCATGCTTTTTCTCTCTGGTTGCAAGGTGGTAGGGCACTATCCCTCGAAATCATGCGGCATCCAGAGGAAGGTGGTAGGGCACTCTCCCTCGGAACGTTTCCCTCTAAAAGGAGAAGGTGGTAGGGCACTCATCCCTTGGAATTATTCCTCCTGAGTATGCACAACAGAGAGACTAATCCAGGAATTGCCATCTGGATTTTGTGTCAGGTTTGGCACTCTAACCGACATGTGATATCACAGCTAATAGAATAGGCATTAGAGAAGGTTGTAGAAGGCTTAGAGAAGGGGGTTGAATCTATGCCCTTCTTTTACTTTAATGAAATAACCCTTTAATTACAAACTTTCAATCTAAATCTGTTTGAACTCAGCAACGGAAAATTTATGAGACAATTTCATTTTGTCTCATGAATATCAGAAAATAGAACAGAGAAGGGAAGAGAGAAGTTGACACCATCATGTATCCTGCTTCAGTTGCCTTGTGCAATGCAACCTACATCTAGTCTCCACCACAACAGTGGTGGAATTTCCACTATAGTTAAGGTATTACATACACCAATTCCACAGGATTGACATAATCCTTTCCCTCTTAGGTTTTTACCTAATTTGTCTTGGCTATGCTAATACCTAACTCTTCACTCTTAGTGCTTACCTAACTAAGAAAGGGATACCTCATTGGTACAAGATACAAGACACAAAAACAACCTAAAGAAATTTGAAATCACTCTAGGCTTTTCACTCAAGTGTATCACTCAGCCTTTTCACTCTCATTGGCTTTTTTCTTGATCTTTCTCTTTTGCCTTTTACCACTCAAGAAATTACAGATAGATATACATTAAAAATAAAAATTACAATCCGTAAAATATGAAGGAGATTGATGCTTCAATAGTCTCTATTGCTATGTGTTGAACCGGATTTACTTGACTCTGATTGAGTTCCTCATTTTGGCAGAATGCTTCTTTAACTAGAGAGAACTGTCCAAGTTGATGAACTCTTCAGAAAAAACTTCTCAAAATAAAAACTTCAAACCTTGGTTCTCTCTCCTTGCTTGCAGAAGCAAGAAAAATTTTCTTTTGTATCTCCTTGCATGTTGCTGAGTTACTCTCTTTCAAGTCAACTTCTCGAGCTATGTGCTTCACCAACTTCCCATTTCACTATTTTCAATTAATCCTCAATTTAGGAATATTGGGACAGCCCCCTTTTGCTTGACCGAATGCATCAGAAAGGCAAAGATGAAAGATGTTCAATGGTAAATCCAGATCTGAACAATTGAGTTACTACTTTGTCCCCAAGAAATAATCTTGGTCTTTAAGTCATAGTAGTGTTTATCAGACATCCCTTTCTCCATTTATCTCAAATTGGAGTGGCAGAGATTTGGAGAAGGAGAAGAGAAAGTAAGATGCATGAAAAAGGAAATGAATCCCTTTAGCTTCTGACTTAGCTTGATATGGTTTGATGTGGGTAATTAGACCTCAACCTTTTTGCTTAACCCTTCTCTTTCTTTCTTCTTTGGTGAATGATTTAGGAACGAAGCTCTCTCTCTCCTCTCTGAGTCAGACCGAAATGAAAAAGGTGAACGTTGGCTTTGGAGGATTAACTTGGAGAGATCAACTTGAGTGATATTCCTTGGGCTTGGATTTTGTTCACTTACCACTTAGCCCGTTTGATTTTTTATCTCCACAACTTCGGGCTCTTAGTGTTTTACGCAGCCCATTCACTTTGATTTTATTTTCCATCCTATTATGCTACTGCTTTTGTTTTCTTTGGCTTGCAATCACTAATCAAGTTCAATTAAAACTAACTGGGTGATTAACCCAATAAACTAATCTTGTCATCATCAAATTAAGTTAGTTAAATTCTTAACTCAATATCTTATTTTTATAAAATAATTTCAATAAAACATCTTTTTCCTTTTATAACCTATTTAATAACTATTCATTCCTCAGGTAACAGCACCTCAAAAACTGAACATGTAAAATAATTAAAATTTAATTTAAAAAATTAAACCCCTGCAAGTAAGAATTGAAAAACAAATAATATTTAGAATTAACATTTTGTATACCTAAGCAAATTGAACTAAGCAAATTGAACCAATAATTAATTTTCTATTATCACAATTTTTATATCTAAATTTAAAGAAAAAATATATATATATATGAAACATTGGAGGCAAGAATAGAAGACCAGAATAGAGTCATCACACAGAGCCTCGAGGAGAACGGAAGACACCAAGCAGCTCTAGAGATCCAACAATAGTAGCAATAGCAATGCGACGATTTCAGATGCGCGATGTGGCAATATCACAGGCGCGATTTAGCAAGGAAAGGCACCACGATGTAAGAGAGAGGAACCCCATGATAAACCACAATTTTGTGGTTTATTTTGTATTAAATTTGGTAGATTTTATCAACTTTTCTTACACTTATTCACTAAAATAGCATAGTTTTGTAATTCTCCCTAAATTGTGCTTAATGATTGAAAACATGCTTTTTAGTTGTAAAGGTTGATAAATTTAATTCACCTCTCTCCTCTTCGATGCTTTGATATGTTTGTTTGAGTGATTTAAGGTTTTGAAGGCAAGAATGGCTTGAAAGAAATTGAAGAAAAGCATGCAAAAGGGAGAATTCATGAAGAAATGAAGTTTTGAAAATCTGCCATGCGAGGCGTACGCATGACCCACGTGCGTGACCAGAGTTCGTCAAGTGACACATACGCGTGACCTAAGCGTACGCATGATAAGTAGCACGTGACTTCACTAAAGGCAATACACTGGGGGCAATTTCTGAGCCCATCCAAGCCCAATCCAACTCATTTCTGATGCTATTGAATCCAAAAATTGAAGGGGAATGAACTAAGTAGTCATAATAGAATAGTTTAGTCATGTTTTAGGTTAGAATTCTAGAGAGAGAAGCTCTCTCTTCTCTCTAGAAATTAGGATTTTAGATTACTTCTCTCCATAGATTTAGGTTTCAATTATTGTTTTGATTTAGTTTCCTTTACTATTTCTTGTTCTTATATCTTTGCTCTCTTAGTTTTATTTGTTATTTCCTTTATTTTGTTATTTTCATGTTTATGAACTCTTGTTAGTTTTGATCTTTATTAATGCAATTTATGTTTTCATGTTATTATTGCTTTCTTTAGTTGTTATTGTTAATTTCTTGCAATTGGTAGTTGTTAGATTTTATTATTCTTGCAATTTTGCCGTACTTTCCTTTTATGCCTTTCAAGTATTTGATAAAATGCTTGGTTGGGCTTTAGAGTAGATTTTTCTATTCTTGGCTTGGGATGGTAACTTAGGTGACCTTGAGTTACTAATGTCCAAGTGATTGATAATTTGTTTCCATTGATTCTAGTTTTCACTAAATTAATTAGTGAGTGGCTAGGACTTATAGACTAGGATCAATTAAGCTCACTTGACTTTTCTCTATTTTTGGGGATGACAAAGTGGGAATAATCCTTGTAATTATCATATTGTAGTTGGTATCAAGGATAGTAATCCTTAACCATCAACCCTTGCCAAGACCTTTTTATCATTTGAATTTCCTTGTCTTTGTTAGTTAATTGTCATTTACTTTCTTGTTATTTACATTTCTTATCTCTTATTACAAAAAATCTCAAAATATTTTCTAGCCAATAATTGAGCACTTGATTGCAATTTCTAGGGAGAACGACCCGAGATTAATAGTCCTGGTTATTTTGATTTGTATTGTGACAACTTTTTAAACTTTGATTGAGGGTTAATTATTGGTTTGGACTATGCTTGCAACGAAGTTCTTTTCTATTAAGAAATTCTAGACCGGCATAAATCCTCTCATCACCCCGATGAACGGTGAACCACAACGATGGATGAGGCAGTAGAGAAGGTGAGGAACGTGAGAAAGGGATGAAGAAGTGTCGTCGAAGACAGGAAAGATGTCGACGAAAAAGAACCACGGTGAGCTAAAGGCGACAGGGATGAGCAGTCTCATCCTTTCTTTTTTCTGCCAACAACTTCAACCCTAAGCGCTTTAGAAATAACGCTGTCACCTAAGGATCTTAGAAACTTCCAAGCCAAAGAAAAATAATAACTGTTGCTCCGATTCTTCTCTCATGTTTAAAAGCCAAGGATCGACATTGTTGTTGTGGAAGAAGATAATACTCCTGACAGTAGCCATGCCGCCACCACATCTGCTTCTTCCTTTGAGCGCAAGGTTTTCAGATCTAGATTTGTTAGTTGTGGTAGCAAGAGCTTCTCCGGCAACCTTTTCAAAAAAATATCCACTAGATTTGCTGACTGCATTCTTTGTCGGGTAGAGTCTCACCATGAAGTAAAGCACAAACAAACAGTGAGTCTTCTTCTTTTGCTAGCGATGTTGATACCATGAACAACTACCACCGTCATTGCGTGAAGAAAAAAGTGGAGGTGTGGAGGCATATTCTCTGGATTCATGATGACATAATCTTTATTTTGAGGAAAGAATATTGTCCAAAAAAAATAGAGGAAGAGTTACAAAAAAGATAATATTTATCTTTTTATAATTATTTATAAGGATAATTTAATATATACAATAATATAAAATTTAAAAAAAAATAAAAAATAACTTTAATCTAGATAATGTAATTTACGTATTGTTTATCATATATGTATATACTAATTAGTCACCAAATTAAAACAATTAAAAACACGACGAAAGAACTATTTTAAAATTATATTGTAATGTATTATTAATGTTAGAAATTAAATGTTAGCTGGAAATAAAAAAGATTACAGGCGATTTTGATTCTTAAAAAATTTTAAATATAAAAACATTATTTTACCTTTTTTTTAATAAAAAATACCAATATTTACTATGTCAAATTATCAATAAAATGAGTAGAGTTACATACGTATATTGTCCATTATTTTTCTCCCGTCGCAGATTTAAACTTTGGAACAAGAAGGGAGATGATGACGATGATTTTAATTAGTGTAATCTCGTTTCCTCATGCCCCACTTAATTTGTAAATTTTTTAATATGTTTTGCCAATTAATCTACCTGTAATATTGGATGTGTGAAATATAATATGACAAAGATTATATATATATATATATATATATATATATATATATATATATATATATATATATATATATATAATTTTTTTGAAGTTATCAAAAAAGGTATATATATTTTTAACAAACCGGAGCATCTTTGTTTGTGGGCCTCAAAAGCCTTGAAATTAAACATCATCATTAAACCGGTCAACGCTATCTTTGCACTACCTTTAATACTTTATCATCTGGTTGAACTGCATAAAGCTTTAATCAATTATCTCCTGATCCACAAATATAGTATTTGTTAGATATGGAAGTCAACTAAACTAGCTTTTGTAAGACCCAAAATCTTTGAAAAGTCTTATTATGATCAAGTTTTAAATCATATAGTTATTTATGGCTTTAATTTCAGAAATTATTTTATTAAAGATAATTAAGGCAAGTTTTGATTTATTGAATTTGAGATGAGTTATGATTATTATCCAATTTCATAATTATTGGATTATTTTCTATATTTGAATTATAAAGTTGGTAGCTGTGAAATAATGAAGATTTTATATGATTTGGATTAGATAAATAATATTTTGAACATTAATACTGCTATTTTGGAAATTAAATAAATTAAGTATATTATTTCTAATTATTTGGTTGGGACATTTTATTGAAAATAAAATGTGAAATTGAGGATCAAATAATATTTTTATACATTATTATTGTTGGATTAGAATTTATTTCTAATTACTATATTATCCCTATTTTAAGTGAAATTACTAAAATGCCCATGCCCTTAACCCTAATTTTCAAAAATGAAACCCTAACCCTAAAAACCCTAACCCGGCCCGGTTTCTCACAACTGCTGCAGCCGCTCCCTTTTAACAGCAACACACACGGCTTTCCTTCCTCTTCTTCCATGAAAGGAAAGAGACAGAAGCAGAAAAGTAACGGCAGAGGGAAGGGGAAGAAGGGAGATGTCTGTTGGCGCCACTAGGACTCGCCACCACCGCCGATGCCTCCGAGCGAGACGCCGAGCTGCTGCACGTGGGGAAACGTTCTGCCACCGCGTCTTGCCCAGTTGAGGTTGCCGCCGTTGTTCGCGGGCCATCTCCGTCACAGATCGGGGTTGAGGCGAGAGGGGAAGAGACTGACGGGAAGGCCTCGCGAGGTGGGTTCACGCCGTGCTACCGCCAGCGCTAGGGTCTGACGCCGCCTGTCACCATCGCGAGCTTCCTTGCCGTTGCCACAGAAGCTGCCCTCGCCGGTGCCGTTGGAGGCGCGAACGGAAGAACGCCGTTGAAAGGGGAAACGTGAGCTGCGAGCTACGGGCTGAGGAGAAGCTCCACCCTCGTTGCCGCTGGAGGAGTTCCGTGCGTCGCCGCCGAGGGTTGCCGCTGGTGGGGAGAAGACGCCGCTGCCACCATCTGAGCTCGCTGCTGCTGATGATGGTAAGCCCAACCGCCGCCGGCAAAATGCGTTCAGGCCGCCGCAGGTGTTGCCGCCGGAGAAGGGAGCTGCATCTCTGTGTTTCTGGTCGCCGAGAGTGGTTATGTGGCTTCCGGAATCATTGCCGGAGCTCTGGGTTGAGCTTCTGCCACTTGAGACCCTGCTGCCGTCGGCGGAAAAGTTTGCCGGTAAGGGTTTTAATTGTGGTTTCTGTCCTTTTTGAATTCTGAGAATACTATAGTCACTGCGTGTTGGTTTCAGTTGTCGTGATTGGAATTTGTCGCCGCTGCCGCTTGGGGTGGCTGCCGGGCTGCCGCCGAACCGGCCCGGAGACCGTCGTTGTTTCGGTTCAGCCGTTCTTTCTTAGTTTTGGTAAGTAATTTTGTTTCGAAAATCCTTGCGTTAGTATTCAGTTGTGTTGGTTAATGAATATGAGTTTTGGTAACGTGGGGTCAAGTCCTGATTATTATATGTTGCGACTAGAGTTGCTATGGTTATTGCAAAAGTGGCTGGGAGCTGAGGTTTTGGTTGCCGTCAGTTCGGGTTGAGGCAGAAAGGACTTGATGAGGCGTTTGGGTTATGGAATTGCGTTTTGAGGTAGGGGCGCTTTCTGAAAACTATATTTTGTATATTCGAATTATTACATATGGGTACTAATGTGAGGATGTGTATTTGGTGATTGTATCAGTTCTATGTATTGTTTGGTTGTTTTGTATGATTATGGGTGTTTGTTTGACTCGACTGTTGTGTGGCTTTATGAAACGAAATGCTTTCGAAATTGATTCTTTTAAAGCTTTGAGATCGAGTTGAATCCGTTGGAAATTGATTTGAATTGAATGGATTTTCTTGAGAACGTGTAAAATAGAATACACTCTTGATTTTAGCCTGGCTGGCTTGGTTGTTGATAAATGATTGTTGCTGAACCGTTTCTTTAAAGCTTTAGAAATGGGTTTATTCGGCTGATAATGATTTGATGTTGAAACGGTTTTCTTGAAATAAGAAATTGAGATGACTGTTGGATTTTGGCTTGCCTTGGACTGATTTTGAAATTTTGGCTGTTGAAAAGGATTGTGAAACGGTTTAGTTGGGACCCGAACCGGGTGGCAAAAGTCCAAGTTATAAGGGAGGTGCTGCCGAAATTTCTATAAAATCTGAGTCTTTATTGAGATGTTGTTTGGAAAAATGATGAGTTAAAGACTTCTACTATTTTATTTGAATTATCAAGAAAAGGATGATTCACTCTTTTAAAATGAATTATTAAAGAGGAAATTGTGATTTAGTCTTGCTTCTTAAGAAAGGCATTGTATCTCTTTCAGGAAAAAGTTATTCAGATGAAACTTATGTTTTAAAGCTGTTTTAAATGTGACAAGGGTAATGCCTTTGAATTTGACTTGAGGGTTTCAATTAGAGGACTTTCAATGACTTTCAAAGAACCCGAATGTCTATTGACAAGTTTCATTTTGAATTGTTTTGAGAAAGGTTTTAAGTACTCTTTGAATTCTGAATTCTTGCAAGACAAACAATTTTGAACAGTTAAAACGTTCTAGAATTTATCATGGGGGTTGAAGTTGGTTTTTGCCTAAGTAAAGGAAATGGCTTTGAAAGAAGTAAATGATTACGTGACTCGGTTTGACTTAGATCCTATTTTACTGCTCAAATCGGAAAGTCAAGGTTTTAAGGATTTTAAATGAATTTGGCAAAATGAGCTATGTTATTCTCCCCTAAAGACTTAGGACTCTGCCGAGAAACTTTGTTATGAAATTCCATTGTTGGATGGATGATTTTGAATGTTTCAAAATGAATCTTTAACTTTCCATGGTTTTGGAAGTTTTGAAAAGAGGAAGCCGAGAGTGGCTTGTTTTAAAAAGGGAATTTTCCTTAAGTAAAAGTGGCTTATGAGCCTAAGATGATTTGAGAAATGAGATCTTTAAAGCCAAGGCTAAAAAGAGTTGAAATTTGATTTCAAAGTGAAATGGCTTGAGAAAAGTGATTTGAGGCTTAAATGCCGATTTTATGAATTTGATGATGTTGAATGGTGGAAGTGCTGTTTTGTTATGGGCCGGAATGGCTGTGTATGATTATGAATATTGGCTGGTTCTGGATTGAACCGTGAGCCGAAATGGCTGTGTATGATATTGATTTATGGCTGATTGCTAAATGAGTTATGGGCCGTATGGCTGACTATAAATTATGAACTTAAGCCGGATGGCTGAGATGGATGTTGATCCATGGCTGGGACTGAATGAATATATGCTTGAGATACCTGGGTAGTATCAAGGGTTGTGGTTCGTCCCACTTGCTCCAGGTCAGAGACTGTGACGCTTGGGTAGTAGCGGTAGTAGTGATGATTCCACTCGCTCCAGGTTGAGCTTTTAAACACTCGCTTGGGTAGTAGCCGCAGTAGTGGTTATTCCACTGGGTCTGGGTTGAGCGGGTAGTAGCAATAGGGTTGTAGCTCAAACCTACTTGCTCCGCGATGGGTGTTTCTATCCATGTTTAGCTACCAGGACGTGTTGGGTTGGCTATATAACCGACAGATGATATCATCAGCCACTAGGGATAGACATGCATCATACGCATCTATATGACATTGTTTGGGTGTGCATATTATACTTGGTTTGCCTATGTGATTAATTGCTAATTGTTCTACTTGCAATAACTGTTTGTTTCTGCTTGCATCTTCCTATTTGTGTTTGCTACTGGGACTCTGTTGGACTGTGGTGATTGGTTGATGGTTGGATTGTTTGGGCCTAGGGCCGTGGTTGGAATGAGATGAACCGATGGTTGATTTCGGTTTTGTGTTTCTGGTTTGGAATAAACTATGAAAGGCTATTTTGTTTCAGTATGGGTAAACCGTTTTGAAAGGCTTTTGAGTTTTTGAGAATTGAATGGTTCCTCTTTCAGAAAAGATTTCCGACTTTACTTTTATTGTAAACCGTTGTTTTTGAAAGGAGGCATAAGACGGTTATTAATCACTGGTATGATTTATCTTCACGTATCCTATTACGGTAATTCCCGAAAACCCTCTACTGAAAACCCTTTCGAGGATGATGTTCTCACCCCCCCTACATTTTTCCCTTTCAGGATATGGGCGCAGAAGTCACGAAGAGTTTATTTAGTTGTGGTTGAAATGCTCTGTATTGCTTTAGACTATTATTTGTACCCTCGCCTTTCTCTTGAGATATTCTGTAAGAGGGATAGGAATTGTATTGTCTAATGCTTGTAATATTATATATATATGTGTGTGTGTGTATATGGATGTACTCTTTATGAGCTTTTGTAAGTTGTATGGTATTTGTGGATGTACGTTATCGAACGAAAGTATTTTTGGAAACGGTATTGCGGTTTAAAGTTTCAAACAGGCTCATATTTTAGTATTAATTAGTATAAGTGTCGTCGTAATGTCTGAGCTATCACAGTCGCGCAGCCGGAAGCGTGAGCTTTGGTAGTTAGGGTGTTACAGCTTTGGCTTTCCGCTGCAAAAACGCTGTAATCGCAATAATCAAGTATCTCTCTTCATGCACTTTCAAGTAGTTTTATTTTTTCTACACAAAAAAAAAAAAAAAAACTCGAACGCAGATTCAAAAATTTGTTGGGATATAAGTGAGTTTTACTATTTTCTGAAGCAAAGTTCTAATCCTTGCATTTTCGAGTCTTCTAATATTTATAGCCATTTTCTTTAACTGATCAATTCTGAGACAACATCCCCACATCTGCGTAAACATAGGTAACTATTTCCGCTCTTCTGCTTGATGAACTCTGTAACAGTTATTGGATAATCTTTAACTTTTGAAATTCTTCAATTTACTGTGCTAATTGAGCTCTTGTTTGACATCCCCAAATATGCTTCCTTTGCTACTAACTTCTGCTCCGAAAGTTTACTTAATACTTCGATTCACCTCCTTCTTTGAATTTAGTTATTTTTGACTAACAAATTGTCCCCTAGAATTAATGTGTTTGTTTTCGAAATCATCTCTTTGAAGACTAAACACTTAATCTTGTTTTAACAAGAATTAACGGGAATTACTCTAATTAATCATAAATGCCATTTATTTTTTCATTAACTTTCAACCGTTCGACACATCTTCCACGACTCACAATCTCTCTTCCACCACTTCGTCTTCTCCGCGAAGTTACCTCTTTTCTTTTGAATTCCCTGTAACAACGATTAAGAAGTAAATCCTACTTAAATTAAAACTTCATACCATCATTCTTCCTTCTCGAATCCTCACTCTCTGAAGTTCTAGATTTTCGCTTTCTTTGGAACTACAATTTTCCTTTCCCGTTTCTTCCTTCCGCTCATCAATGGCTGCTTCTTCCTCTCAAATTGCTACTCAAGATAAGGGCAAAAGCCCGATGGTTCAACAACCAGACCCTCCAACCTTGCACATACTGAACCAGATTATTGACGAAATCATTGGGGACCCTTCATTTAAGAAAATTGTTTCACAATTGAAATCTCGTTGCAAGTATAGTTCTACACCAACAAACAATCCTCCCAATAAAAAATTTGGTTGTCACAAGTAACAAACCCCAAATAAGAATTAACCGAAGTATTTAAACTCTGGGTCGTCCGACAAGGAATTACAACGAAGTGTATGCTTATTGGCTATGAAAGGATAAAGGGTTTTTGATTGATAAGGGGGCACTAAAATAAATGACAAGAAAAGTAAATTAAGCAAGTAATTAAAGAGGACAACTAAATAAGAGAAAGCAAATAATAAAGAGAGAGACATTCATGGCAAGGGTTGAGATCATAGGCTTTCTATCCTAGTCATACATTGATTAATTCATCTTATTTAGTCAACTCCAACAAACGGAAGAAGGTATCATGTCATCTTCACATAGGGAGAATGTCAAACAAGACTAATTAATCATGTCACAAATATAAACAAGAATTTATCTTATTACGTCATCTCCAACATTGGAAGAAGATATAGGTTATCTTCCATGAGAGAAAGTCTAACAAGACTAGCTAATCTCAATCCAAAAGTCCTAATTAACTTACTAATTAAATTAGCAAAATATTAGCGTCAATGGAAACAATATTAGCTAACAACTCTAGATCACCAACATGAATTGGGTTTTTATGACTCAAGATTGCCTAATTACTCTTTCCAAGCCAAAAATGCTAAAAAATCTACTCTAAATCCCAACCAAGCATTTTGTCAAACACTTGGTGGGTACAAAGGGAAAGCATGGTAAATGAGCAAGAATAGTAAAATCTACCAACTACAAATTGCAAGGAAACAAGATAAACAACTCAAATCAACAATAAAGAAGCATCAAACATTAAATTGCATTAAAAGTAAATCAAATCCAACAAGAGCATCTATGAACATAAAAGAGAAATTAACATTACAAATCATGAGAATGAGAGAGTAGAAGTAAGAAATCATAAAAGAAACAAGATGGAAACATGTAATTAAACCTAGATCTAAGATGGAAATTAACCTAACCTAATTCTAGAGAGAAAAGGGAGCTTCTCTCTCTAGAAACTAACCTACATAATGCTAATGCTACAAACAATTGTTCCCCTTTGCTTGGACTTCAATTCTGCATGAAATACACTCAGAAACAAGTTGGAGTTGGGCCTGGGCAGCTTCAGAAATCGCCCCCAGCGTTTTGCCTTTAAGTGGGTCATGTAAGAATATTGGCGCGTGCGCGCCATGTGCATGTGCGCGTCGATTGGCAATTTCTCCATCCGCGTGGAAGTGGCATGTACGCGTGCGCGTCCATGGGCGAGATCACTTTTGCGCGTGCGCGCCTTGTGCGCGTGCGCGTCCTTTGATGCACTCCCGATCTTTGTTTCTTCATGCATTCTCTCCTTTATATGCTTTTCTACTCATTTCTCCTATCCAATAACTGCCTTATGACCTGAAATTACTCAACACACACATCAAGGCATCGAATGGAATTAAAATGAATCAAAATCACCAATTTAGGGTCTAAAAAGCATGTTTTCACATTTAAGCACAAATCAAGGGAGAATTGCAAAACCATGCTAATTCATTGAATAAATGTGGGAAAAGGTGATAAAATCCCCCCAAATTAAGCACAAGATAAACCACGAAATTGGGGTTTATCAAATCTCCCCACACTTAAACTAAGCATGTCCTCATGCTAAAATCAAGAAAGACGCAAAGGGGTATCAACATTTATTCAATGCAAACTAACTAAATGCAATCTATCTATATGTAATCTATCTACATGAATGCATCCACTTGGTCAAAACAAGTCAACTTCCAAGAAAACATATTTAAGTACAAGGGCTAAAGCCGTAGCAGTCAAATCAAACCCACAATTGAATTGAATTATTAAAAAAATTTTCCAAACTTGCAAGAAAAGATGATCATGGGTGGAAACATGTAATTGAGCAATCGGACCCTCACCGGATGTGTATCCGCTCTAGGCACTCAAGTGTATGGGGTTGATTCACTCAATTCTCCCCTAATCATGTTTTCCATGATTTGTTTTTCATCTAACAATCAACAATTATTTCATGCATGCATACAAATATCATGAGGACTTCCCATAGGTTGTAATGAGGTTAGGGTCAAGGTAGGATGCATATGGTCAAGTGGGCTTGAGATTTGAATCTTTGATTAACTTAAACTTCCCACCTAACCTATGACAACCTATACAATTCTAAACAAACCTAACTACCCATTCTTAACTTTTTCACACACTCATGCATTCTCTTTTTGATCACTACCCATATGCATTGACTTTTATTGAACCTTGCTTTGGGGCATTTTGTCCCCTTTTTATTGCAATTCTTTGTCTTTCTTTTTTTTCTATTTCTATTATTTATTTTCATTTTTTTCTTTTTATTATTATTATTTTTTTATTAATTTTTTTTCTTTTCAAACTAAAATATATATACAAGAACATCAATGCATATGGTTTACACATGATTAATACATGAGTATGTACCCAATTCCCAAGATTCTCAACAAAAATACAAAAACACACTTTATCTCTACTCAATGTTCCCAACTCTCCCAAAATCAAATGATAAACACTCTCACTAGTCTAAGCTAATCAAAGATCCAAATTAAGGGATATTTATTATTTTTCACTTAGGCTTGTAATGTGCTACAATTAAGAACAAATGGGTTAAGCATATGCTCAAATTGATTATCAATGGAAGATAAAAGGTAGGCTTATTTGGGTAAGTGAGCTATTTGAACAATAGCCTCAATCATATAAATGCATGTATACACAAAATAATGGACATATAAAATTAAACAAATCAAAGATTACAATCATAGGAAGAGAATAATGCACACAAGAATAAAAATAAGTGGTTATATATGATGTAACCACGCAATTAGGCTCAAATCTCACATGCTTGTGTTCTTAGCTCAAAAATCATGTTCCACAAAGTATATAATTCAAGCAAGTTTTAAAAAAAAAAATTTTTAATCAATTGGGGTGCCCTATAGATAAAATCCTTGGAAAATATCATGATTTTGACTAAGCTTAATATATACATATGCAAAATAAGAAAATGCAACTAAAAATCCTAAAATGAAATGCAAAAGTGTTGGGATTAGAAATTTGTTACCCAAAAACGCCGAGTGGTCGGATGACCTCCCCACACTTAAAAGTTTGCACCGTCCTCGGCGCATCCAAAGATGAACAAGGGGGTTCGGCGACTTTCTAGTTGTTACCTTCAGTTGGTAGGTCAACCGATACTGCGTGTTCTTCTCCCGTTTCTGTTTTTGCTTATGATGACTCATCCTGAACATAGAAAACAGGAGATAATAAGACAAGTAAATGCACAAGCAAGGAAGCATGGATTGTTGGAATGAGGTAAATCACTAGAAATGAGTGAGTGAATTAGTGTGACATTAATGAAAAATAAGTGTGTGGATCCTAACTTGCATGCGGTTTAGAACTCACACCCTAGTATTTAAAAATCATGTCACAATTATACAAAAGAAAACATGCACTTCACTCATTCTAGTGTGCTTGAGATACTTTAAAAGACTTGTGGGTTAAGTCAACCACACAAGTAGTGAAGAGGCATGAAAACATTCAAGCAATTAATCAAGCAATTGGGAAATTGGATAATGCATGGACATTGATTGATGTGTAGGTAGACTTAGTGAACAAAATGGTATATGAAACTGGTGCACGAATTGTGAATCACACTTTTCACAACTCGTACCACTAACCAGCAAGTGCACTGGGTCGTCCAAGTAATACCTTACGTGAGTAAGGGTCGAATCCCACGGAGATTGTTGGCTTGAAGCAATCTATGGTTACCTTGTAGCTCTTAGTCAGGAAAAAAATTCACTTATCAAATTGAATCGCGAGGAATAAAAGAGCATGAAATAAATACTTGTTATGCAGTAATGGAGAGTATGTTGGGGTTTTGGAGATGCTTTGTCTTCTGAATTTCAGCTTTTCTCTTGTATTCCTCTTCCTTCATGCATGCAAAAGTGCAAAGTTCCTTCCATGGCAAGTTGTGTGTTGGTGGATCACCGTTGTCAATGGCTACCATCCATCCTCTCAGTGAAAAGGGGTCCACGTGCGCTGTCACTACACGGCTAATCATCTGTCGGTTCCCACTCGTGTTGGAATAGGATCCATTGATCCTTTTGCATCTGTCACTACGCCCAACACTCGCGATTTTGAAGCTCGTCACAGCCATCCAATCCCAGAATCCTACTCGAAATACCACAGACAAGGTTTAGACTTTCCAGATTCTCATGAATGCCGCCATCAATCTAGCTTATACCACAAAGATTCTGATTAAGGAATCTAAGAGATACTCATTCAATCTGATGTAGAACAGAGGTGGTTATCGGACACACGTTCATGGATTGAGGAAGGTGATGAGTGTCACGGATCATCACCTTCTCTATAATTAAGTGCGAATGAATATCTTAGATAGGAACACGCATGTTTGAATGGAAAACAGAAATAGTTGCATTACTTCATCGAAACACAGCAGAGCTCCTCACCCCCCACAATGGAGTTTAGAGACTCATGCCGTCAGAGATTACAAAGTTCAGATCTAAAATGTCATGAGATACAAAATAAATCTCTAAAAGTTGTTTAAATACTAAACTAGTAACCTAGGTTTACAGAAAATGAGTAAACTATGATAGATAGTGCAGAAATCCACTTCTGGGGCCCACTTGGTATGTGCTGGGCTGAGACTAAAGCTTCTCACGTGCCTGGGCTGTTTTGGGCATTCAATGCCAGGTTGTAACCTGTTTCTGGCGTTGAACTCCAACTTGTAACCTGTTTCTGGCGCTGGACGCCAGACTGCAACATGGAACTAGCGTTGAACGCCAGTTTACATCGTCTATCCTTGAGCAAAGTATGGACTATTATATATTGCTGGAAAGCCCTGGATGTCTACTTTCCAAGAAATTAGAAGCGCACCAATTGGACTCCTGTAGCTCCAGAAAATCCATTCCGAGTGCAAAGATGTCAGAATCCAACAGCATCCGCAATCCTTTTTCAGCCCGAATCAGATTTTTGCTCAGCTCCCTCAATTTCAGCCAGAAAATACCTGAAATTACAGAAAAACACACAAACTCATAGTAAAGTCCAGAAATATGAATTTTTCTTAGAAACTAATGAAAATATACTAAAAACTTAACTAAAACATCCTGAAAACTACATGAAATTAACCCCAAAAAGCGTATAAAATATTCGCTCATCACAACACCAAACTTAAACTGTTGCTTGTCCCCAAGCAACTAGACAAATAAAATAGAATACAAATAAGTCATGAAGCAATAATATCTCAGAGTTTTTGAGTGAAGCTCAGATTCTAATTAAATGAACGGGACTAGTAGCTTTTTGCTTCCGAACAGTTTTGGCATCTCACTTTATCCATTGAAGCTCAGAATGATTGGCATCTATAGGAACTTAGAATTCAGATAGTGTTATTGATTCTCCTAGTTCAGTATGTTGATTCTTGAACACAGCTACTTTTATGAGTCTTGGCCGTGGCCCTAAGCACTTTGTTTTCCAGTATTACCACCGGATACATAAATGCCACAGACACATAATTGGGTGAACCTTTTCAGATTGTGACTCAGCTTTGCTAAAGTTCCCAATTAGAGGTGTCCAGGGTTCTTAAGCACACTCTTCTTTTTGCTTTGGACCTTGACTTTAACCGCTCAGTCTCAAGTTTTCACTTGACACCTTCACGCCACAAGCACATGGTTAGGGACAGCTTGGTTTAGCCGCTTAGACCAGGATTTGATTCCCTTAGGCCCTCCTATCCACTGATACTCAAAACCTTGGATCCTTTTTATTACCCTTGCCTTTTGGTTTTAAGGGCTATTGGCTTTTTCTGCTTGCTTTTTTTTTTTTGCAAGCTTTGTATTCACTGCTTTTTCTTGCTTCAAGAATCATTTTTATGATTTTTCAGATTATCAATAACATGTCTCATGTTCATTATTCTTTCAAGAGCCAACACATTTAACATTCAAGAACATCAAATTCCAAAGACATATGCTCTGTTCAGGCATTCATTCAGAAGGCAGAAAGCATTGCCACCACATGTAAACAATTAGAATTTGTTTTATTAAAATTTCGAAAAATATTGCCTCCTTATTCTAAAGAGAATCTTCTATTTTATTCATGTTTAATGATGATGAGAAAAATAAATTATAGCTTAATTGGAGATAAAATAACTACTAATTACTACTATAACTTCTAAGGTAAAACTCAAATAAGAACAATTATCACAGAGTTAAAGTTAAGATTAGAGCTCAACAACCTTGAGTTTGAGATGTGGATGTTTCTCTAGTCTGTGGAGTGCTTGGTCCTTCAAGAGATAACTTCTGACGCTTCAGTTCCTTTAAGTCACGCCCTTGCTCTTCTTGTTCCCTGAGTAGTTTGCAGAGCATACTGTTTTGATTTTGCTGTTATTCATTTATTTGGTCCTTAGATTCTTGCAACTTGGTGACAGATGCTTCAAGCTGTTCCCAATATTCAAATTGAGGGACTTCCGGGAGGAATTCTTGCGCCCTCCTCTTGATGGGGTCATCCTGCATTTGTTGTTTTTTCATTGTGGTTTTAGTGATTGGTTGCTCTACTGAAATGTACTCCGTTATTCCCATCCTTACTCCAACATCTTTTCAGAGCATAGAGATTAGGCTTGGATAAGCCAACCTGGCATCCTTGGAGTTCTTGTTTTCAAGTATGTAAAATTCAGATGGAATCAGTTGATGAACTTCCACTTCTTTTCCCAACATAATGCAATGGATCATCACTGCTCTTTTGACGGTAACTTCAGAACGGTTGCTAGTGGGCAATATAGAATGCCCGATGAAGTCCAGCCATCATCTGGCGACTGGTTTGAGATCTTCTCTCTTGAGTTGATTTGGGACACCCTTGCTACTGATGGTCTACCTGGCTCCAGGGATGCATATATCCTCTAGAATCTTATCCAGGCCCTTGTTTGTTCTCATCATTCTCCTATTGAAGGAGTCTGGGTCATCTTTCAGCTGAGGTAGCTTAAAGATCTCCCTGATTTTGTCAGGGTGGATGTGAACAATCTTTCCTCTGACCATAGTCCTATAGTCATAGAGGGCAGTTCCAGATATTCTCTGCCCTTTCTGTTTGCCATAGATTAGCGTAGAACTCCTGAACTATATTCCTTCCCACTTTTATTTCAGGATTAGCTAGGACTTCCCAGTTCCTGTTTCGAATCTGCTCTTGGATCTCCAGATATTCATCTTCCTTTAGATCGAACTTGACTTCTGGGATCACTGATCTTAGACCCATTATTTTATAGTAATGGTCTGAATGTTCTTTGGTTAAGAACTTTGCTTGATTCCAAAGTGGTTTTGGAATACTCTCTTTCTTGCCTCTTGGAGTGGTTTGTTTTCCTTTAGGAGCCATGATCTTGGTGGGTATAATTTAGTGATCACGGATAAACACACCAAACTTAGAGGTTTGCTTGTCCTCAAGCCAAAGAAAAGAAAGGAGAGGGATAGAAGGAGAGCTAGTGTCGAATGGTGGATGAGGGGAGGGAGGCCGAATGTGGATTTAAAAGGGAGGGGGTGGGTTTTCGAAAATTTAAAAAAAAAAGATAAGATAGAAGATATGATTTATAAAAAAAATAAGTATGATATGAAAAGATGTGATTTAAAATTGAAAAGATATGAAAGATATTTGAAAAAGATGAATTTAAATTTTGAAAAAGATAATGTGGAGATTTGAAAAAGATATTGATGAGTTGAAAGGATTTTAGAAGGAAAAGAGATAGATTTGTTTTGGAAATTTTGAAAAAGAGTTGGATTGGATTGAAAAAGAATTTGTGTTTATGGATTAAGATACATTTGATATTTTTAAAGTAGGGTTTTTAGAAATTAGGGATTTTAGAAATCAGGGTTTGTAACATGTTTATGCAAGAAATCATGAATTGAAACATGAAAATTAAAATTAAAATGAAAAATATGAAGTAAAAACGAATTTACCTCCTCCACAATATCCTGGCGTTAAACGCCCAAACGCTGCATGTTTTGGGCGTTTAACGCCCAATTGCTGCTTCTCCTGGGCGTTCAACGCCCCGTTGTTGCTTCTTTCTGGCGTTGAACGCCAGGAACTCCTTTGTCACTGGGCGTTTTTCTGAACGCCCATGACGCTGTAAATCTGGCGTTAAACGCCCAGAAGGAGCTTCTTTCTGGCGTTCAATGCCCAGAAGATGCTTCTTTCTGGCGTTTAACGCCCAGATAGCTATCCTTACTGGCGTTCAACGCCCAGTGGATGCTTCTTTTGGGCGTTGAATGCCCAAAACAGACTTTTACTGGCGTTTTCTTGCCAGTGAGCTCTCTTTCTCTGTTTTGTGTGTTGAATCCTTCTGTAACCCTGTGAACTTATACAATTGACTCTTTACCTTAGTAGCAATGCACTTTATATAAACAAATAAAATCAAGAATATGGCAAAAGAACAGAAAAAGTCTTCCCAATGGCTGGGTTGCCTCCCAGTAAGCGCTTCTTTATTGTCTTTAGCTAGACCTTGCTGAGCTTTTAATCTAGCTTCAGCCTTGAGCACTCTTGCTCAACATTGCCTTCAAGATATTGCTTGATTCTCTGTCCATTAACAATGAACTTCTTATCAGAATCAATATCTTGAAGCTCCACATAACCATATGGTGATACACTTGTAATCAGATATGGTCCCCTCCACCGGGATTTCAGTTTCCCTGGGAATAGCCTGAGCCTAGAGTTAAACAATAGAACCTTTTGTCCTGGTTCAAAGATTATAGATGACAGCTTTCTGTCATGCCACCTTTTAGATTTTTCTTTATAAAGCTTGGCATTTTTGAAAGCAGTGAATCTGAATTCCTCTAGCTCATTCAGCTGGAGCAATCTTTTTTCTCCAGCTAATTTGGCATCAAAGTTTAGGAATCTGGTTGCCCAGTAGGCCTTATGTTCCAGTTCCATGGGCAGGTGACAAGCCTTACCATACACAAGTTGGTACGGAGAGGTCCCTATAGGAGTCTTGAATGCTGTTCTGTAAGCCCAGAGAGCATCATCCAAGCTTCGTGCCCAATCCTTTCTACGGGTACTTACAGTCCGTTCCAGGATTCTTTTCAGTTCTCTGTTAGAAACATCAGCTTGCTCATTTGTCTGTGGATGTTATGGAGTCGCCACCTTGTGGTGAATCCCATACCGGACCATGGCAGAGTAAAGCTGTTTGTTGCAGAAGTGAGTGCCCCCATCACTGATTAGTACCCTAGGGACACCAAACCTGCTGAATATATATTTCTGGAGGAACTTCAGCACTGTTTTAGTATCATTGGTGGGTGTGGCAATGGCCTCTACCCATTTTGATACATAGTCAACTGCCACCAGAATATAAGTGTTTGAGTATGATGGTGGGAAAGGCCCCATGAAATCAATTCCCCATACATCAAAACAACTCAATCTCCAAGATTCCTTGTTGAGGCATGGCGTAACTATGAGGCAAATTACCAGCTCTCTGGCAACTGTCACAGTTACGTACAAACTCTCGGAAATCTCTGTAGAGTGTAGGCCAATAGAAACCACATTGGAGGACCTTGGTGGCTGTTCGCTCACCTCCGAAATAACCTCCATATTGTGACCCATGGCAATGCCATAAGATGCTCTGTGCTTCTTCTCTAGGCACACACCTACGGATTATTCCGTCTGCACATCTCTTAAAGAGATAGGGTTCATCCCACAAGTAGTAGTTTGCATCAGAAATTAATTTTTTCTTTTGTTGCCTGCTGTACGCCTTGGGTATGAACCTTGCAGCTTTATAGTTTGCAATGTCTGCAAACCATGGTGTTTCCTGAATGGCGAACAAATGCTCATCCGAAAAGGTTTCAGAGATCTCAATAGAGGGAGAGGGCGCCCCTTCTACTGGCTCTATTCGGGACAGATGATCAGTCACTTGGTTTTCTGTCCCTTTTCTGTCTCTTATTTCTATATCAAACTCTTGCAGAAGCAATACCCATCTTATAAGCCTGGGTTTTGAATCCTGCTTTGTAAGTAGATATTTAAGAGCAGCATGGTCAGTGTACACAATCACTTTTGATCCTACTAAGTATGATCTAAACTCGTCAATGGCATAGACCACTGCAAGCAATTCCTTTTCTGTGGTTGTGTAATTTTTCTGGGCATCATTTAAAACACGGCTAGCATAATAAATGACATGCAGAAGTTTGTCATGCCTCTGCCCCAGTACTGCACCAATGGCGTGATCACTGGCATCACACATTAATTCGAATGGTAATGTCCAGTCTGGTGCAGAGATAACTGGTGCTGTGACCAGCTTAGCTTTCAGAGTTTCAAACGCCTGCAGGCACTCTGTGTCAAACAAAAATGGCATGTCAGCAGCTAGCAGGTTGCTTAGAGGTTTTACAATTTTTGAAAAATCCTTTATAAACCTCCTATAGAATCCTGCATGCCCTAGAAAGCTTCTGATTGCCTTAACATTGGCAGGTGGTGGTAATTTTTCAATTACTTCTATTTTAGCTTGATCTACCTCTATTCCCTTGTTTGAAATTTTATGTCCAAGGACAATCCCTTCAGTCACCATAAAGTGATATTTTTCCCAGTTTAAAACCAGGTTGGTCTCTTGGCATCTTTTCAAAACCAGTGTCAGGTGATCAAGACATGAGCTGAATGAGTCTCCATATACTGAGAAGTCATCCATGAAGACTTCCAGAAATTTTTCCACCATATCAGAGAAAATAGAGAGCATGCATCTCTGAAAGGTTGCAGGCGCATTACACAGCCCAAATGGCATCCTTCTGTAAGCAAACACTCCAGATGGACATGTGAATGCTGTTTTCTCTTGATCCTGGGGATCTACTGCAATTTGGTTGTAGCCTGAATAGCCATCCAAAAAATAGTAATAATCATGACCTGCTAGTCTTTCTAGCATCTGGTCTATGAATGGTAAAGGAAAAGGATCCTTTCTAGTGGCTGTATTGAGCCTTCTGTAGTCAATACACATGTGCCACCCTGTAACTTTTCTTGTAGGAACCAGTTCATTTTTTTGTTATGAACCACTGTCATGCCTCCCTTTTTGGGGACAACTTGGACAGGGCTCACCCAGGGGCTATCAGAAATAGGATAAATAATTCCAGCCTCTAGTAATTTGGTGACCTCTTTCTGCACCACTTCCTTCATGGCTGGATTTAGCCGCCTCTGTGGTTGAACCACTGGCTTAGCATTGTCCTCCAATAAGATCTTGTGCATGCATCTAGCTGGGCTTATGCCCTTAAGGTCACCTATGGACCACCCAAGAGCTGTCTTGTGTGTCCTTAGCACTTGAATTAGTGCTTCCTCTTCCTGTGGATTTAAAGCAAAGCTTATGATCACTGGAAAAGTGTCACCTTCTCCCAGAAATGCATATTTCAGGGATGGTGGTAATGGTTTGAGCTCGGGTTTAGGAGGTTTTTCTTCTTCCTGAGGAAATTTCAGAGGCTCTTTCAATTCCTCTGAATCCTCAAGATCAGGTTGAACATCTTTAAAGATATCTTCCAACTCTGATTCGAGACTCTCAGCCTTGTTGATCTCCTCTACCAAAGAGTCAATAAGATCAACTTTCATGCAGTCTTTTGGTGTGTCTGGATGCTGCCTGGCATTGACAGCATTCAACTTAAACTCATCCTCATTGACTCTTAGGGTGACTTCCCACTTTTGGACATCAATGAGAGTTTGCCCAGTTGCTAGGAAAGGTCTTCCTAGGATGAGAGTAGCACTCTTGTGCTCCTCTATTTCCAGCACTACAAAGTCAGTGGGGAAGGAGAATGGCCCAACCCTGACAATCATGTCCTCAATCACGCCTGATGGGTATTTAATGGAGCCATCAGCAAGTTGGAGACATATCCGGGTTGGTTTGACTCATCAGTTAAACCAAGATTTCTGATAGTGGATGCAGGTATTAGATTGATGCTTGCTCCAAGATCACATAAAGCTGTCTTGGTGCAATTACCCTCTAGTGTGCATGGTATCAGAAAGCTCCCGGGATCCTTAAGCTTTTCTAGGAAGCTTTTTAGAATGACTGCACTACATTCTTCAGTGAGGAGAACTCTTTCAGTTTCTCTCCAATCCTTCTTATGACTCAAGATCTCTTTCATGAACTTGGTATAAGAAGGTATTTACTCAAGTGCCTCTGCAAACGGAATCTTTATTTCAAGAGTCCGAAGATAGTCTGCAAAGCGAGCAAATTACTTATCCTGCTCCTCTTTGTGAAGTTTTTGAGGATAAGGCATCTTGGCTTTGTATTCCTCAACCTTAGTTCCTGCAGGTTTACTTCCTACAGAGGTGGTTGGAGAGGCCCGTTTAGAGGGGTTGTTATCAGCACTGGTGTGTGTCTAATCCCTCACTGACATTTGATTGCCAGAGTCAGAAGCTGGAGTGGCGTTGGACGCCAACTCCTTACTTGTTCCTGGCGTTTGAACGCCAGAACTGTACTTCTTTTGGGCGTTCAACGCCAATTCCTTGCTTGCTTCTGGCGTTGAACGCCAGGACTGAGCGTGGTTTGGGCGTTCAACGCCAGCTTTCCACCCAATTTCTGGCGTTTGATTGCTAGAATTATTCCTCTCCGGGCTCTTACTGTCCTCAGATGGATTTTGGGTAGTTTGCTCATTTCTTGGCTTCCTGCTACCTTGAGGTGGGGCATCTAATGTTTTCCCACTTCTCAATTGAACTGCTTGGCACTCTTCTGTTATTTGTTTTGACAGCTGCTGCTTTGTTTGCTTTAATTGTACTTCCATATTTTATTAGCCATTCTTGTCTCTTGTAGTCTCTCTTTGAATTCGGCTAACTGTTTTGTTAGAAAATCCAATTGTTGATTGAATTCAGTAGCTTGTTCTGCAGGACTCAGTTTAGCAGTCACTGTTCTACCCTCTTCTTTCATAGAAGGTTCACTGGTTAGGTACAGATGATGATTTCTGGCAACTGTATCAATGAGCTCTTGAGCTTCTTCAATTGTCTTTCTCATGTGGATAGATCCACTAGCTGAGTAATCTAGAGAAATCTGAGCTCTTTCTGTAAGCCCATAATAGAAAATGTCTAACTAAACCCACTCTGAAAACATTTCAGAGGGGCATTTTCTTAGCATCTCTCTGTATCTCTCCCAAGCATCATAAAGAGATTCATTATCTCTTTGTTTAAAGCCTTGGATGTCCAGCCTTAGCTGTGTCATCCTTTTTGGAGGGAAATATTGATTCAGGAATTTTTCTGACAGCTGTTTCCATGTCCTTATGCTAGCCTTAGGTTGGTTATTTAACCACCTCTTAGCTTGGTCTTTTACAGCAAATGGAAACAGTAATAGTCTGTAGACATCTTGATCTACTTCCTTATCATGGACTGTGTCAGCAATTTGTAAAAACTGTGCCAGAAACTCTGTAGGTTCTTCTTGTGGAAGACCGGAATACTGGCAACTTTGCTGCACCATGATAATAAGCTGAGGATTAAGCTCAAAGCTACTGACTCCAATGGAGGGTATACTGATACTACTCCCATATGAAGCAGTAGTGGGGTTAGCATATGACCCTAGAGTCCTTCTGGACTGTTCATTTCTACTTAGATGCATGATGGAGAAAGGGAGATGATGTAAAATAAAAAAAATATTTTTATTTATTTATTTATTTATTTATTTCGAAAATAAAATAAACTAAAATAAAATAAATAAAGATGGGTGAAGATTTTCGAAAAATGAAGAGAGAGAAAGAAGAAAAATGGTTAGGAAGTTTTGAAAAAGATATGATTGAGAGGATTTGATTGGAAAAGATATGATTTGAAAAAGATATGATTTTTAAATTTGATGACTAATGTAATGTTAATTTTTCGAAAATTATGAGTGGAATGAAGAAAAGATATTTTTTTTATTTTTGAATTTTATGATGAGAGAGAAAAACGCATAAAAGACACACAACTTAAAATTTTTTAGATCTAATGCTCCTTGTTTTCGAAAATTTTGGAGGGAAAACACCAAGGAACACCAAACTTAAAAATTTTAAGATCAAAACACAAGGAAGACTCAAGAACACTTCGAAGAATCACAAGAACAACAAGAACATGAAGGTAGAACACCAAACTTAAAATTTTTAGAAAACCAAAATAAAATTTTCGAAAATCAAAGAAAAATCAACAAGAAAACACCAAACTTAAAGTTTGGCACAAGATTTAATAGAAAAATTATTTTTGAAAAAAAGACTTTTAAAAAGAAGATACCCAATTACCAAGAACATAGACCAACGCTCTAGCCAATTGGGCAGTAAATATAACACTTGTTTTGAAGAAGTATTTTTTAATAACTAAGAATAAATTTTTTTTTTTTGAAAACTAATATTTTGAAAAGGCACACGAAAAACAAGAAAAATAAACAAGAACAACTTGAAGATGAAGGAAGAACAAAGAACACAAATTTCGAAAATTTTAAAAGAAAATTTTTTTTCCTAATCTAAGCAACAAAATAAACCGCCAGTTGTCCAAACTGGAACAATCTCCGGCAACGGCGCCAAAAACTTGGTGCACGAATTGTGAATCACACTTTTCACAACTCGTACCACTAACCAGCAAGTGCACTAGATCGTCCAAGTAATACCTTACGTGAGTAAGGGTCGAATCCCACGGAGATTGTTGGTTTGAAGCAATCTATGGTTACCTTGTAGCTCTTAGTCAGGAAAAAAATTCACTTATCAAATTGAATCGCGAGGAATAAAAGAGCATGAAATAAATACTTGTTATGCAGTAATGGAGAGTATGTTGGGGTTTTGGAGATGCTTTCTCTTCTGAATTTCAGCTTTTCTCTTGTATTCCTCTTCCTTCATGCATGCAAAAGTGCAAAGTTCCTTCCATGGCAAGCTGTGTGTTGGTGGATCACCGTTGTCAATGGCTACCATCCATCCTCTCAGTGAAAAGGGGTCTATGTGCGCTGTCACTACACGGCTAATCATCTGTCGGTTCCTGGTGCACGAATTGTGAATCACACTTTCCACAACTCGTACCACTAACCAGCAAGTGCACTGGGTCGTCCAAGTAATACCTTACGTGAGTAAGGGTCGAATCCCACGGAGATTGTTGGTTTGAAGCAATCTATGGTTATCTTGCAATTCTTAGTCAGGAAGTCAATTGTATTTATCAGTTGAATTGCGAATAAACAAGAGAGCATGGGTTAAAGGTTACTTGTTATGCAGTAATGGAGAATATGTTGGAGTTTTGGAGATGCTTTGTCTTCTGAATCTCTACTTTCCTTCGTCCTCTAATTCACATACGCACGTCCTTCTATGGCAAGCTGTGTGTTGGGGCATCACCGTTGTCAATGGTTACATCCCCTCCTCTTGTGAAAATGATCCAAATGCTCTGTCACAGCACGGCTAATCATCTGAGGTTCCCGATCGTGCTGGAATAGGATTCACCCTCCTTTTGCGTCTGTCACTACGCCCAGCACTCGCGAGTTTGAAGCTCGTCACAGTCATTCAATCCCTGAATCCTACTCGGAATACCACAGACAAGTTTTAGACTTTCCGAATTCTCATGAATGCCGCCATCAATCTAGCTTATACCACGGAGATTCTGATTAAGGAATCTAAGAGATATTCATTCAATCTAATGTAGAACGGAGGTGATTGTCAGACACACGTTCATGGATTGAGGAAGGTGATGAGTGTCACTAATCATCACCTTCTCCATAGTTAGGCGCGAATGGATATCTTAGATAGGAACACGCATGTTTGAATGAAAAACAGAAATACTTGCATTAATTCATCGAGACACAGCAGAGCTCGTCACCCCCAACAATGGAGTTTAGAGACTCATGCCGTCAAAGAGTACAAAGTTTAGATCTAAAATGTCATGAGATGTCGAATACAATAGTAAAAAGTCCTATTTATAATAAACTAGCTACTAGGGTTTACAGAAATAAGTAATTGATGCATAAATCCACTTCCGGGGCTCACTTGGTGTGTGCTTGGGCTGAGCTTGAAGTCTACACGTGGAGAGGTCATTCTTGGAGTTGAACGCCAACTTTTGTGCCATTTTGGGCGTTGAACTCCACTTTGCAACCTGTTTCTGGCGCTGGACGCCAGAATTGGGCAGAGAGCTGGCGTTGAACGCCGTTTGCATCGTCTAAACTTGAGCAAAGTATGGACTATTATATATTGCTGGACAGCCCTGGATGTCTACTTTCCAACGCAATTGAAAGCGCACCATTTTGTGTTTTGTAGCTTCAAAAAATCCATTTTGAGTGCAGGGAGGTCAGAATCCAACAGCATCAGGAGTCCTTCTTCAACCTCTGAATCTGATTTTTGCTCAAGTCCCTCAATTTCAGCCAGAAAATACCTGAAATCACAGAAAAACACACAAACTCATAGTAAAGTCCAGAAATGTGAATTTAACATAAAAACTAATGAAAACATCCCTAAAAGTAGCCAGATTCTACTAAAAACATACTAAAAATAATGCCAAAAAGCGTATAAATTATCCGCTCATCACAACACCAAACTTAAATTGTTGCTTGTCCCCAAGCAACTGAAAATCAAGTAGAATAAAAAGAAGAGAATATACTATAAATTCCAAACTATCAATGAAACATAGCTCCAATCAGATGAGCGGGACTTGTAGCTTTTTGCCTCTTGAATAGTTTTGGCATCTCACTTTATCCATTGAGGTTCAGAATGATTGGCATCTATAGGAACTCAGAGTTCAGATAGTGTTATTGATTCTCCTAGTTCAGTATGATGATTCTTAAACACAGCTATTTTGTGAGTCTTGGCCGTGGCCCTAAGCACTTTGTTTTCCAGTATTACCACCGGATACATAAATGCCACAGACACATAATTGGGTGAACCTTTTCAGATTGTGACTCAGCTTTGCTAAAGTCCCCAATTAGAGGTGTCCAGGGTTCTTAAGCACACTCTGTTTTTGCTTTGGACCTTGACTTTAACCGCTCAGTCTCAAGTTTTCACTTGACACCTACATGCCACAAGCACATGGTTTGGGACAGCTTGGTTTAGCCGCTTAGGCCAGGATTTTATTCCTTTAGGCCCTCCTATCCACTGATGCTCAAAGCCTTGGGATCCTTTTTATTTACCCTTGCCTTTTGGTTTTAAGGGCTATTGGCTTTTTGCTCTTGCCTTTTGGTTTTAAGAGCTTTTGGATTTTTCTGCTTGTTTTTTTTTTTTTGCCATTTTTTCTTCTTCTTTTTTTTTTTTTCCTGCAAGCTTTGTTCTTTGCTGCTTTTTCTTGCTTCAAGAATCATTTTTATGATTTTTCAGATTATCAAATAACATGTTTCCTTGTCATCATTCTTTCAAGAGCCAACATATTTAACATTCTTAAACAACAACTTCAAAAGACATATGCACTGTTCAAGCATTCATTCAGAAACCAAGAAGCATTGTCACCACATCAATATAATTAAACTAAGTTCAAGGATAAATTCGAGACTCATGTACTTCTTGTTCTTTTGAATTAAAACATTTTTCATTTAAGAGAGGTGATGGATTCATAGGACAATCATAACTTTAAGACAAAGTTACTAACTACTAATGATCATGTAATGAAGACACAAACAGAGATAAGCACTTAACATAGAGAAAACGAAAAACAGAGAAAGTAAGAACAAGGAACGAGTCCACCTTAGTGATGATGGCATTTCCTTCTTGAGGAACCAATGATGTTCTTGAACGCTTCTATGTCTCTTCCTTGCCTTTGTGGCTTGATTCCCAGTGATTTTTGGTATTTCTATCCTCAATTGCTTCCAATAATTATGTGGAGGGAAGTGTATCCCCTGAGGTATCTCAAGGATCTCTTGATTTGTAGCCACATGTTCTACCACTGAGCTATAGATCCTTCACATAATTGTTTTACCACACCAAACTTAGAATGTTGCTCGCCCTCGAGCAAAAGAAGAAGGAATAGATGAAGAAGAAGATGTGGAAAAAAACTAGGATTATGAGGAGGGAAGGTGGGGATCCTGTGGGGTCCACAGATCTTGAAGTGTCAAGGCATTTACATCCCTACACCAATTTAGGCATGCAAAATGCCCTTGCACACAACTCTGGGAGTTCAGCGCCAGATTGGTGCTTGTTTTGGGCGTTGAACGCCCATTTGTTGCCCATTTCTGGCGTTGAACGCCAGAACCATGCTTGTTCTGGGCGTTCAGCGCCAGCTCTTCTCCAGGGTGCAATTCTGGCGTTCAAACGCCCAGATGCTGCCCATTTTGGGCATTCAGCGCCAGAACCATGCTCTGTTCTGGCGTTGAACGCCAGCCAGATGCTTCTTACTGGCGTTTAAACGCCAGTGAGATCCTCCTCCAGGGTGTGATTTTTCTTCTGCTGTTTTTGATTCCGTTTTCAATTTTTAATATTTATTTTGTGACTCCACATGATCATGAACCTAATAAAACATGAAAAACCATGAAAATAAATAAAAATTGGGTTGCCTCCCAACAAGTGCTTCTTTAATGTCCTTAGCTAGACCTTGCTGAGCTTTTAATCTAGCTTCAGCCTTGAGCACTCTTGCTCAACATTGCCTTCAAGATAGTGCTTGATTCTCTGTCCATTAACAATGAACTTCTTGTCAGAGTCAATATCTTGAAGCTCCACATAACCATATGGTTATAAACTTGTAATCACATATGGTCTCCTCCACCGGGACTTCAGTTTCCCGGGGAATAGCCTGAGCCTAGAGTTAAACAACAAAACCTTTTGTCCTGGTTCAAAGATTCTAGATGAAAGCTTTCTATCATGCCACTTTTTTTATTTTTCTTTATAAAGCTTGGCATTTTCGAAAGCAGTGAATCTGAATTCCTCTAGCTCATTTAGCTGAACCAATCTTTTCTCTCCAGCTAATTTGGCATCAAAGTTTAGGAATCTGGTTGCCCAGTAGGCTTTATGTTCCAGTTCCACGGGCAGGTGACATGCCTTACCATAGACCAGATGGTATGGAGAGGTCCCTATAGGAGTCTTGAATGCTGTTCTGTATGCCCACAGAGCATCATCCAAGCTTCTTGCCCAATCCTTTCTACGGGTATTTACAGTCCGCTCTAGGATTCTTTTTAGCTCTCTGTTAGAGACTTCAGCTTGTCCATTAGTCTGTGGATGATATGGAGTCGCCACCTTGTGGCGAATTCCATACCGAACCATGGCAGAGTAAAGCTGTTTGTTGCAGAAGTGAGTGCCCCCATCACTGATTAGTACTCTAGGGACCCCAAACCTGCTGAAAATATATTTCTGGAGGAACTTCAGCACTATTTTAGTATCATTGGTGGGTGTGGCAATGGCCTCAACCCATTTTGATACATAGTCAACTGCCACCAGAATATAAGTGTTTGAGAATGATGGTGGGAAAGGTCCCATGAAGTCAATTCCCCATACGTCAAACAACTCAATTTCCAAGATTCCTTGTTGAGGCATGGCATAACCATGAGGCAGATTACCAGCTCTTTGGCAACTGTCACAGTTACGTACAAACTTTCGGGAATCTTTATAGAGTGTAGGCCAATAGAAGCCACATTGGAGGACCTTGGTGGCTGTTCGCTCACCTCCGAAATGGCCTCCATATTGAGATCCATGGCAATGCCACAGGATCCTCTGTGCTTCTTCTCTAGGCACACACCTACGGATTATTCCGTCTGCACATCTCTTAAAGAGATAGGGTTCATCCCACAAGTAGTACTTTGCATCAGTAATTAATTTCTTCTTTTGTATCCTGTTGTACTCCTTGGGTATGAACCTTGCAGCTTTATAGTTTGCAATATCGGAAAACCATGGTGTTTTCTGAATGGTAAATAAATGCTCATCCGGAAAAGTCTCAGAGATCTCAAGAGAGGGGAGGGGCATCCCTTCTACTGGCTCTATCCGGAACAGATGATCAGCCACTTGGTTCTCTGTCCCTTTTCTGTCTCTTATTTCTATATCAAACTCTTGCAGAAGCAACACCCATCTGATGAGCCAGGGTTTTGAATCCTGCTTTGTGAGTAGATATTTAAGAGCAGCATGATCAGTATACACAATCACTTTTGATCCTACTAAGTATGATCTGAACTTGTCAATGGCGTAAACCACTGCAAGTAATTCTTTTTCTGTGGTTGTGTAATTTTTCTGGGCATCATTTAGAATGTGACTAGCGTAATAAATGACGTGCAGAAGCTTGTCATGCCTCTGTCCCAATACTGCACCAATGGCGTGATCACTGGCATCACACATTAGCTCAAATGGTAATGTCCAGTCTGGTGCAGAAATAACTGGTGCTGTGACCAGCTTAGCTTTCAGCGTTTCAAACGCCTGCAGGCACTCTGTGTCAAACACAAATGGCGTGTCAGCAGCTAGCAGATTGCTTAGAGGTTTTGCGATTTTTGAAAACTCCTTTATAAACCTCCTATAGAATCCTGCATGCCCCAGAAAGCTTCTGATTGCCTTAACATTGGCAGGTGGTGGTAATTTTTCAATTACCTCTATTTTTGCTTGATCCACCTCTATTCCCTTGTTTGAGATTTTATGCCCAAGAACAATCCCTTCAGTCACCATGAAGTGACATTTTTCCCAGTTTAAAACTAGGTTGGTCTCTTGGCATCTTTTTAGAACAAGTTTCAGGTGATCAAGACAGGAGCTGAATGAGTTTCCATATACTGAGAAGTCATCCATGAAGACTTCCAGAAATTTTTCCACCATATCAGAGAAAATAGAGAGCATGCATCTCTGGAAGGTTGCAGGCGCATTACACAGCCCAAAGGGCATCCTTCTATAAGAAAACACTCCAGATGGACATGTGAATGCTGTTTTCTCTTGATCCTGAGGATCTACTGCAATCTGGTTATAGCCTGAGTAGCCGTCCAAAAAGCAGTAGTAATCATTACCTGCTAGTCTTTCTAGCATCTGGTCTATGAATGGTAAAGGAAAATGATCCTTTCTGGTGGCTGTATTGAGCCTTCTGTAGTCAATACACATGCGCCACCCTGTAACTGTTCTTGTAGGAACCAGTTCATTTTTTTCATTATGAATCACTGTCATGCCTCCCTTTTTTGGGACCACTTGGACAGGGCTCACCCAGGGGCTATCAGAGATAGGATAAATAATCCCAGCCTCTAGTAATTTGGTGACCTCTTTCTGCACCACTTCCTTCATGGCTGGATTTAGCCGTCTCTGTGGTTGAACCACTGGTTTAGCATTATCCTCCAATAAGATTTTGTGCATGCATCTAGCTGGGCTTATGCCCTTAAGGTCACCTATGGACCACCCAAGAGCTGTCTTGTGTGTCCTTAGCACTTGAATAAGTGCTTCCTCTTCTTGTGAATTTAAAGCAGAGCTTATGATCACTGGAAAAGTGTCACCTTCTCCCAGAAATGCATATTTCAAGGATGGTGGTAATGGCTTGAGCTCGGGTTTAGGAGGTTTTTCCTCTTCCAGAAGAGATTTCAGAGGCTCTTTCATGTCCTCTGAATCTTCCAAATCAGGCTGAACATCTTTAAAGATGTCTTCCAACTCCGATTTGAGACTCTCAGCCATGTTGATCTCTTCTACCAAGGAGTCAATAAGATCAACTTTCATGCAGTCTGTTATTGAGTCTGGATGCTGCATGGCTTTGACAGCGTTCAACTTAAACTCATCATCATTGACTCTCAGGGTTATTTCCCCCTGTTGGACGTCAATAAGGGATCGTCCAATTGCTAGGAAGGGTCTTCCTAGAATGAGAGTAGCACTCTTGTGCTCCTCCATTTCCAGCACAATGAAGTCAGTGGGAAAGGTGAATGGCCCAACCCTGACAATCATGTCTTCAATCACGCCTGATGGGTATTTAGTGGAGCCATCAGCAAGTTGGAGACATATCCGGGTTGGTTTAACTTCTTCAGTTAAACCAAGCTTTCTGATAGTGGATGCAGGTATTAGGTTGATGCTTGCCCCAAGATCGCATAAAGCTGTCTTGGTGCAATTTCCTTCTAATATGCATGGTATCAGAAAACTCCCAGGGTCTTTAAGCTTTTCAGGAAAGCTCTTCAGAATGACTGCACTGTATTCTTCAGTGAGGAGAACTCTTTCTGTTTCTCTCCAATCCTTTTTATGACTCAAGATCTCTTTCATGAACTTGGCATAAGAAGGTATTTGCTCAAGTGCTTCTGCAAATGGAATCTTTATTTCAAGAGTCCTGAGGTAATCTGCAAAGCGAGCAAATTGCTTATCCTGCTCCTCTTTCCGGAGTTTTTGAGGATAAGGTATCTTGGCTTTATATTCCTCAACCTTAGTTGCTGCAGGTTTATTGCCTACAGAAGTGGTTGAAGAAGCCTTTTTAGAGGAGTTGTTATCAGCATTTGTGTGTGTCTGATCCCTCACTGGCAATTGAGTGCCAGGGTTAGAAGCTGGAGTGAAATTGGATGCCAGCTCCTTGTCTGTTCCTGGCGTCTGAACGCCAGAGCTGTGCCCATTTTGGGCGTTCAGCGCCAGATCTTGCCCATTTTGGGCGTTCAACGCCAGATCCGTGCCTATTTCTGGCGTTGAACGCCAGTCCTGCCTTGTTTCTGGCGTTGAACGTCAGTCCTGAGCATGGTCTGGGCATTCAGCTCCAGCCTTCCACCAAATTTCTGGCGTTTTAGTTCCAGAATTACTTTTCCCTGGGCTCTTACTGTCCTCAGGTAAATTTTGGGTGGTTTGCTCATTTCTTAGCTTTTTGCTGCCTTGAGGTGGGGTATTTAATGTTTTCCCACTTCTTAATTGAACTGCTTGGCATTCTTCTGTTATTTGCCTTGACAGCTGCTGCTTTGTTTGCTTAAACTGTTCTTCCATATGTGTATTAGCCATCCTTGTCTCTTGTAGTCTATCTTTGAATTCGGCTAACTGCTTTGTTAGAAAGTCCAATTGCTGATTGAATTCTGCAGCTTGTTTTGCAGGACTGAGTTCAGCAGTTGCTGTTTTAACCTCTTCTTTCATGGAAGGGTCATTGCTTAGGTACAGATGCTGATTCCTGGCAACTGTATCAATGAGCTCTTGAGCCTCTTCAATTGTCTTTATCATGTGGATAGATCCACCAGCTGAGTAATCTAGAGACATCTGAGCTCCTTCAGTAAGCCCATAATAAAAGATGTCTAACTGAACCCACTCTGAAAATATTTCAGAGGGGCATTTTCGTAGCATCTCTCTGTATCTCTCCCAGGCATCATAAAGAGATTCATTATCTCCTTGTTTAAAGCCTTGGATGTCCAGCCTTAGCTGTGTCATCCGTTTTGGGGGAAAGAATTGATTCAGGAATTTTTCTGTCAGTTGTTTCTATGTCCTTATGCTGGCCTTAGGTTGGTTATTCAACCACCTCTTAGCTTGATCTTTTACAGCAAATGGAAACAGTAATAGTCTGTAGACATCCTGATCTATTTCTTTATCATGTACTGTGTCAGCAATCTGTAGAAACTGTGCCAGAAACTCTGTAGGTTCTTCCTGTGGAAGACCAGAATACTGGCAACTTTGCTGCACCATGATAATGAGTTGAGGATTCAACTCAAAGCTACTGACTCCAATGGAGGGTATGCAGATGCTACTCCCATATGAAGCAGTAGAGGGGTTAGAATATAACCCCAGAGTCCTCGTGGACTGTTCATCTCCGCTTAGGTCCATGATGGAGAAAGGGAGATGATGTAAAATACAGAAAATATTTTTATTTATTTATTTATTTATTTTTTGAAACTAAGAAAAAGATAAATAAAAATGGTGAAGATTTTCGGAAAATTGAGGAGAGGGGAAGTGGTTAGGAAATATTATTTTGAAAAAAGATATGATTTGGAAAAGATTTTAAATTTTGAAAAAAAATCTGGATTTTAGAAATAAATTTCGAAAATTTGTTTTAGAAATAGAGAGAAAAGATATTTTTGAATTTAGTGAGGAAAGAGAAAAACAATAAAATAGCACAAGATTTAAAATTTTTAGATCTAATGCTCCTAGTTTTCGAAAATTTTGGAGGAAAAACACCAAGGAACACCAAACTTAAAAATTTTAAGATCAAGACACAAGGAAAACTCAAGAACACTTTGAAGACTCACAAGAACACAAGAACATGAAGGAAGAACACCAAACTAAAATTCTCGAAAAACACAGAAAAATCAACAAGAAAACACCAAACTTAAAGTTTGGCACAGGATTTAATAGAAAAATTATTTTTGAAAAAGATTTTAAAAAAGAAAATAAGGATTCTAAAATTTTAACACGACAATAATAAGAGACTCTAAACAAAAAAAGAGAAATTTTTCCTAATCTAAGCAACAAAATAAACCGTCAGTTGTCCAAACTCGAACAATCCCCAGCAACGGCGCCAAAAACTTGGTGCACGAATTATGAATCACACTTTCCACAACTCGTACCACTAACCAGCAAGTGCACTGGGTCGACCAAGTAATACCTTACGTGAGTAAGGGTCGAATCCCACGGAGATTGTTGGTTTGAAGCAATCTATGGTTATCTTGCAATTCTTAGTCAGGAAGTCAATTGTATTTATCAGTTGAATTGCGAATAAACAAGAGAGCATGGGTAAAGGTTACTTGTTATGCAGTAATGGAGAATATGTTGGAGTTTTGGAGATGCTTTGTCTTCTGAATCACTGCTTTCCTTCGTCCTCTAATTCACACACGCACGTCCTTCTATGGCAAGCTGTGTGTTGGGGCATCACCGTTGTCAATGGTTACATCCCCTCCTCTTGTGAAAATGATCCAAATGCTCTGTCACAGCACGACTAATCATATGAGGTTCCCGATCGTGCTGGAATAGGATTCACCCTCCTTTTGCGTCTGTCACTACGCCCAGCACTCGCGAGTTTGAAGCTCGTCACAGTCATTCAATCCCTGAATCCTACTCGGAATACCACAGACAAGGTTTAGACTTTCCGGATTCTCATGAATGCCGCCATCAATCTAGCTTATACCACGGAGATTCTGATTAAGGAATCTAAGAGATATTCATTCAATCTGATGTAGAATGGAGGTGATTGTCAGACACACGTTCATGGATTGAGGAAGGTGATGAGTGTCACTGATCATCACCTTCTCCATAGTTAGGCGCGAATGGATATCTTAGATAGGAACACGCATGTTTGAATGGAAAACAGAAATACTTGCATTAATTCATCGAGACACAGCAGAGCTCCTCACCCCCAACAATGGAGTTTAGAGACTCATGCCATCAAAGAGTACAAAGTTTAGATCTAAAATGTCATGAGATGTCGAACACAATAGTAAAAAGTCCTATTTATAATAAACTAGCTACTAGGGTTTACAGAAGTAAGTAATTGATGCATAAATCCACTTCCGGGGCTCACTTGGTGTGTGCTTGGGCTGAGCTTGAAGTCTACACATGGAGAGGTCATTCTTGGAGTTGAACGCCAACTTTTGTGCCATTTTGGGCGTTGAACTCCACTTTGCAACTTGTTTCTGGCGTTGGACGCTAGAATTGGGCAGAGAGCTGGCGTTGAACGCCAGTTTGCGTCGTCTAAACTTGGGCAAAGTATGGACTATTATATATTGCTGGAAAGCCCTGGATGTCTACTTTCCAACGCAATTGAAAGCGCACCCATTTGTGTTCTGTAGCTTCAAAAAATCCATTTTGAGTGCAGGGAGGTCAGAATCCAACAGCATCAGCAGTCCTTCTTCAACCTATGAATCTGATTTTTGCTCAAGTCCCTCAATTTCAGCCAGAAAATACTTGAAATCATATAAAAACACACAAACTCATAGTAAAGTCCAGAAATGTGAATTTAACATAAAAACTAACGAAAACATCCCTAAAAGTAGCCAGATTCTACTAAAAACATACTAAAAACAATGCCAAAAAGCGTATAAATTATCCGCTCATCAGTTCCCACTCGTGCTGGAATAGGATTCATTGATCCTTTTGCGTCTGTCACTACGCCCAACACTCGCGAGTTTGAAGCTCGTCACAGCCATCCAATCCCAGAATCCTACTCGGAATACCACAGACAAGGTTTAAACTTTCCGGATTCTCATGAATGCCGCCATCAATCTAGCTTATACCACAAAGATTCTGACTAAGGAATCTAAGAGATACTCATTCAATCTGATGTAGAACGGAAGTGGTTGTCAGACACACGTTCATGGATTGAGGAAGGTGATGAGTGTCACGGATCATCACCTTCTCTATAATTAAGCGCGAATGAATATCTTAGATAGGAACACGCATGTTTGAATGGAAAACAGAAATAGTTGCATTACTTCATCGAAACACAGCAGAGCTCCTCACCCCCAACAATGGAGTTTAGAGACTCATGCCGTCAGAGATTACAAATTTCAGATCTAAAATGTCATGAGATACAAAATAAATCTCTAAAAGTTGTTTAAATACTAAACTAGTAACCTAGGTTTACAGAAAATGAGTAAACTATGATAGATAGTGCAGAAATCCACTTATGGGGCCCACTTGGTGTGTGCTGGGGATGAGACTAAAGCTTCTCACGTGCCTGGGCTATTTTGAGCGTTCAACGCTAGATTGTAACCTGTTTCTGGCGTTGAACTCCAACTTGTAACCTGTTTCTGGCACTCGACGCCAGACTGCAACATAGAACTGGCGTTGAACGCCAGTTTACGTCGTCTATCCTTAAGCAAAGTATGGACTATTATATATTTCTAGAAAGCCCTGGATGTCTACTTTCCAACGCAATTAGAAGCGCGCCAATTGGACTTCTGTAGCTCCAGAAAATCCATTCCGAGTGCAGAGAGGTCAGAATCCAACAGCATCCGCAATCCTTTTTCAGCCCGAATCAGATTTTTGCTCAGCTCCCTCAATTTCAGCCAGAAAATACCTGAAATTACAGAAAAGCACAAAAACTCATAGTAAAGTCCAGAAATATGAATTTTTCCTAAAAACTAATGAAAATATACTAAAAACTTAACTAAAACATCCTGAAAACTACATAAAATTAACCCCAAAAAGCGTATAAAATATCCGCTCATCAGAAACTCATACAACAATCAATGACATATATCAAAGTTGTTGCAACACCTAAGTGGCATAGAGGTGAAACACACGGATGCTATGGAACTTAGGACAAAGAAGATAGAAGTGGAAATCAATCACATAGCAAGCATGGCCCACAAAGCTTTACAAAGCTCAAAAATATGTCACTAGGTAAGCTTTGATCCAATTTCACAATTCCACAATCTCAATGTATGAAATAAGTGATGTGAAGAAGGGTAACCATAAACAAGCATCACCTAAAAAAAATGCAATGAGAATATACAATTGCCTAACAATAGATGATGAATGCATGGTGGCCAAAACATGCAATTCAAAGAGTTAATATGCTTAAGGGCAATGTAACATATACTTGGCATTCACGAGCATTAAGCATGAAAATTTCCGAACCAAGTAACCAGATATAACCTCAACAAAGAATCCAAAAATGACAATTAACATCAATGATGTTAAACTAACATCCTATTAGTAATAAGCAGCAGTAAACAGTAAATAAGATTAGTAATCCAACACTTATAATGGAAAACAAAAATTAAACTAACTAGCTAACTAAAAGAAATGGTGTTACATGGTGTTTGGTAGTGTTGGATGATGAGTAGGAGAAGGAAAGGAGAAAGGAGGGGGAAAGAAATGGAAAGAGGAGAAGAAAAGAAGTGTATTGAAAGAAGGGCATCCACGCGTACACGTGCATGGCGTGCGCGCGCGGATGGTGGTGCAATGGAAGCGGCGCGTTTGCGTACATGGCACGTTCGTATCGATGGCTTATTTCGAGAGGGGCGCGTACGCGCAAGGTACGCGTGCGCGTGCCTTGGGCACAAAGTTGGCACACTTCAGGCACAACTCTCGGGTGAATGTATGGAGGGGGAAAAATTTAATCCATGCGTACGCGTACATGGCGCGTCCGCGTGGATGGCCAAAATTGCTTGATTCACGCGTACGCGTGGAGTGCGCGTGCGCGTGGGTGGTGCTCTGTTTTTCAAAATTTTTCTATGTTTTTGCACCAAATCAAGCATTCCAAACCTCCAAACAACTACCAAAACATCATAAAACCTTATTTAACCTACTAGACTCCCAATTAAATTCAACTAATAAAACAAAACATGAAATTAAACTTATTTTACCAATATGTACAAAAGGGAAAAATGAAAAGATGTTACCATGGTGGGGTGTCTCCCACCTAACACTTTTGTTTATTGTCCTTAAGTTGGACTTATGGGGAGCTCTTCATCAAGGTGGCTTGTGCTTGAATCCATCCTTGAACATCCACCAATGCTTGGACTTCCATTGTGCTTCATCATTCAAAGTTAGTAACTCCAAGCTTTGATGGAGTTCTTCACAAACCATAGGCTCCCAAAGTTGATCTTTCTTGTGCGATCCGGGATCCCACACTTTGTTTTCACACCCGTCCTTGAGTTGATCATGGTGATTTCCTCCGGGTGGCAAGAGAGATGAATTCTCATGGAAGCACCAAACTATTCTTCTAGACCCATCCAATTGAGCACTAGTCCAACCTTTACTCCTTGAAGCTTCAACCATAATGAGCTTAGACTTACAACGCCAACCACAAAACATTTTTCTTTTACGCTTCATCCCACAAAGCTCCCTAAGTTGGCCATCCGTTTCAAACAAACCATATTCAAGTGGTATAATAAAGCTAATAGAAATGAATTTCACCCACTCAAATGAAGGAGTAGATGGCAACCTAGGCAAAGACGATTCCAAGGGTCTTGCTAAAGCATATTCAATTCTCATCCTCCTTTTTATAAGGATTTCCACCTCCTCACAAGATCTCTTAATCTCAATCCTTTGTTCAACAATTTTATCTAACTCTTTTTCCTTACTCAAATCATAAATGGGAGGGTGAGAGACATTTACCTCCACATTGCTTTCCATCTCATCGGGAGAAGGTTTTTCATGCTCAAAGGATTCTTCACTATTAAGACTTGATGCTCTATCTTCATCACCAAGGGGACTCAATTCTCGCTCTATCGCATCCGATTCTTCATAAGGGATATGCCTCGGAGGTTGTGCACATTCCTCCTTAGCATCAAATTCAATCATCTTGGAGGGGTCTTCTCCAATCCTAGACTCCCAAGGTGGTTTCGCATCTCCTAATTCTTCAACCACTTCTTCCTCTTCTTCAATAATCTCTACCTCCTCCTCTTGTTGCACTTCTTGCTTTAACTCATCTTCTTCACCTTGGAGCTTCAAGTTCACTCCCTCACTAAGCTCCTTCGTTGCTTCTCTACATTCCACAATGGAAGTGCCTTGATCGCATAGGCTTAGGCGGGATGAGACTATGTTGCCAATGGCTTCTACCATGATAACCGTTTTTGCTCTTAACTTCTCAAATTTCTTTTCATCCTCCTCGTGTTGCCATAAGATATGAGATTCAAGATCCCTTAATTCTAGCATAAAGGCTTCATCGGGAGGTGATGGTGGAAGAGATGGTTCCTTGTTTTAGGGAAATGTGTTATAGTCGGAAGGTGGTTCTTTTAGGTAGAGTTGTGGTGGTTCAATATTTCCCATTCTTTCCATTTGTTGCACAACACACTCCATCGTTGCTTGAAATTAATCCAATGCCTCCTTGAAACGATCCCTTGACTCTTGTTCCTCTTGGATATCACGAATAGGATCATATGACTCTTGGATTGAAGGACATGAGTATTCTTCCATAGGAGGTTGTGGTGGAAAGTAGAGTTCATCTTGTGGTTGAAAGTTTTCATGTATTGGAGGTGGTTCATCTTGGTAATAATATGGAGGGGGCGGCTCTTGAAAATGTTGATGTTGGAGTAGTGGTGGCTCTATGTGTGGTTCATATGGCTCATATGATTGTTGGTAGGATGGATATGGATTAGGGTCATATGAAGATGGTTGGTAAGAAGGGGCTTGTGAGTATGGTTGAGGGTTATGTTGGGGATATGGCTCATAGGCATATGGTGGTGGTTCTTGAAAGTCACAAGGGGATTCACCATAGCCATTGGATTGATATGCATCATAGAATGGCTCTTCTTCATAGTGCATTGGTGGAGGTTGTTGCCATGAGGATTGATCATATGCATATGGCTCCTCCCACCTTTGATTATCCCATTCTTGATACACATCTTCATTGTAGCCCTCATTTTCTACAACATAGTTAGAACCAAACTCATAGCCAAAGTGAGAATTCATGATAGCAAGAGAAAATGAAAACAAAATCAAATAAAAAGCAAGAAAAATAAATCCTAAAACTAGCAAAAACTAACAAAGAAGCAAAAGGTAAACCCTATTTACAATATTCACATATATACAATAACCACTAACATAACACCATTGCAACTCCCCGGCAACGACGCCATTTTGATTTAAGAAAATTGTCGTGTCGGTATAGAATTTCACAATTGAAATCTCGTTGCAAGTATAGTTCTACACCAACAAACAATCCTCCCAATCAAAAATTTGGTTGTCACAAGTAACAAACCCCAAATAAGAATTAATCAAAGTATTTAAACTCTGGATCGTCTCACAAGGAATTACAACGAAGTGTATGCTTATTGGCTATGAAGGGATAAGGGGGTTTTTGATTGATAAGGGGGCACTAAAATAAATGACAAGAAAAGTAAATTAAGCAAGTACTTAAAGAGGACAAGTAAATAAGAGAAAGCAAATAATAAAGAGAGAGAGACATTCATGGCAAGGGTTGAGATCATAGGCTTTCTATCCTAGTCATACATTGATTAGTTCATCTTATTTAGTCAACTCCAACAAACGGAAGAAGGTATCATGTCATCTTCACATAGGGAGAATGTCAAACAAGACTAATTAATCATGTCACAAATATAAACAAGAATTTATCTTATTACGTCATCTCCAACATTGGAAGAAGATATAGGTTATCTTCCATGAGAGAAAGTCTAACAAGACTAGCTAATCTCAATCCAAAAGTCCTAATCAACTTACTAATTAAATTAGCAAAAGATTAGCATCAATGGAAATAATATTAACTAACAACTCTAGATCACCAACATGAGTTGGGTTTTTATGACTCATGATTGCCTAATTACTCTTTCCAAGCCAAGAATGCTCAAAAATCTACTCTAAATCTCAACCAAGCATTTTGTCAAACACTTGGTGGGTACAAAGGGAAAGCATGGTAAATGAGCAAGAATAGTAAAATCTACCAACTACAAATTGCAAGGAAACAAGATCAACAACTCAAATCAACAATAAAGAAACATCAAACATTAAATTGCATTAAAAGTAAATCAAATCCAACAAGAGCATCTATGAACATAAAAGAGAAATTAACATTACAAATCATGAGAATTAGAGAGTAGAAGTAAGAAATCATAAAAGAAACAAGATGGAAACATGTAATTAAACCTAGATCTAAGATGGAAATTAACCTAACTTAATTCTAGAGAGAAGAGGGAGCTTTTCTCTCTAGAAACTAACCTACATGATGCTAATGCTACAAACAATTATTCCCCCTTTGCTTGGACTTCAATTCTGCATGAAATACACTCAGAAACAAGTTGGACTTGGGCCTGGGTAGCTTCAGAAATCGCCCCCAGCGTTTTGCCTTCAAGTGGGCCATGTAAGAATATTGGCGCGTGCGCGCCATGTGCGCGTGCACGTCGATTGGCAATTTCTCCATCCGCGCGAAAGCGACATGTACGCGTGCGCGTCCATGGGTGAGATCTCTTTTGCGCGTGCGCGTCCTTTGATGCACTCCCGATCTTTGTTTCTTCATGCATTCTCCCCTTTGTATACTTTTCTACTCATTTCTCCCATCCAATAACTGCCTTATGACCGTAAATTACTCAACACACACATCAAGGTATCGAATGGAATTAAAATGAATCAAAATCACCAATTTAGTGTCTAAAAAGCATGTTTTCACATTTAAGCACAAATCAAGGGAGAATTGCAAAACCATGCTATTTTATTGAATAAATGTGGGAAAAGGTGATAAAATCCCCCAAATTAAGCACAAGATAAACCACGAAATTGGGGTTTATCAACCCTCAGCCTCAAATCGATGACCCTAGGATCCTTATCCCCTTCACTGTAGGGGGTGAAACTCACTGTTTTGTTGGCCCCATTCAGGATTTAGAAAGGGCAAACAAGCATCTCCACAACTTTCCTAACACTCAAGGGGAAGACTTGCTCATTAGCCAAAACCTCGACATCTCCTTTTTCACCAATCCTCAAAAACCCTTTAGGAACAACCCCAAAATTACTCCATGAGGGGCTGATTTCAAAGCCTGGCACAAACGTCTCGAGTCCGAAAAAGGATGCTGCTTGGAGGGCTCTCGGCATTCAAGACCTCCTTCAACTTTCCCATTTTGAACCCTCAACACACCCTTGGATGATTGGGGGCTGTGGTCCATTTCTAGAACAGGACCACCAATAATTTCCACTTTTCATGTGGAATGGTCGGCCTCTCGCTTCTTAATGTGGCCGTTATTACTGGGCTCCCGATAAGCCCCCCTGATGCCAGGGCATCTTAGGCTAGTTTCACTAGCCTTTTTCTTTGTTTTTAATAGGTTTTATGCACTTTCTTGAGATATAAGTAAGCCATTTGGGTAGAAATTCATGTATGCCTATATTCATTCAACCATGAGTAATTTGATGCAATTTCATGATGATTTATGCTATGATTACTTGTATGCTAAGAATGATAAGAATTCTCATAATTTTAGCAAATCTTTGATGCATTCATTGGTTAATAATAGGTGAAGGAAGGCATAGAGGAAGGTTGAAGAAGGAGCACAGAAAGGATGAAGAGGAAGCAATGTTGGTGGCCAAGTTGGACCACCAACGTTGCCTCAAACGTTGGAAGAGAAACAGAGCACTTCTCTGTAAACATGGCTAATGCTCACGTTGGAGGTGACGTTGGGGGTCCAACGTTAACCCCAACATTATGAGAAAATGATCAATCATGGGGCTGAAAGAATTTTGAGTGGCGCATACGCGCCTATGACGCGTACGCGTAAAAATGCAATTTTTGATATCCGCGCGGAAGCGTGCATCACGCGTACGCGTAAATAAGCATTTTTGACCTGTTTGCGCGGAAGCACACGGTACGCGTACGCGCCAAGACCGAACGTTGGAGGTCCAACGTTGCATCAAATGCTAGCCTCCAATGTCCGCGATGCTCAGCCCATAATTCAGATTGGGAATTTTTGAATCGACGCGTACGCGTCAGTGACGGGTACGCGTGGATGAAAAAAATAGCAATGGACGCCTAAGCGCACAGTACGCGTACGCGTGAAAACGCCAACGTTGGAGGTCCAACTTTGAGCCCAACGTCCCCTTCCTTGTTTTTAACTACAAAAATGAAAATCTTGCATCCACACGCACGCGCACTGTACGCGTACGCGTGGATGAGCTTTTTGGCCCTTTTGCGCGGAAGCGCACGATACGCGTACGTGTGGGTTAGCTGACGTTGGCCCTCTAACGTTGAGTCCAACGCCAATGACAGCAAGCTTTCTGGTTTTGCTGGTTTATTTTAAAATGGCGTTTGAGTCAACGTTGGACCTCAAATGTTGACTCAAACGTGAAGCATCAGAATTCAAAATGCCACACAGATTTTTTCTCAACACCAAGGGCAACCAATTGGAGCCATCTTCAACCCAATTCTATCAAGGCCAAAAGCCCAATTCAAGGCTTGAAGATCAATGGAAGAAAGTGTATAAATAGCTTAGAGTTTAAGTTAGAATGGGGACTTTTACACCTTTTGCCATTTTGAGTTTTCACTTACTGCACTTTGAATTTCAGAATGTATTCTACAATTCCAATTTCTATTTTGAGAGCTATGAACAACTAAACTCCTTTCATTGGGTTAGGGAGCTCTATTATAATTCAATGGATCAATAGTAGTTTTCATCTTCTTCTTCTTTCTTTTCTCTTGATTTTTGTTAGAAAGCTTTCGGTCTTAATTCAATTGGATAGTTGTCTTGAGAGAGAAGCTATCCATAATTGGAATTCTTCAGAGCCTTGAGAGAGGAATGAAGAATTTATGCTAGAATTACTTTCTCACATTGGATTAGATTGGGGTTTGGATGGATATAGTGACATGTAATCTTACCAACACTTTGATCTATTAATTTGTGTGGTATGGTCAGTGACCGAATTTCAACTCTTCCCATGAGCAATTAAATCAAGACATTGGGCAATTGTTCATGCTTAGAGAGATTGTGAGCCAAGACATTGGGATCCAATCATCTAAGATTTCTAAGCAATGTCAATGAATGCATTGATTGAGAAAGAGGTGAAAATAATTTGATCCGAAGAATTCAATATCTCCTAAAACCCAATAAACTCCCCATTCTCTGATCTACCAATTCTATTTACTTTCTGCTCTTTAATTTCATGCTAATTATCCCTTCCCATTTAATTTCTTGTCATTTAAGCTTCTGCACTTTAATTCCCTGCAATTTAATTTCCAACTTATTTAATTTCTTGCAATTTAAGTTTCCCGTCAATTTTACTTTCTGCGATTCCCAATTCAATTCTGATTTAGCTCAACTAGTAAAATTCTCCAATTATAATTGATCGATCTACCAATCCCTGTGGGATTCGACCTCACTCTTTTATGATTTTTTACTTGACGACAATCTGATGCACTTGCCGGAAGGAAATTTGTTGAGAGACAAATTCCCGCGTATCAAGTTTATGGCGCTGTTTCCGGGGATTGGTTTTGTATTGACAATTACTAAATTGAAGGATAACTAGATTGAGCACTTTTCTTTTCTTTTGATTAATTGCAATTTAATTTCAGTCACTCATTTTATTCTCTGCAATTTTCTATTAGTTATTTCTCTTTAATTTTACCTTACTTCTTTACTTTCCAGCAAGCTAACCTACTAACTATTTGATAAATTGCTCTAACCAAGCTAACTATACTCTGTTTTAGTAGACTCTACATTTGCTATTTCTTGTACTTGTTCATTGTATGACAGATAGGAGAAAAGAAAATTCAACTTCCTTTGATAGTGAACCGGAGAGAACCTTCCTGAGATTAAGAAGGGAAGTAAGAGGAAAGAGGGTTGTTGGTGCTGAAGAAGAGGAGAAATACTTTGATATAACTATGGAGGAGGATATGGAAAACCATCATGAAGAAGAGATGAATAACCATGCCAAAAGAGGTGGACCTAACCCAGCTGGACAAGAGAGAAGAGTCCTGGGATCATACATCAATCCAAATCCAGGAAATTGTGGTAGCAGTATTCAGAGGCCAACTATCCATGCTAACAACTTCGAATTGAAGCCTCAGCTCATAACTCTTGTCCAAAATAACTGTTCTTTTGGAGGAAGTGCCCAAGAGGATCCTAATGAGCATCTCACTAAATTCCAAAGGATATGTGACATGGTTAAATCTAATGGTGTGCATCCTGACACCTATAGATTGCTACTGTTTCCATTTTCTTTGAGGGACAAGGCATCAAAATGTCTGGAGTCATTCTCGAAGGAAAGCTTGACAACCTGGGAAGATGTAATGAGCAGATTCTTGACAAGGTTCTACCCGCCACAAAGAGTGAATAGGCTGAGAATTGAAGTGCAAACATTCAGACAGCAAGATGGTGAAACTCTTTATGAAGTCTAGGAGAGATTCAAGGATTTGACAAAGAAATGTCCCCTGACATGTTTAATGAGTGGGTGAAAATTCATATCTTCTATGAAGGGCTGAATTATGAATCAAGGAAAGCTGTAGATCACTCATCTGGAGGTTCCCTAAACAAGAAGAAGACCATTGAAGAGGCCATTGATGTTATAGAGACAGTGGCTGACAATGAGTATTTTTATGCCTCAGATAGAAGCAACAACAGGGGAGTCTTGGAATTGAACCATATGGATGCAATTCTGGCACAAAACAAGATGATCACCAAGCAACTTGCCGAATTGACCAAGCAAATGGAGAAGAATCAGGCTGCAGCTATCCACACTCAATCATCACCTCAAGAAGAATTGGAGACAGAAGAAGGAGCTAACTGGGAGGAAGCTAATTACCTTGGAAACTCATCTAGGCAAGCTAATGATCCTTACTCTAAAACCTATAACTCTGGTTGGAGAAACCACCCAAACTTTGGGTGGGGGAACCAACAAAACCAAGGCCAAGATCACAGACCTCATAATCCAACCCAGTACAACCACTTCACTCACCAAAACTCCAACCAAAAAATATACTAGACCACACAAAATAATTATTCATATCCACCATATCAAAGCCACAATAATCACTCTCAACACCCCAATTCCAACCAATCAGCACCACATGATGATGACAGAATGGCCAGGATGGAAGCTATGCTTACAAACTTTTGCAAAGAGTTTGAAGACATAAGGAAATTCAAGGAGGAAGCAATCTCCAATCGACAAAATGAAGATGCGGCCACGCAGAAGCTTGAAGCACAAATTGGGTATTTGTCCAAACAAGCCCCTAGCTATAGTTCCAGCAGTGCTACCAAGACAACTTCAAAAGAGGAATGCAAAGCTATTACCCTCAGAAGTGGAAGAGAATTGGAAGAGAAGTCAAGGGAGACTAAAGAGGAGAAAGAGGAGGATAGTTCAGTTGACAAGGATGAAGCACAAACACCTACTCCGAGTTCATCAGAAGGGAAGGAAGTTCTCAAGCCATATGCCCCAAAGGCTCCTTACCCTCAACGCCTAATGAGGAATGCAAAGGACAGCCCATTCTCCAAATTCTTGGAGATCTTCAAGAAACTTCAAATCAATATTTTCTTTGCTGAAGCATTAGAGAAAATGCCACTCTATGCTAAGTTTCTGAAGAAATTGATGACCAAGAAGAGAAGTTGGAAGAATGATGAAACGGTGATACTAATAGAAGAATGTAGTGCTATCATCCAACACAAGCTACCTCAAAAATTGAAGGACACAGGAAGCTTCCAAATTCCCTGCATTATAGGGGAAATAATAGTTGAAAAGGCCTTGTGTGACTTGGGAGCTAGTATAAACTTGATGTCCTTAACTATGATGAAAAGGATGAAGATTGAGGAAGCCAAACCAACAAGGATGGCTCTCTAGCTGGTAGATCAGTTATTTAAATTCCCTCATGGCATAGTAGAAGACCTACTCATGAAAGTAGGAGAATTCATCTTTCTTGCTGACTTTGTGGTGCTGGGTATGGAGGAAGAAGCTAAAGCCTCAATAATCTTGGGAGGCTATTTTTAGCTACTGCTGGAGCCATCATTGATGTCCAAAAGGGTGAACTCACCCTTAGGCTACATGAGGAGAGGATGGTGTTCAATGTATTCAAAGCCATGAGCTATCCACTAGAGTCACTGGGAGAGTGTATGAGGCTAGATGCAGTGGAAATTGTGATGCAAGAAACCTTTGAAGAAGCACTTGGAGAATTGACAGATGATGACTCCATGTTAAATGATGAGGTTGTTGATGTCAACTCAGCTGAAATGCCTTTTCTGAGCACATTGGAGGAGAGGAAAAAAGAGAAAGAAGCACCCAAACTGGAGCTGAAAGCACTGCCCCTACTCTTAAGTATGCGTACTTGGGAAGTAATGGAAGTTACCCAGTGATCATCAATTCTGCCCTTAGTCAAGAACAGGAAGAGGAATTAATCGAGGTGCTGTAAAAGCACCAAGATGCCATTGGATGGACTCTTGCTGATTTAAAAGGGATAAGCTCATCCATATGCATGCATAAGATCTTGTTGGAAGATGATTCCAAACCCTCCATCCAAGCCGAAAGGAGATTGAATCCTGTTATGAAAGAAGTAGTCCAAAAAGAGATGATGAAGCTATGGCAGGCAGGAGTTATTTATCCTATTTCCGACAGCCCATGGGTAAGTCCGGTCCATGTGGTTCCAAAGAAGGGAGGGATCACTGTTGTACCCAATGAGAAGAACGAACTCATTCCCACAAGAACAGTAACAGGCTGGAGAATGTGCATAGACTATAGGAAACTCAATGAGACAACCAGAAAAGATCATTTTCCACTCCCTTTTATGGACCAGATGTTGGAGAGATTGGCAGGACATGCATATTATTGTTTTTTTTATGGATATTCTGGTTATAATCAAATAGTGGTTGATCCAAGAGATCAAAAAAAGACATCATTCACCTGTCCATATTGAGTTTTTACTTACAGGTGCATGCCTTTTGGATTGTGCAATACTCCTGCAACTTTCCAAAGATGCATGTTATCTATTTTTTTCAGACATGATTGAAAAATTCATTGAAGTCTTCATGGATGATTTTTCAGTCTTTGGAGATTCCTTTCCCAATTGTCTTAATCATCTTGCCTTAGTATTAAAAAGGTGCCAAGAGACAAACCTAGTTCTAAACTGGGAAAAATGCCATTTTATGGTAACAGAAGGGATTGTCCTTGGCCCTAAAATTTCAGAAAAGGGAATAGAAGTAGACAAAGTTAAGGTAGAATTAATTGAGAAATTACCTCCACTTAGTAATGTCAAGGTAATTAGGAGTTTTTTAGGCCATGCTGGTTTTTACAGAAGGTTTATCAGAGATTTTTCCAAAATTGCAAAGCCTTTAAGCAACCTATTGGTCTCTGATACACCTTTTGTATTTGATCAAAAATGCACACTAGCATTTGAAACACTGAAAAGAGAGCTTTCCTCAGCACTTATCATTGCCCCACCCGATTGAAATCTACCTTTTGAACTGATGTGTGATGCATCAGACTTTGCTGTTGGGGCAATGCTTGGACAGAGGAAAGGAAATTTAGTGCATGTTATATATTATGCCAGCAAGGTTTTGAATGAAACTCAAAGGAATTACACCACTACTGAGAAGGAACTATTGGCAATAGTGTTTATATTTGATAAGTTTAGATCATATCTCATCGGATCTAAAGTTATTGTTTTCACTGATCATGCAGCACTAAAATATCTACTTGCAAAACAAGAGTCAAAACCAAGACTGATAAGGTGGATTTTTCTATTGCAGGAATTTAACATTGAGATTAAAGACAAGAAGGGAGTGGAGAACAAAGTAGCTGATCATTTGTCCCGAATCCCTTGTGAAGAAGGTAGCACCCACAAAACAAGTGTCAATGAATTATTCCCTGATGAGCAATTAATGCTGGTTCATAAGGCACCCTGGTTCGCAGATATTGCTAATTTTAAGGCAACTGGGGAGTTTCCTTCAATGATCAACAAGCATCAAAAGAGAAAACTCATCAATGATGCAAAGTACTTCATTTGGGATGAGCCATACTTATTCAAGAAATGCTCGGATGGATTGCTAAGAAGGTGTGTTTCAGAGGAGGAAGGAAGGGGAGTTTTATGGAATTGTCATGGGTCCTGCTATGGTGGCCATTTTGGAGGAGAGAGAATCGCAGCAAAAGTCTTGCAGTATGGGTTCTTTTGGCCCACCATCTTCAAATATGCAAGAGAGCTAGTGAAGAACTGCAACGAATGTGAACAGGCTGGAAATTTGCCCAAGAAAAATGAGATGCCACAACAATTCATCCTGGAACTTGAGCTGTTTGATGTATGAGGGATTAATTTCATGGGACCATTCCCAACCTCATACTCAAACAATTATATTTTGGTGGTAGTGGATTATGTATCAAAATGGGTGGAGGCCATTGCAACCCCTATAAATGACAACAAGGTGGTTCTGAACTTCTTCAGAAAGAATATCTTCAGCAGGTTTGGAGTTCCCAGAGCACTCATCAGTGATGGAGGAAACCATTTTTGCAATAGACCAATAGAGACCCTCCTCCTGAGATATGGAGTGAAGCACAAGATTGCCACACCCTATCATCCCCAAACAAGTAGCCAGAAAGAGGTATCCAACAGAGAGCTAAAAAGGATCCTGGAAAAGACAGTGGGAGCTTCAAGAAAAGATTGGTCAAAGAAGCTTGATGATGCTCTTTGGACATACAGAACAGCCTTTAAAACACCAATTGGCATGTCCCCGTATCAATTGGTGTATGATAAAGCTTGTCACCTGCCATTAGAGCTTGAACACAAGGCTTTCTGGACTCTCAAGTTGTTGAATTTTGATGGCAAAACTGCTGGTGAAAGGAGGCTCCTGCAACTGCAAGAATTAGAAGAATTCAGATTCCAAGCCTATGAAAATACCAAGGTGTACAAGGAAAAGGCAAAGGAAAAACATGACCTCAAGATTGCACCAAGAAGCTTTGAGGAAGGACAGAAAGTGTTACTCTACAACTCCCGCCTGAAACTTTTCCCTGGGAAATTGAGATCAAGGTGGTCAGGCCCTTTTCTTGTCACCAAGGTTTCTCCTGATGGACATATAAAAATTATGGAAGAAAAGTTACAGGAGACCTTCATTGTTAATGGACAAAGACTCAAGCACTATTTAGGTGATATGAAGGAAAGGCCTAAGACAAAATACAGACTAGACTGAAAGGGTTGATCAACAAGCTAGTGACATTAAAAGAGCGCTTGTTGGGAGGCAACCCAACCAAATGTAGTTCTCTTTTCATAAGCTTGTCAATAAGAGAGTAAAGAGAGTTCTCTGCATTGCTAGGAGCTAAGTTTGGTGTTGAACACCAAAGAAATTTAAGAGTGAATGTGTAATTCTAAGTTTAGTGTTCCACCATGAAAGTCATTAAGAACACATTTCACCATCAGCATAAATAGTTATCAGCTCCAAACAATCAGAGAAATCACTTAAGAGTTGTTTGTTTTCTAGTTTTTAGTCTGTTATCTAGCTCATAGTTGTTTTATGGTTCATATTTACTTTCTTAAATAAAAAGTGCTTGATGTTTTCTGCATGTACTCAATCTGTTGCATTAGGCAAGGAATTAAGTTTGGTGTTCACACACCAACTTAAATTCAGAAAATCACAAGCATACATGTATGCTAACATTCTCTCAAGTGCTTGGGGAACAAGCAACTTCTATTAACTTTACAGGAATTCAATCAATCTCTTGGAAGGACTACACACCATCAGCTGAGAGCAAGAAGAAGAAGCCACCAAGAGGTTGTATTGTTACTTAATTCCATCAACTTTGAAATGCTTTAAATTGGAAGTCTGAATGTGCTCATCTTGATGGTAGCTTTTAGTTTAAGTTGTTTTGCATCCTGTGTGTTTAATCTTGCAATAAGTATGCTAGCCTAAATGTGTGTATTTTCACTTTCACTTGTTAAATGCTTGTCTTGTCCCCTAAGTCTTTTCAATTTCAATAAAATAAATATTTGAACAAGAAGTGGAATAGTGGAATAGTTCCTTTTTAGCAAGTAGTAAAATAACAGTAAGTGGTGGTATATATGTTTGATTATGTAGTAGCTCACTTATAATGAATAAAGGATAGATTGTTCTCTTTCTAAGTAAAAATTAGCATGCTGTTTATGAATCTTAGTAAATAAAAGTCCTTCGTTGAAAGAGAAACAAACAAAAAAAAGAAAAAGAAAAGCCAAAAGTGGCAACAAAAACAAAAGAAAGAAAAGAATAAAGCTAGACACCAATAGCTTTGACCTTAGGACATATGCCTGTGGTGTCTCTGTACTAGGATCTGCTTGGATGATTAGGTTCTATGGAGTGTTTTAACACTTGGTAACTTGGGTTAACTAACTTGAGATTATCAACTGAAAATCCATTATCAAGAGCAACCTAGTTACAAGACATTTAGTAACCCAAAGAGGTGCTGGGCATCAATGTTCTAAGAAAAATTGTGAGCTAAGTGTCTGTAGATGTGTTGAGTGCAAATAAGCTGAGAAACTGCTATACACATGACACTGAGCTAAGGTTTACCGGAATAGAAAATAAAGAAAAGTAATTACCAAGGATAAGTAAATAATAAGAGGTCATGGCAGTGTGTTAACTGATGCTAGAAGGAGGCATCCTATGCATAAAGATCAATAAGAAGTTAGCTACTGCATTGTCTGCATAAAACCCCACGAGCTACCAATAATGCTTTGCTGATATGAATACTCCCTTTTGTTTCATTCTTTCTTCCTAATAATTCAGTACCTGCTTAGGGACAAGCAAGATTTAAGTTTGGTGTTGTGATGCCAGGGTATCTTAGGCTAGTTTCACTAGCCTTTTTCTTTGTTTTTAATAGGTTTTATGCACTTTCTTGAGTTATAAGTAAGCCATTTGGGTAGAAATTCATGTATGCCTATATTCATTCAACCATGAGTAATTTGATGCAATTTTATGATGATTTATGCTATGATTACTTGTATGCTAAGAATGATAAGAATTCTCATGATTTTAGCAAATCTTTGATGCATTCATTGGTTAATAATAGGTGAAGGAAGGCATGGAGGAAGGTTGAAGAAAGAACATAGAAAGGATGAAGAGGAAGCAACGTTGGTGGCCAAGTTGCACCACCAACGTTGCCTCAAACGTTGGAAGAGAAACAAAGCACTTGTCTGTAAACATGGCCGATGCTCACGTTGGAGGTGGCATTGGGGGTCCAACGTTAACCCTAATATTGTGAGAAAATGATCAATCCTGGGGCTGAAAGAATTTTGAGTGGCGCATACGTGCCTATGACGCATATGCGTAAAAATGCAACTTTTGATATCCGCGCGGAAGCATGCATCACGCGTACACGTAAATAAGCATTTTTGACCTGTTTGCGCGGAAGCGCACGGTACGCGTACGTGCCAAGATTGAACGTTGGAGGTCCAATGTTGCATCAAACGCTAGCCTCCAACATCAACGATGCTTAGCCCAGAATTCAAATTAGGAATTTTTTGAGTCGACGCGTACGCGTCAGTGACGCGTACGCGTGGATGAAAAAAATAGCAATGGACGCCTAAGCGCACAGTACGCATACGCGTGAAAACGCCAACGTTGGAGGGAACGTTGGAGGTCCAACGCTGAGGCTAACGTCCCCTTCCTTGTTTTAAACTACAAAAATGAAAATCTTGCATCCACACGCACGCGCACTGTACGCGTACACGTGGATGAGCTTTTTGGCCCTTTTGCGCGGAAGCGCACGGTACCCGTACGCGCGGGTTAGCTGACGTTGGCCTTCCAACATTGAGTCGAATGCCAATGATAGCAAGCTTTCTGGTTTTGCTGGTTTATTTTAAAATGGCATTTGAGTTAACGTTGGCCCTCAAACGTTGTGGAAATGGAATGGGAGTGGTGTCTTCTGCAGTATCTGCGCCCTGTGGTGCTTCCTCCTGTGGTTAAACTTCTTATTTTTCAGCTATGTCCTGTATGTCCTCTTCCTCTTCAACATCTTCTATTTCCACTACCTCTTCAGCTGAGGCGTGTTCTGGTGGGCTTGGCTCCTCGTGATTCCTCTCCTGCAGTGTGGTTCTGGACCTGAGGGTGATGGCATTAATGCCACCCTTTGGATTGGGTAATGGTTGAGAGGAGATTCTACTGGACCTCATAGGTTGGTTATTGGAGTTATTCATTGATCCAATCTGTGAGACAAGAGCTTGCAAAGTAGTGTTCAGACCATTTAGAGTGGCATTAATGTTATTTTCCATGGTCTGTTGTCTCCGATCAATGGATTGTAGTAAATCATCATTAGAAGATGAGGAAGGATAAGTAATTTGAGAGGTCTGCTGTTGGGTATTCTGTGGTCCTTGGGATTGTCTCAGGTGAGGTGCTCTGTAAGGCTAATTCTGGTTCTGCTGCCTGTTGTTGTTATTATTCCACCTCTGATTTTCCTGATTGTCTCTGCCTCCTCTGTTGTTGTTGTTGTCCCTCTAATTCTGGTTAGAATTGTCCTTCATCCATGGTTGTAATTGCCACCTTGATTGTACCCTTGGTTGGGGCGGTCATAGAAGTTATGAGTGGCTGCCACGGTGTTGTCTTCCTGCTGAAGCTGCGGACATTCATCAGTATAGTGGCTATAATCAGAACAGATTCCGCAAACTCTCTGTGGGACTAACTGTTGGTTTTGTTGTGGTGGAGAAGGTTGAGCTTGCTGAACTTGTTGTTGATTCAATTGCATCTGCTTCAGCAAGTTGGTCATTTCACAGATACTCTGAGTTAAAGCAGCAGTCTCTCTGCTAGAGGATACTTCTGCAACGGCTTTTGAACGGCCTTGTTTCTGCCTGTGATTCCGAGTAGATTCAGCTAAGTCACTGATCAATTGCCATGCCTCATCAGTGGTCTTGTACTTTTTCATAGACCCATTGCTAGCACTTTCCAATGTGGTCTTATCTTGGGGCCTCATGCCCTGTGTGACGTAACCGAGTAACACTATCTTGTCAATCATATGGTGGGGGCATGCTTCCAGAAGATTATTGAAGCGCTCCCAGTATTCATAGAGAGTCTCAGATTCATCCTGAACAATCATCGAAATGTCTTTCCTCAGTTTATCAGTAACTTCAGCTGGAAAGAATTTTTCCAAGAATTCTCTTCTCAGTGTATCCCAGTTGGATACAGTTGCTGCTGGTCGAGTGTAGTACCACTCTCTTGCCTTCCCCTCAAGAGAAAATGGGAAAGCTTTCAGCAAAATTGAAGTTTCATCTGCACCATCACGCCTGACAGTAGAACAGGCTGCTTGGAAATCTCTCAGGTGCTTGATAGGCTCTTGAGCAGGCAAGCCATGAAACTTGGGTATTAAATTGAGCAGTGCGGTCTTTATTTCAAAGTCTGTAGCCACTGCTGGGTGATGCGCTTGAAATGGTTGCATTGTAAAATCAGGGGCTCCAGCCTCCTGGATAGTAACTCTCCTAGCTGCTGCCATGTTACCTGCACGTAAATCAACCAAATCAGTAGAACGGGGGCTGGTTTCTTTCTCAAGTGACGTTTCAGATCCGCCCTCAGAGAGGACTAACCAACGCCGAGCTTGCCTTATTCATGAAATGGTTCTTTCAATCTCATGATCGAATACTGGCAAGTTTGGATCAGGAAGTGAACGTGTCATCTAACGAAAGAAACAAGCAGCTCATAGTAGCAAAATAAAATAAAATGCAAATAAATAAAATCCAATCAATAACTTTAGCACTCTATTGTAATTCTCCGGCAACGGCGCCAAAAATTGACGTGGCAAAAATTGGCGAGTCAAGAATTGTTATAAAATATGCGTTGCAAGTATAGTTCTTAACCAACCAGAAATCCGCTTATCAATTTAGAAGGGTTATCTCAAAAGTTAAAATTAAAATACTGGGAGTATGAATCCCAGGTCGTCTCCCAACGAGTTGCAGAAAGGTGTGCTATTTTGTTAATCAGATATTTTCAAAAAGAGTTTGAGTTGAATAAATAGGAAACTAAATTGGGGAAATTAAGTAATTTAAATAAAAGCCTTGACTGGGAGTAGATTAGTTGGAAGCCCTATTCTTGTTGCAATACTCTCAAGATTAATTGATAATTGAAGGTTGTTCTGTTTAGTTATCCCTTACTAGGTAAGGGAAAGTCAAACAAGTTGGAATGCTATTTCTATTCACAAGTCCCAATCCGCTTACTTGGAAGGATTGGCGTTAGTGACTAGATGGCAATCCAACAATAAACCCAATTATAATTTCTCTTTTGAGAATTCCAACTCAAGGGTCCCTTTCAATCAACTCCCCATCAAGTTAGGGAACTACTCGCTCATTGTGAATGTAGAACTCATAACATAGGAAAGGGAATTAAAGAAAGACATGATAAATAAAACTCAAAGGAATCAATTAAAAATAAAAATAACTCTTGTATTAATAAATTCTGAAATAATCCAATAGTAAAATTGAGTAAATTAAAGGACATGGAAGAGTAAAGCCAAGTAAAGAAAACGAACTAGAATGACGAAGTCTTGATGAGGTAATAACTCTTCTCAATATCCCAATGCAAAGAGCAATAGAAATAAAAATCCTAAGAACTATGAATGTGTAGAGAGAAAACCTAGAGGAGGAGTAAAACTAGATCTAAAAACTAAAAACTGTGTAGAATGAATGTTGTTTTGGTTTCTGCATGTTCACTGGCTCTAGTCTGCTTTTTTGGGCCGAAAACTGGGTCAAAACAGGGCCCAAAATCACCCACAGTGAATTCTGCAGATTATACAGATCGCGCACGTCACGCGATCGCGTCATTCATGCGGACGCGTCATTCGGCATTTTGCTTTGCCACGCGGGCGCGTTGTCCACGCCTCCGCGTCACTTGTGCTATTCCAATCCGCGCGGTCGCGTGAGCCATGCGGCCGCATCACTGCGATTTCCTCTCTTTCTCGCGGTCGCGTAAGCCATGCGGCCGCGTCACTTCTCACTGGTCATCTCCTTAATTTCTTGTGTTCCCTCCATTTTTGCAAGCTTCTTTTCCAATCTCCAACTCATTCATGCCCTATAAAGCCTGAAACACTTAATACACAGATCACGGCATCGAATGGAATAAAAGAGAATTAAAATACATAATTAAAAGTCTCTAGGAAGCAAGTTTTCAATCATGTAATAATTTTAGGAAGGAAATATAAATGCATGCTAATCATATGAATAAGTGGGTAAAGATCATGATAAAACCACACAATTAAACACAGTATAAACCATAAAATAGTGGTTTATCAACCTCCCCACACTTAAACATTAGCATGTCCTCATGCTTAGTTGAAGGAGATAAAATAAATGAGTAGGAACATGTAAAACTCATGCAATGCAATGTAACCTATATATGTAATGCAACTATATGATTCTTGTCCACTTGATCAATAGTAAATAAGCTCTTCAAAAAAATTACAAATCAAATTCCACTAATTCAATTCTCATGCAGTAAGAACAGATAAAAATGCAAGAAGATAGCTCATGAAAGCAGGGAACATAGAATTTCAAGCATTGAACCCTCACTGATGATGTATGTACACTCTAGTCTCTCTAGTGTATAGGGTAATCACTCTATCCTTCTCTAATCATGCTCTCTAATTTTTTTGCTCTTCTCCTAACCAATCAACAACATTTAATATATCAATGCAAATATCATGAGGTCTTTTCAAGGTTGTAATGGGGCTGAGGTAATGGTAAGGATACATATATGGCTAAGTAAGCTTATAAACTGAATCTTTAATTAACCCCAGCTTTAACATAACCTATATATATTCTATATAACTTTAGAATTCATACCTAGCTACCCATAATTTTCCTTTCACATTCCATACTCATGTGTCAACTTTTTATTTTAATTTTATCATACATGCATTGATCCTTGAATTCTTAACTTAGCATTGGGGTAATTTTGTCCCCTTATTTATTTATCGAATATTTTTGACTTTTTTTTCATAAGCATAAAAATAAACATAGCTTATCAATGCACATAGATTTTTAATTCTTATAGTTTCACATGAGTAGGTTTTCAAATTTCCATTATATTATCATGACACATTCCCTTATTATCTTTTGTTTCCACAAATTCCCATACTTAATTAGCACACACAATTCTATCTTAAGCTAACCAAAGATTCAGTTTGGGATATATAATTATTTTTCCGCTTAAGGCTAGTAATGTGGCAATATATAGAACAAATGGGATTCAAAGGCTCAAAGTGGCTAACAAAGGTAATTGAAAGGGTAGGCTTAATTTGGTAAGTGAGCTAAACAATTAATGGCCTCAATCATATGCGAACATATAAATATAATAAATATTGGACATATAGGATGAAACAAAATATAGATTACAATCATAGAGAAGTAAACACACAAGAATAAAATAATTATGGTTAAATAATGTAATCATGCATAAAGGCTCAAATCTCACAGGTTGTGTGTTCTTTTAGCTCGAAAATCATGTTCCAAATACAACTTCAAGCAAATTTAACATAAAAATTTTAATTAAAATTAGTAAAATTTTGTTCCAAAAATAGAGTCTTAGAAGAAACTTATTGTCTTTTCAATCAAGTAGAACATGCATGCAACTAATCTATTACTATGCAATTTATCCTATTCTATAAAAGAAAAACTAACTAAATATCCTAATTTATTGGTGTTTAGGGAAGAGAAATTACCTCCGGGAGTCAGGTACTGACCGACCTCCCCACACTTAAGGCTTTGCACCGTCCTCGGTGCCATCTGTCAGGAACAAGGGTGGGCTGGTAGCAGTATCTCCATAGTCGAGACCATCATGGCTCCCTGTGCTGGTAAAGGAAGTGGAGTCCGAAGTGTTTGAGTCCTTGAATTTTCCCATGATCAGCTCCTTGAGGTATGTGAATCGGCGCTTGTTATGGCGCTCTCTCATCTTAGCTTTGTGTTCCTGCCGATCCAACCTTTCGAGTATCTGATGGAGCAGGTGGTCTGTGGTAGGTGCTTGTGGTACTGAAGGAGGAATGTCTGCAGCCGGTTCAATAGGCTGGCTTGTAGTGGCTGCTGAGGGTCTGATATATTTCCCATTAGGGACATATTGATCATCCCGTGGAAGCAGGGCTTTGGTGTCCCCAGCTCTGAAGGAGACTCCGGCTGCGGAGACGAGATCTGAGACCAAGGCGAGAAAAGGTAAGTTGCCCGCAATTTGTACGTGTCCCATGGCATTCCGGATGTGTCTTGGTAGGTTCAGAGGTTGGTCAGTAAGGATGCACCATAGTAGAACGGCCATGTCCGCAGTGAAAGAGGACTCGTGAGTGCTCAGAAAGACGTAATGGGACATGATCTGTGCCCATACGTGAGCCTCCAAGGTAAGTGCTGAAGCTGAGATTCCCTTAGGGTGGGTACGATGGTATCCGTAGATCTATCGGCTGCCAGATAGTGCGATAACTCTGAGAACGGTGTCCCAGTCAAATTGGTACATTTAGCGCTTGAGTGCGGCTTCTTGAAAGGCGTCCAAACCTTCTGGAATAGGGGGAAGACCTAGAGCTCTTTGAATGGCATCTTCTGTAATGGGGACTTGCTTCTGACGGATAAAGACAGACTGCAGGGTTGGCAGGTAGAAGTTGGAGTAGAACTCGACTACCCAAGAAAGATTGACCTGCCTCGGCTGTCTCTGTAAGAAACCCCATTGTCTTTGTGCAATTTGCGGCTCAACAAAGGTAGCAATATGGTTTGGGAGGAGAAGAAGGTATTCGTTGTTGTAGCTTCTTTCTGCCAAGATGGGGAACATCTGCTCACAGTAGCGATTGGAAAATCGCGCAGTGTCCTTTGCTGGGAAGGCTTTTTCTTTATCATCAACCTTTATAATCCTCTTAAGTCTCTTTGTTGAGGGCTTTACCGCAGTTGAAGAGGGTTCTGCCACTAGTGCTCTTTTTGTTCCTCTTCTTGCTGTTGATTTGGGAGTAGCTTTCTCTTTTCCTTTCTTGGTGGCCATTCTGAAAAAGAGAAGAGAAAGTAAATTAAATTCAAAGAGATAGAGCAAGGAAGAGAACGGAAAAGGATGGTTATGAATGCACATTTAAAGGTAAATGATGTTAACACATGGTCATGACTACATGTGAAAAGTCATTAATGGAAAATAGTTAGTGCATATGACGACAAGTGAATGCAAGGTGTTTATTGGCATGCTGGCAAAGGCATGAGTAGCATAGATCAAGCATCACTTGTAACAAACCATCACGTTTGTATTGACAATTATTTTTAACGAACAAAATATAAAAGGGGTTTTGTGAAAAACGGGCATGTAATAGTAGAATAGAATAACGTAGAAAAGTGCATAATGCCATATGGGCTTTTTCACAAACACATAGCATGCATGGTGAAATAATGTATGGAAAGTATTAAATTGAACATGCAAGCAACCCTTTAAAAAGTAATATATAATTGCCAAACAAATTTAGAACAATCCATAAGCATATAATGAGAAATAATGACTCAAATAAATTTCCAACACCAAGTAAAAAGGAAAAAAGAAAGAAAAAGAGAATATGAATAATGAAAGTAAAAAGAAAAGAAAAGAAGATAACATATAAAAATAAGAAGAAAAATAGAAAAGTAAGGAGAGAAGAAGAAAAAGAAAAACCTTATTAATGGGGTGAGAGAGAGAGTGAGGGTGTAAAAAGTGAGAAAGAAGGAAGAATGAAGAAGGGAGGAGGAAGAAATAAGGAGGGAAAAGAGAAAATAGGATTTGAGGAGAAAAAGATAAGATAAGTGGCAAATCAGGGGAGCTGTGCGGCGCTATCGACGCGGTCGCGTGCAGCACACGGTCGCGCGATTTGCGCTTATAATAATTGACGCGGTCGCGTCGGTCACGCGGTCGCGTGACCCGTTTTATGCTACTGGCGCGAGGGCAGCCTCACACTCGTACAACTCTCTGTTCAAAATCATTAATTGCCAAATATTGAGTGGCGCGATCGCGTGGGGCATGCGATCGCGCGAGTGGTCATGAGAAGGATATGACGCGGTCGTGTCGGTCACGTGGCCACGTGGGAAGAATTTGTACGTTATCACCAATCCAGCACCACTCTTGCACAACTTTCGGTCGTGCACCCTTTTTACGTTGAAATACAGGGCACGCAGCCGCGTGGGTGACGCGGTCACGTGGGAGGCCAATGTTCCCACTCGACGCGGACGTGTTGGCGACGCGATCGCGTGGGGCAATTTGTGCCATTGACACACCTCCAGCCACACTCTTGCGTGACTCTCTGTTCATTTTATTAATTCCTCACATCTCTTGCGACGCGGACGCGTCAATGATGCGGTCGCGTTGCGTGAAAATTTTTTTTTTAATAAATGTAAAAGTATGTAAATGCAGATGCACGAAATGTACTAATAAAGAGAAGAGTTATTAAATAGAAAAACTAAAAATAAAGAAAAGAACGATCATACCATGGTGGGTTGTCTCCCACCTAGCACTTTGCTTTAACGTCCGTAAGTTGGACGCTCCATTAGCTCAATCTTCGGCTATGTGAGGATCTTCCAAGAGGAAGATCTCGAGCTCCTTGTTTTTCTGCGTCCTCTCTCCATGGTACAGCTTTAAACGATGTCCATTAACTTTGATAAGTTCAGAGCTTGAAGGATGGCTTAGGTGATAAACTCCGTACGGTTCGGCCTTCTCTACTCTGTATGGACCTTCCTATCTTGATCTCAACTTGCCTGGCATGAGCCTCAGTCGAGATTTGTAAAGGAGGACTAAGTCTCCAGGTTGGAACTCTTTTCTCTTAATGTGCTGATCATGTACAGCCTTCATCTTCTCCTTGTATAGTCTTGAGTTCTCATAAGCTTCTAGGCGAAGGCTTTCCAATTCTTGCAGTTGCAATTTCCTTTCAGCTCCGGCTTTCTCAATTTCCATGTTGCACTCCTTTACTGCCCAAAAGGCTTTGTGCTCGACTTCAACAGGGAGATGACAAGCTTTTCCATAGACTAAGCGGAAAGGACTCATCCCAATGGGTGTCTCGTATGCTGTTCTGTATGCCCAGAGTGCATCTTGTAACCTGGTGCTCCAGTCTCTTCTATGAGGTTTGACTATCTTCTGCAAGATACGCTTGATCTCTCTGTTTGACACCTCGGCTTGCCCATTAGTCTGAGGATGGTAGGCTGTTGCAACCTTATGAATTATTCCATGCTTCTTCATTAATCCTATTAGTCTCCTGTTACAAAAATGGGTGCCTTGATCGCTCACGATTGCTCGTGGTGATCCAAAGCGACAAATAATGTGGTTTTTCACAAAGGAAACAACAGTGTTAGCATCATCAGTGCGGGTAGGAATTGCTTCCACCCATTTGGAAACATAATCCACAGCTAACGATATATAAAAATAACTATTAGAATTTGGAAATGGACCCATGAAGTCAATGCCCCATACGTCAAAAATTTCACAGAAAAGCATAATTTGTTGAGGCATCTCATCCCTCATGGATATATTACCAAATTTTTGGCATGGGAAACAAGATCTACAAAATTCAGCAGCGTCTCTAAAAAGTGTAGGCCACCAGAATCCACAGTCTAAGATTTTTCTAGCTATTCTTTGAGGGCCAAAATGTTCTCCACTCTCAGATGAGTGACAGGCCTCTAAGATGGACTGAAATTCTGATTGAAGCACACATCATCTAATTACCTGGTCAGCGCCACATCTCCATAAATATGGGTCATCCCATATATAATATTTAGACTCTCTTTTTAGCTTGTCTCTTTGATGTTTAGAAAAGTTTGGAGGAAAGGTGTGGCTAACTAGATAATTAGCTACAGGTGCATACCAAGGGATTACCTCAGATATTGCTTGCAGGTTATCAAATGGGAAATTATCAGCTATAGGAGTGGGGTCATCTGTAATGTGCTCGAGGTGACTCAAATGGTCTACCACTAAATTCTGGTTACCACTCCTATCCTTAATTTCTAAATCAAATTCTTGTAATAGCAGTATCCAATGTATAAGCCTTGGTTTGGACTCCTTTTTAGCTAATAGATACTTTAGAGCTGCGTGGTCTGAGTACACTACTACCTTCGTACCAAGTAAATAGGCTCAGAATTTATCTAGAGCAAAAACAATAGCAAGAAGCTCTTTCTCAGTAGTCATGTAATTGGACTATGCGGCATCTAGAGTTTTAGACGCATAAGCAATAACAAAAGGATCCTTACCTTCACGCTGAGCCAATGCTGCTACTACTGCATGGTTGGAAGCGTCACACATTATTTCGAATGGCTGGTTCCAGTCTGGTCCTCTCACAATTGGAGCTTGAGTCAGGGCGGTCTTCAGCTTATCAAACGCTTGTTTGCAATCTTCACTGAACTCGAACTCAATATCCTTCTGCAGTAGTCTGGATAAGGGAAGTGCTACCTTACTGAAGTCCTTAATGAATCTTCTGTAAAAACCTGCATGGCCAAGGAACGAGTGAACTTCCCTCACAGAAGAGGGGTAAGGTAAACTAAAAATAACATCCACCTTTGCTGGATCTATAGAAATGCCAGTATTAGACACAACATGTCCTAGTACAATCTGTTGTTTAACCATAAAGTGACATTTTTCAAAATTTAATACAAGGTTTGTATTGACACATCTATCTAGTACTCTAGATAATCCATCTAAGCAAAGGCTAAAGGAATCGCCATAAACACTAAAATCATCCATAAAAACTTCTATACTATCCTCAATAAGATCAGAGAAAAGACTCATCATGCACCTTTGGAAGGTAGCTGGTGCATTGCACAAGCCAAAGGGCATTCTCTTGTAAGCATAAGTCCCAAAGGACATGTAAAAGTAGTCTTTTCCTGATCCTCATGAGCTATATGAATCTGGAAATAACCTGTGTAACCATCTAAAAAGCAATAATGTGATTTACCTGACAGGCGATCCAGCATTTGATCAATGAATGGAAGAGGATAGTGATCCTTACGGGTTGCTTGGTTGAGGCGTCTGTAATCAATGTAGACCCTCCAAGCGTTCTGTACTCTGGTTGCTATGAGCTCTCCATGCTCATTCTTCACTGTAGTGACTCCAGACTTCTTTGGCACCACTTGTACTGGGCTTACCCATTCACTGTCTGAGATGGGATAGATGATATCTGCCTCCAGTAGTCTGGTCACTTCCTTCTTGACAACCTCTGAGATAGTAGGGTTCAGTCTTCTCTGGGGTTGACGAACGGGCCTTGCTCCCTCTTCTGAAAATATTCTGTGCTCACATACTTGAGGGTTGATGCCTACTATATCCGCCAAACTCCACCCAATTGCCTTCTTGTGCCTCCTCAGCACACTAAGTAACTGCTCTTCTTATTGAGAAGTGAGTTTCCTTGCAATGATAACTGGACACTTTTGCTTGTCCTCAAGGTAAGCATATTTGAGCTGTGGAGGAAGGGATTTCAACTCTAACTTCTGCTCATGGTTAGGCTCTAGATTGTCTGAAGCTGGTGAAAATGGCGAAGTGCCATCATTGTCATTCAAGAGTGTCCCCACACTCGGACCTTGTCCTGTGTGCTTCTCTTCTAACTCCTCCTAGTGAACTTTAGCTACGGTTTCATCAATGATGTCACACTAGAAGATAGAATGATCTTCTGGAGGGTGCTTCATAACTCCATTCAGATTGAAACTTACTAATCGGCCATCTATTTCAAAAGAGTATGTTCCTGAAAAAGCATCCAATTTGAACTTTGATGTCTTCAGGAAAGGTCTTCCAAGTAGGATTGATGACGGCTTCTCTGAGTCATTTTGGGGCATCTCCAGAATATAAAACTCAGTGGGGAATGTGAGCCCCTTAATGCCCACTAATACATCTTCAGCAACACCAACCACTGTAATAATGATTTTATCTGCTAACACAAAACGAGCTGCCGATCTTTTTAAGGGAGGGAGCCTCAAAATATCATATATAGACAAATGCATTATACTCACACATGCTCCTAAATCACACATGCAGTCAGAAATTATCACACTACTAATAGTACAATTAACCATACAAGGACCTGGGTCACTACATTTTTCAGGTAAACCTCCCATTAAAGCAGATATGGAACTACCTAAAGAAATAGTTTCTAATTCATTAATTTTGTCTTTATGTATACATAAATCTTTTAGAAACTTTGCATATTTAGGTACCTGTTGAATAACATCAAAAAGAGGAACAGTTACCTCAACCTTTTGAATATCTCTACCATTTTGGGATCAGGTTCCAGCTGCTTCCTCGGCTTCCTTGCAAGTTGTGGAAATGGAATGGGAGTGGTGTCTTCTGCAGTATCTGCGCCCTGTGGTGCTTCCTCCTATGGTTGAACTTCTTCTTTTTCAGCTATGTCCTGTATGTCCTCTTCCTCTTCAACATCTTCTATTTCCACTACCTCTTCAGCTAAGGCGTGTTCTGGTGGGCTTGGCTCCTCCTGATTCCTCTCCTGCAGTGTGATTCTGGACCTGAGGGTGATGGCATTAATGCCACCCTTTGGATTGGGTAATGGTTGAGAGGAGATTCCACTGGAGCTCATAGGTTGGTTATTGGAGTTATTCATTGATCCAATCTGTGAGACAAGAGCTTGCAAAGTAGCGTTTAGACCATTTAAAGTGGCATTAATGTTATTTTCCATGGTCTGTTGTCTCCGATCAATGGATTGTAGTAAATCATCATTAGAAGATGAGGAAGGATAAGTAATTTGAGAGGTCTGCTATTGAGTATTCTGTGGTACTTGGGATTGTCTCAGGTAAGGTGCTCTGTAAGGCTGGTTCTGGTTCTGCTGCCTGTTGTTGTTATTATTTCACCTCTAATTTCCTTGATTGTCTCTGCCTCCTCTATTGTTGTTGTTGTCCCTCCAATTCTGGTTAGAATTGTCCTGCCATCCATGGTTGTAATTGCCACCTTGATTGTACCCTTGGTTGGGGCGGTCATAGAAGTTATGAGTGGCTGCCACGGTGTTGTCTTCCTGTTGGAGCTGCAGACATTCATCAGTATAGTGGCTATAATCAACACAGATTTTGCAAACTCTCTGTGGGACTAACTGTTGGTTTTGTTGTGGTGGAGAAGGTTGAGCTTGCTGAACTTGTTGTTGATTCAATTGCATCTGCTTCAGCAAGTTGGTCATTTCACAGATACTCTGAGTTAGAGCAGCAGTCTCTCTACTAGAGGATACTTCTACAACGGCTTTTGAACAACCTTGTTTCTGCCTGTGATTCCGAGTAGATTCAGCTAAGTCGCTGATCAATTGCCATGCCTCATCAGTGGTCTTGTACTTTTTCATAGACCCATTGCTAGCACTTTCCAATGTGGTTTTATCTTGGGGCCTCATGCCCTGTGTGACGTAACCGAGTAACACTATCTTGTCAATCATATGGTGGGGGCATGCTTCCAGAAGATTATTGAAGTGCTCCCAGTATTCATAGAGAGTCTCAGATTCATCCTGAACAATCATGGAAATGTCTTTTCTGAGTTTACCAGTAACTTCCGCTGGAAAGAATTTTTCCAAGAATTCTCTTCTTAGTGTATCGCAGTTGGATACAGTTGCTGCTGGTTGACTGTAGTACCACTCTCTTGCCTTCCCCTCAAGAGAAAACGGGAAAGCTTTCAGCAAAATTGAAGTTTCATCTGCACCATCACGCCTGACAGTAGAACAGGCTGCTTGGAAATCTCTCAGGTGCTTGATAGGCTCTTGAGCAGGCAAGCCATGAAACTTGGGCATCAAATTGAGCAGTGCGGTCTTTATTTCAAAGTCTGTAGCCACCGCTGGGTGATGCGCTTGAAATGGTTGCATTGTAAAATCAGGGGCTCCAGCCTCCGGGATAGTAACTCTCCTAGCTGCTGCCATGTTACCTGCACGTAAATCAACCAAATCAGTAGAACGGGGGCTGGTTTCTTTCTCAAGTGACATTTTAGATCTGCCCTCAGAGAGGACTAACCGACACCGAGCTTGCCTTATTCGTGAAATAGTTCTTTCAATCTCAGGATCGAATACTGGCAAGTTTATATCGGGAAGTGAACGCGTCATCTAACGAAAAAAACAAGCAGCTCATAGTAGCAAAATAAAATAAAATGCAAATAAATAAAATCAAATCAATAACTTTAGCACTCTATTACAATTCCCCGGCAATGGCGCCAAAAATTGACGTGGCAGAAATTGGCGAGTCAAGAATTGTTATAAAATATGCGTTGCAAGTATAGTTCTTAACCAACCAGAAATCCGCTTATCAATTTAGAAGGGTTGTCACAAAAATTAAAATTAAAATACTGGGAGTATGAATCCCAGGTCGTCTCCCAACGAGTTGCAGAAAGGTGTGCTATTTTATTAATCAGATATTTTCAGAAAGAGTTTGAGTTGAATAAACAGGAAATTAAATTGGAGAAATTAAGTAATTTAAATAAAAGCCTTGACTGGGAGTAGATTAGTTGGAAGCCCTATTCTTGTTGCAATACTCTCAAGATTAATTGATAATTGAAGGTTGTTCTGTTTAGTTATCCCTTACTAGGTAAGGAAAAGTCAAACAAGTTAGAATGCTGTTTCTATTCACAAGTCCCAATCCGCTTACTTGGAAGGACTGGCGTTAGTGACTAGATGGAAATCCAACAATAAACCCAATTACAATTTCTCTTTTGAGCATTCCAACTCAAGGGTCCCTTTCAATCAACTCCCCATCAAGTTAGGGAACTACTCGCTCATTGTGAATGTAAAACTCATAACATAGGAAAGGGAATTAAAGAAAGACATGATAAATAAAACTCAAAGGAATCAATTAAAAATAAAAGTAACTCTTGTATTAATAAATTCTAAAATAATCCAATAGTAAAATTGAGTAAATTAAAGGACATGGAAGAGTAAAGCCAAGTAAAGAAAATGAACTAGAATGACGAAGTCTTGATGAGGTAATAACTCTTCTCAATATCCCAATGCAAAGAGCAATAGAAATAAAAATCCTAAGAACTATGAATGTGTAGAGAGAAAACCTAGAGGAGGAGTAAAACTAGATCTAAAAACTAAAAACTGTGTAGAATGAATGTTGTTTTAGTTTCTGCATGTTCTCTGGCTCTCGTCTGCTTTTCTGGGCCGAAAACTGGGACAAAACAGGACCCAAAATCGCCCCCAGTGAATTCTGCAGATTATTGATACTCGAAAATTAAAATATTAACGCGCAACCGGCAAGTATACCGGGTCGTATCAAGTAATAAAACTCACTAAGAGTGAGGTCGATCCCACAGAGATTGGTGGATTAAGCAACTTTAGTTAAATGGTATTCTAGTTAAGCAGACATTGTTTTGATTCATAAGATTTTAATTCTTGAACGTAATTGCAAAAATTAAATGACAAGGAATCTAAAGAATTGCAATGAAGAAAGAAAATAAAAGTAAATGACTGAAACTTAGAGTGCAAGAAACTTAAATGACATTAAATATAAATTGCAAGGAAGTATAGTGCAAGAATATAAAGTGCAGAAATTTAATTGCAAGTAATTTAGAGCAGAATGTAAATGGCAGAAATGTTAAATTGCTTGAATGAAAAATGGAATTGGGTAATGGGTATTCAAAATAACTAAAGAACAAAAGAGATGAGAATAATAATGGAAAAGATCATTAGGGATCAGAGATACAAATTCTCATGAATTGATGTTGATCAATTCCTTCTCAATCATGGGTATAGATCCATGGCAATTTGTGGGTAATTGAGTCCCAATCTCTTGGTAACTCAATTTCTCTCAACACAACCAATTGCCACTCTCGTGATCTAATTGTTCATGAGAAGAGATGAAGTTCAATTTCTAATCCAAGCCACACAACTTCCAGAATCTCAACTAAGGGAGGTTACATCTCACATACCAACCCAAAGTGTATTGATCAAAGAAATCATGAAAGGATGAACTCTAAACTGAATTATGTAGCTCCTTTCTCAAGTTCACCACATAACTCATATAGATTCAATCCCTCTCTCGATGGTGATTAAATCTGCGAAGAACAAGAGTTTCCTCCCAACCCAAAGTGTATTGATCAAAGAAATCATGAAAGGATGAACTCTAAACTGAATTATGTAGCTCCTTTCTCAAGTTCACCACATAATTCATATAGATTCAATCCCTCTCTCGATGGTGATTAAATCTGTGAAGAACAAGAGTTTCCTCTTAGATGAACCACTTGAATTGAGAAGGAAAAGAAAAGTTATCAACCCATTCAAATGAGCAGAGCTCCTCCCCCTAATGAAAATGAGGTTTAGTGAATCATAGCTCTAAATTCAACAAGAAGTCCAAAAGTAAACATTCCAATTGAATAGAGAAGAATAATGAAGAATGAAGAAGAAGTTCTTGAAAACTGAAATTCAAAAATTGCAAAAGAAAACTAACTTCCTCCCTGCTATGCTTCCCAATTGGGAGTGTAGCACCAAGCAGAGTGAAAAGCTAGTAAAAGTAACTACTATGATGTAAATTGTAAAAATGTCTAAGAGTGTCCTCTAGTACAAAACTATTCTCTATTTATACTATTCTTAAAACTTCTTGAAATTCTCCTTTTGGATTAGCAATTTGGGCCTTGCTCTTGTTGATTTTGTTTCATGTGAGAATTCTTGTCAAACAGAGGAAACAGGGCTCATTCTCATTGCTCTGGCCCAATGGCCTGGCATTACTGGCAAACACGCCAGCCTTGGTACATGTTGCCAACGTGCATGGCAATTTCCTGGGAGTGGGACATGGTGTTTGGGCGTTGTTGCCCAAGTTGTTGCCCAAGTTGTTGCCAAACACTTGGCTTGTTCTTCATTCTTACTTCACTTTTTATGCTTGATGTTGCCTAAACTTTGAGCTTCAATTCTTTGCTTCAATATAAACTATTATATATCATTGAAAAGCTCGGAATGTCTTCTTTCCAATGCACTTAGGATCATCTCATTTGGACCTTTCTAGCTCAAGTTATGCTCCATTGAAGAGGGCAAGGTCAGGCTGCATTGGTTGGGCATTTTTGCCAAACACGCCACTAATAACGTGCTCAATAACTCCTCTAGCCCAATTTCTTAGCCTGGGCACTGTTGCTGAAGTTTCCAAGGAACACGCCAGTTCATCCTTGCCTTGGCAACTTGTTCGACCCCCTTTTTTTGCTCATTCATACCTCCTTGAATCTCAACCTCATTTTCTTATTTTTGGGGTCTAAAGATGACTCTGATTCGAGCTTCCATTTCATGCTTCACTATGGACTATTATATATCGTTGGAAAGCTCTGGATGTCAGCTTTCCAACGCAACTGAAAGTACCTCAATTGGATCTCTGTAGCTCAAGTTATATTCCATTGAAGAAGGCAAGGTCAGGCTGCCTGGCGTTGTTGCCCAAGTTGTTGGCAAACACGCCAACAACAACGCCCTTAGTGTTTGAGGCTATAAATAAAGCCAGCTTTTGAGTCTTCCAATGAACTCCAATCTCATTCTATGATATATGGTTGGAAAGCTCTTGATGTCTACTTTCCAATGCCACTGAAATCACCTCATTTGGAGTTTTCTAGCTCAAGATATGCTCCTTTGAATAGGGCAAGGTCAGGCTGCCTTGACTGGGCGTTTTTGGTGAAGTTGTTGGCAAACACGCCACCAAAAACGTGCTCGACCTCCTCTGGCCCAAGTTCTTGGCTTTGGCGTTGTTGTGGGCGTTGCCAGGGAACACGCCAGTTCATTCCCTGCCTGGCAACGCTCTCGATCACCTTTTTGTGGTTCATTCATGCCTCCCTAACTCTCAACTCCAAAATATGCCCAAAATTCCTCTTTTCTTCTTTTTAGCTTATTTTGTGCTCTTTTGCTTCTTTTTCTTCTTATTTCCTACAAAATTTATAAAATTAAAAGATTAAGGAAATATACCATTTAAGCACAAAAGAATGCAATAATTAAGCACTAATTATAAATTTCTTGTATGAAAAAGCATAGAAAAATATGACATGGTAACATGTCATCACAACACCAAACTTAAACCTTACTTGTCCCCAAGCAAGAAAAGAATCATGCAATAAAGATTGACAATCCAAGGTAAAAAGAATAGCAACTCAATGTTTATGGTAAGCTAGTTTTCTAAGGATGCTACAATCACAAAAGAAATGTAAATGATTGATGCTTCTATCTACTTCAATTTATGAAATCTTTGTCTTATATTCCTTCCTTGAAACAAGCTTTTGATTTTCTTATTAGCTTCTCCTTTTAGGTGCTTTGCCCCATGAGTTGATAATAAAGCTATGACTCTAAATGCTTTGTTTTCAAGTATTACCACTTGATACATAAGCACCACAAGCATTTAACTAGGGGACTTCATTAAGCTCATTTGTTTCTTTTCTTGATTCTCTAATCATTGATGCTCAGAGCCTTGAGCTTTGAGGGAGTGCTTTTGCACTTGAGCCTAGCCTTGACTTCTAAGTGTTTTGTTTTCAAGCATTTTACTTGATACATAAACACCACAAGTACTTAACAATGAAATTGTCATTGGTACTCAGAGCCTTCAGCTTTCTCATTCTTTCCCTTTTTCTTTTCTTGCTTTAATTGTATTTGCTTCTTCAAGGTTTTCATGATTGTCAAAAGATTTCACAAAATGTCCTAGATGAAAACTTTAATTAAATAAAATCTAATGCGATTGAGCAACAATTAACCAGACTAGCCTTTCAATACTTGTATGCACATGCTAAGTTCTTCTTTAATTTCTTGTTTGTTTATGATCATGATGCGTTTTTTTTTTTTTTTTTTTGCTTTTGAATTCACAAAACTCAAGTTGGTAGTCATAATGTCACAGCAACATGTTGCAAATCAAAATTCAAGCTATGCTTATTCATACCACACATGCATACAGAGAGATAAAGACAATCATGCAATTTAGAGTACTAGAAACAAATGAGAGGAAAAGGGACTTTACAACCTTGTAGTTCATCTTCATCATTGTTGTCCTTTTTCGTCTATTCTTCCTCTTCCCTTGCCAAACTCAGAATGCTTGCTCATCCTCAAGCAACAATTAGAACAATGGCTATGGGGCTAAGATGGATCATGAATGTCTTACACAATGAAATGTTAGTAGTACATGTGTTCTAAGCAAGCAAAATTAAAGATAATAATCAAGGCACAAGAGACAGAGACAGTGTGATTGCAAACTTAAGACGGTGAGCACAATACATTGCATAAAAGATAAGTGGCATACCAAACTTAGTGTGACACTTTCACTTGAAATTAATGCAAGTATCTAGTAAAGATTGGAAGCAAATTTTGTTGCATAGCAACACCAAACTTAGAATGCAAACATATGTCAATTTATTTGAATTAAAACTAAACAAAAGGAACTGTTATATGTTGAATACAATCACCAAGCCAAAAATCTGTCATGAATAAGGATCTCTTGGCGCTTGTATTAACAAAAACAGTTAAGAAGCAAAATAAGTGAAAACATTAAAAGCAGAGAAATACTAAAGTAGACAGAATAACAAAGTGTCAAACCAAAAGAAAGATAAATTTGCAGAGGCATTGTGATTATGCAGACAAGTGGTGCTACTGGATGACTTGCATATAAAAATAAGTGGCACACCAAACTTAGAATCTTAGTGTGACACTTTCATGTAAAATTGATGCAATCATCCCAAGGGATTGAAAACAATTTGTTGCAGGGCAACACCAAACATAGAATATAACCATGTGCCTATTTATTGAATTTAAACAAAGCAAAGAAAGAAAACAAAGCAAAGAAGAGAAACGTTACCTACTGTTGGTATGTTGTTCTTCACTTTCTTCCTCTTCTTCCAGTTTGTTAAGAGGAATGACCTCAAGGGGGAAGAGGTTTCAGCTATTGTCCCCTTTCTTGGTTTCCTCTCAGCAAGCTTTCTTTTTGTACATGGCTTGATTGAGCTTGCTTGCTAGTGATCCAGGGGTTGGATTGCTTGTGGTTGACCTCCTCTTGAATGTTGTCCTTGATATCTTGGTCACAATCCTCTTCTTGGTGCTTTTGTTAATTGCCTTCACTTCATTGAATCCAAGTCTTGGTGGTTGTGTGATTGTTGGAGTGTTCTCTTCATCAAGAGCTTTTTGAATTGATGGTTCAATGGCCGCTTCCTTCCTGTAATCTTTTGCTTCAATTGAATGTGAATCTCCTTGATTTTCTTCCTCCATTTCTTCTTCATGATTTTCCATTAAGTCCTTTGGCAAGGAATCTTCATGTTCCATTGTCACTTCAATTAGCCTCTGTGGACATGGAATCCTTGGCTCATGTTCCTTATCCTTCATTGCAATTTCACTTGACATAGGGACCTTTTGTTCTTGTTTTTTCACTTCCTCACCCACAAATTGGTCTTCATCCTCACTGTTTGATGGTTTTAAGTTCTCCCTTGTTTTCTCTAAGGGCCCATTCATCTTCTTGAGGATGATTTCTTTCCAGGATTGGGGTTGTGTGTATCTTTCCACGAGTTTTCTATGTATTTTAATGGCTTGAAGGTAACCCTCATCTGCTGGTTCAAGAGATGAAGGTTGAGAGTAATTTTGGTGACATGGGTGTATTGTGGTGAAGTTGTGTTAAGGGATGTGGAATGAGTTGTGTAATTGATGGGATGACTTGTATGGATTTTGGAAGAAACTTTGTGTTGAGGTATAATCAAGTGATGAAGAACTTTCAAATGAGAAACTGGGACGTGAGGGTGGATGTTCTTTCATTCCTTGGTGATACTCCCAGCCACCATTAGAATAATGACTTGAATCATTTTGTGGTGGTGGGAAGTATCCCATATGATTCTCTTGCTCATCTTGTGTCTCTGAAGCAAATCTCCATGAATTGGAGTGCTCAGAATTGGTATTTTGTTGGTGATATTCCCAGCCACCATTAGAGATTGGTGATGGTGGGTAATATCCCATAAAATTTGTTTGATCATAAGATGAGTTGAACTCCATTTGAATTTTGTAAAACACAACACCAAGGAAAATTGAAATTCATATCTCAGAGATGAATTTCTTAGTGAGGCAATAACTCAAACACTTTAGTGTCAAAAAGAAATAAAAAAAATTAAAAGAACTGTACAAAGCAAAAACAAAGAAAATGCTTAATCTAGACCACCATTCACTTAATCATTGTTAATCTTTGCCAATCCCCGGCAACGGCGCCAAAAACTTGATACGCAAAAATTAGAAATATTAACGCGCAACCGGCAAGTATACCGGGTCGTATCAAGTAATAAAACTCACTAAGAGTGAGGTCGATCCCACGGAGATTGGTAGATTAATCAACTTTAGTTAAATGGTAATTTTAGTCAAGCAAACATGATTTTGAATTCATGAGATTTGATTTATGAACATAATTGCAAAAATTTAAATGGCAAGGAATTTAAAGAACTAGAATAGAGAAAGAAAATGAAAGTGAATAACTGAAACTTAAAGTGCAAGAAACTTAAATGACATTAAAGATAAATTACAAGGAAGTATAGTGCAAGAATATAAAGTGCAGAAATTAAATTGCAAGTAATTTAGAGCAGAATGTAAATGGCAGAAATGTTAAATTGCTTGAATGAAAAAGGGAATTGGGTAATGGGTATTCAAAATAACTAAAGAACAAAAGAGATGAGAATTAATGATGGAAGAGATCATTAGGGATCAGAGATGTAAATTCTCATGAATTAATGTTGATCAATTCCTTCTCAATCATGGGTATAGATCCATGGCAAATTGTGGGTAATTGAGTCCCAATCTCTTGGTAACTCAATTTCTCTCAACACAACCAATTGCCACTCTCGTGATCTAATTGTTCATGAGAAGAGATGAAGTTCAATTTCTAATCCAAGCCACACAACTTCCAGAATCTCAACTAAGGGAGGTTACATCTCACATACCAACCCAAAGTGTATTGATCAAAGAAATCATGAAAGGATGAACTCTAAACTGAATTATGTAACTCCTTTCTCAAGTTCACCACATAATTCATATAGATTCAATCCCTCTCTCGATGGTGATTAAATATGTGAAGAACAAGAGTTTTCTCTTAGATGAACCACTTGAATTGAGAAGGAAAAGAAAAGTTATCAACCCATTCAAATGAGCAGAGCTCCTCCCCCTAATGAAAATGGGGTTTAGTGAATCATAGCTCTAAATTCAACAAGTCCAAAAGTAAACATTCCAATTGAATAGAGAAGAATAATGAAGAATGAAGAAGAAGTTCTTGAAAACTGAAATTCAAAAATTGCAAAAGAAAACTAACTTCCTCCCTGCTATGCTTCCCAATTGGGAGTGTAGCACCAAGCAGAGTGAAAAGCTAGTAAAAGTAACTACTATGATGTAAATTGTAAAAATGTCTAAGAGTGCCCTCTAGTACAAAACTATTCTCTATTTATACTATTCCTAAAACTTCTTGAAATTCTCCTTTTGGATTAGCAATTTGGGCCTTGCCCTTGTTGATTTTGCTTCATGAGAGAATTCTTGTCAAACAGAGGAAACAGGGCACATTCTCATTGCTCTGGCCCAATGGCCTGGCATTACTGGCAAACACGCCAGCCTTGGTACACATTGCCAATGTGCATGGCGATTTCCTGGGAGTGGGACATGGTGTTTGGGCGTTGTTGCCCAAGTTGTTGCCCAAGTTGTTGCCAAACACTTGGCTTGTTCTTCATTCTTACTTCACTTTTTATGCTTGATATTGCCTGAACTTTGAGCTTTAATCCTTTGCTTTAATATAAATTATTATATATCATTGGAAAGCTCGGAATGTCTTCTTTCCAATACACTTGGGATCATCTCATTTGGACCTTTCTAGCTCAAGTTATGCTCCATTGAAGAGGGCAAGGTCAGGCTGCCTTGGTTGGGCGTTTTTGCCAAACACGCCACTAATAACGTGCTCAATAACTCCTCTAGCCCAATTTCTTGGCCTGGGCATTGTTGCTAGAGTTTCCAAGGAACACGCCAGTTCATTCTTGCCTTGCAACTTGTTCGACCCCCTTTTTTTTGCTCATTCATACCTCCTTGAATCTCAACCTCATTTCCTTGTTTTTGGGGTCTAAAGATGACTCTGATTCGAGCTTCCATTTCATGCTTCACTATGGACTATTATATATCGTTGGAAAGCTCTGGATGTCAGCTTTCCAACGCAACTAAAAGTACCTCAATTGGATCTCTGTAGCTTAAGTTATGTTCCATTGAAGAAAGCAAGGTCAGGCTGCCTGGCGTTGTTGCCCAAGTTGTTGGCAAACACGCCAGCAACAACGCCTTTAGTGTCTGAGGCTCTAAATAAAGCCAGCTTTTGAGTTTTTAAATGAACTCCAATCCCATGCTATGATATATGGTTGGAAAGCTCTTGATGTCTACTTTAGAATGCCACTGAAATCACCTCATTTGGAGTTTTTTAGCTCAAGATATTCTCCTTTGAAGAGGGCAAGGTCAGGCTGCCTTGGCTGGGCGTTTTTGGTGAAGTTGTTGGCAAACACGCCACCAAAAACGTGCTCAACCTCCTCTGGCCCAAGTTCTTGGCTTTGGCGTTGTTGTGGGCGTTGCCAGGGAACGCGCCAGTTCATTCCCTGCCTGGCAACGCTCTCGATCACCTTTTTGTGGCTCATTCATGCCTCCCTAACTCTCAACTCCAAAATATGCCCAAAATTCCTCTTTTCTTCTTTTTAGCTTATTTTGTGCTCTTTTACTTCTTTTTCTTCTTATTTCCTACAAAATTTATAAAATCAAAAGATCAAGGAAATATACCATTTAAGCACAAAAGAATGCAATAATTAAGCACTAATTATAAATTTCTTGTATGAAAAAGCATAGAAAAACATGACATGGTGACATGTCATCAATTATACAGATCGCGCACGTCACGCGATCGCGTCATTCGGCGTTTTGCTTTGCCACGCGGGCGCGTCGTCCACGCCTCTGCATCACTTGTGCTATTCCAATCCGCGCAGTCGCGTGAGCCATGCGGCCGCGTCACTGCGATTTCCTCTCTTCCGCGCGATCGCGTGAGCCATGTGGCCGCGTCACTTCTCGCTGGTCATCTCCTTAATTTCTTGTGTTCCTTCCATTTTTGCAAGCTTCCTTTCCAATCTCCAACTCATTCATGCCCTATAAAGCCTGAAACACTTAACACACAGATCACGGCATCGAATGGAATAAAAGAGAATTAAAATACATAATTAAAAGTCTCTAGGAAGCAAGTTTTCAATCATGTAATAATTTTAGGAAGAAAATATAAATGCATGCTAATCATATGAATATGTGGGTAAAGATCATGATAAAACCACACAATTAAACACATTATAAACCATAAAATAGTGGTTTATCACTTCACTTTGAATTTCAGAATGTATTCTACAATTCCAATTTCCATTTTGAGAGCAATGAACAACTAAACCCCTTTCATTGGGTTAGGGAGCTCTATTGTAATTCAATGGACTAATAGTAGTTTTCATCTTCTTTTTCTTTCTTTTCTCTTGATTTTTGTTAGAAAGCTTTCGGTCTTAATTCAATTGGATAGTTGTCTTGAGAGAGAAGCTATCCATAATTGGAATTCTTCGGAGCCTTGAGAGAGGAATGAAGAATTCATGCTAGAATTGCTTTATCACATTGGATTAGATTGGGGTTTGGATGAATATAGTGACATGTAATCCTATCAACACTTTGATCTATTAATTTGTGTGGTATATAGTCAGTGACCGAACTTCAACTCTTTCCATGAGCAATTAAATCAAGACATTGGGCAATTGTTCATGCTTAGAGAGATTGGTGAGCCAAGATATTGGGATCCAATCATCTAAGATTGCCAAGCAATGTCAATGAATGCATTGATTGAGGAAGAGGTGAAAATGATTTGATCTGGAGAATTTAATATCTCCTAAAACCCAATGAACTCCCCATTCTCTGATCTACCCATTCTATTTACTTTCTGCTCTTTAATTTCATGCTAATTATCCCTTCCCATTTAATTTCTTGTCATTTAAGCTTCTGCACTTTAATTCCCTGCAATTTAATTTCCAGCTTCTTTAATTTCTTGCAATTTAAGTTTTCCGTCAATTTTACTTTCTGCGATTCCCAATTCAATTCTGATTTAGCTCAACTAGTAAAATTCTCCAATTATAATTGATCGATCTACCAATCCCTGTGGGATTCGACCTCACTCTTTTGTGATTTTTTACTTGACGACAATCCGGTGCACTTGCCGGAAGAAAATAACACATCGAAGGTTTTTGACTAGCCTCTTTTCAACCAAACTTCCCAGATACTCAAACGAATGAGGATCGCTTTTGGGCTATTCTCTCTCTTTTCCACTCTTGCAAGAATTTCAACAATGATGACCTCAATTTCACCCCTTTTCTGCATCAAAGTTCTGGTCCTGCATGGCTTTAATACTTCCTCTTTCCTAATAATGACGAAGAAGATGAGATTTCCAATAGGAATTGGGAAAATTTACTAGCCGTTCAACTAATCCCAATTGGGCTACCGCAACATAAAAAGCGACGATTTAAAGCAAAGAGTCAAGAAAACTACTCAAAGACTAAAGGAAACATTCTATCAAACACCTAATGTGCGATAAAAGTAAACATCACAAAATGCAAGAATCAGTGGAAACCCATGACTACCACAAGCAAGAAATCAATAATAGCAAGCAAGATCAACATAAAAGAAGCATAGAAACATGAAATTGCATTAAAAGAAAATTCGATCCAACAATGTTCATCAACATAAAAGATAGCAAAACATGAAATTAACAAGAGAAACTAAGAAGATTAAGACAATAGAACACTAAAATGTAAAGAGAATTAAAATCAAAACAAGAATTGAAAGAGAGATTTGAGAGTGATTAACCTAATTTTACCCTAATTTTTATCCTAAATCTAGAGAGAGGATAGAGCCTCTCTCTCTCTCTCTAGAATTCTACCCTAAAACATTATGAAAACTAAACTATGACTACTTTGTTCATTTCCCCCTCAATCCTTGGGTTCAATAGCATCAGAAATGAATTGGATTGGGCCCAAAATGAGCTACAAATCACTGGCCACGATTTCACTTTTAATGGTCCATGTGCAGCATCGGCGCGCACGCGTACATGGCGCGTGCACGCCCCTGAACGTGAAGCAAAATATAGCAAATTTTCTATCATTTCGAAGCGCCGGATGTTAGCTTTCCAACGCAACTAGAACCGCCTCATTTGGACCTCTGTAGCTCAAGTTATGGTCGTTTAAGTGCGAAGAGGTCAGGCTTGACAGCTTTTCAGTTCCTTCATTTCTTCCTGAGTTCTCCCACTTTGCATGCTTTTCTCCTCACTTCTTCCATCCAATACTTGCCTTATGAACCTGAAATTACTCAACAAACATATCAAGGCATCGAATAGAATTAAAGTGAATTAAAATCACCAATTTTAAGGCCTAAAAAGCATGTTTTCACATTTAAGCACAAATCAAGGGAGAATTGCAAAACCATGCTATTTCATTGAATAAATGTGAGAAAATGTGATAAAATCCCCCAAAATAAGCACAAGATAAACCATAAAATCGGGGTTTATCATTAGGTTAGCATTAAATTTTATAGGTTGTAGGCTAGGTGGGAGCTTAAGTCAATCAAAGATTCAAAATTCTAGTCCACTTGACCAAATACAATCTTACCTTGACCCTAGCCCCATTACAACACATGGATAAGTTCTCATGATATTTGTATGCATGCATTGAATAATTGTTGATTGTTAGATGAAAAATAAATCTTAGAAAGCATGATTAGAGGAGAATTGAGTGAATTAACCCTATACACTTGAGCGACTAGAGTGGATACACATCCTGTGACGGTTCGATTGCTCAATTATATGTTTTCACCTATGATCATCTCCTTTCTTGTAAGTTGTTAAAATCTTTTCAATAACTCAATTCAATTATGGGTTTGATTTGATTGCTATTGCCTTAGCCCTCATGTTCATATATGCTTTCTTGGGAATTGATTTATTTTGACCAAGTAGTTGCATTCATTTAGATAGATTGTATTTAGATAGAGTACATATAGATAGTTTGCATTGAATAAATGTTGATACCCTTTATCTCTTTCTTGAGTTTAGCATGAGGACATGCTTAGTTTAAGTGTAGAGAGGTTTGATAAACCCCAATTTTGTGGTTTATCTTGTGCATAATTTAGGGAATTTTATCAACTTATCTCACATTTATTCAATGAAATAGCATGATTTTGTGAATCTCTCCTAATTTGTGCTTAAGAGTAAAAACATGCTTTTTAGGCCTTAAGATAGCTAAAGTTAATTCACTTTAATTCCATTCGATGCCTTGATATGTTTGTTGACTGATTTCCGATTCATAAGGCAAGTATTGGATGGAATAAGTGAAGGGAAAAGAATGCAAGTGGAGAATTCATGAAGAAATGAGCATTTGGAGAATTAACAGCCCGTTTGGTTGATGTCGATGTCCATCAGAGACATGGACACGGTGACACGTGTATATTGTTTGTTTAATGAGACACAAAATTATCATAGACACGGTGACACACAAATGGACAGAAAATACATGTTTTTTGTGTCTCACCTTTAACTTGTGACACAAATTTGAGACTAAGACACAATTTTTTATTTCCACTTTTATCCTTGTTATCTTTTTTTATTTTCATTTATACCCTTCTCCTTTTAACCCTAATCCACTTCTTTTTCTCTTCTTTCTCACCTTCTTCCTCATTACCTTCTTTTTTCCTCCATGCCTCCCACCCCAACCACCGCCTCACCTTCTCTGTCTCTCTTCACCACCTCCATTCCTTTGTCTTTACTTGCCGCCTCTTCTCCTCCTCCTCCTCCTCTCCACTGCCTCAACTCTTCTTTGAGTCTCCTTCTGCTTAGATTCGTCGCCGCCTCTGTCGTGCCTCCCTCTCCCTCTCTCAATCTGCCTCATAGATCTATCTTGGTCTCTCCGACTCTTCCAATTTCGCCTCCGCTTCTCTTCTACAATTTCTCCGCCTCTCTTCCTCGTTGTCAGATTTATTTAGTTCTCTGTTTTTTTTAATTCATATATTATTTATTTATTTTTATTTAAATGTTGATTGAAAATTGTGTTTATATATTAAATTAGATTAGATCTGAATTTTTTATTTATTCTGTGTTTGTTATTATTAATAGTTATAATTTGTATTGAAATGGTGCTAGAGAGGTGGTTATGGTGGTTTTAATGGTGGTAATTTGAACTGAAATAATGGTAAAGAGGTGGTGTTGATGGTTTGTGGCAGGGATAATATTGTCATTTTGTTAGAATGATAAATTACATATAGTGTTATGTCCTTGAGTACCAAACAAGTTCTCAAATTTCATGTGTCATTATGTCTATGTCATTTTGTGTATTTGTGTCTGTGTCTTATTTATCTCCACCCACTAACCAAACGAAGCCTAAGGGCCACGCGCACGCGTCATTTACGTGTACGCATGAGAAGGAATTCAAGTCTATGCGCACGCATCACTCACGCGTACACGTGAGGAGGAAATTTGCCAGCGACGCGCACGCGTCGTCCACGCGCACGCGTGACGCTGATCACGTGACCTCATTAAAGTAAATGTTAGGAGCGATTTCTGAGCTTTCTAGGCCCAAATCCAACTTATTTCTGAGACTATTTGATGCAGAACTCAAGAGGAGGTCAAGGGGGAGCAATTAAATTAGCTTAGGATCATGTAGGGTAGTTTTCTAGAGAAAGAAGCTCCCTCTTCTCTCTAGAATTAGGGTTTTAGGTTAATTTTTCTCTTAGATCTAGGTTTAATTTCTTGTTCTCATTTAGTTTTCCTTGCAATTTCTTGTTCCTACCTCTTTGTTCTCTTAAGTTTTCTTATTAATTTTCCTTTTTATGCCTCTTTTTATGTTGATGCACTCTTGTTGGATTTGGATTTCTTTTTAATGCAATTTATGTTTTATGTTTCTTTGATGTTTAATTGAGTTGCTATTGTTAATCTCTTGCATTGGGTAGTTGTAGAATTTATATTTCTTACAATTTATCATACCTTCCTTTTATGCCTTCCAAGTGTTTGACAAAATGCTTGGTTGGATGTTAGAGTAGATTTTTGAGCATTCTTGTCTTGGAAAGAGAAATTAGGCAATGTTGAGTTATTAATACCCAATTTAGATTGGTGATCTAGAGTGATTAGTTAGTCTTGTATCCATTAACATTACTCTCGGTTATTAATACTCTCGGTTATTTTTATTGGGTTGGACTTGTGACAACCAAAATTAAACTTTGCTTGTGTTACTTGTGGATTTGGAACTATACTTGCAATGAGGTTAATTCTCTTTTACCGAGAAGAAATTCTTAACTGACGGTAACGCTCTTTCAAGTAGCCCCTATGACAACAGCTGCTTCATTCTGCCTCTTTTTTCCTGTTGGAGACCTTTCATGTCCCCAATCATGGCGCTCGTGTTTTCTCGTAACTTAGGTGGGGGTGGTTTGAATTGGTCCTCCCTCACCGTCTTCTAGTTTGCCGTTCTTGCAACCTAGAGCGACGCCTCTCTTGAGGTTGCGTTCTCGAGTGCACCTTGGATCTTGGCTCATAGCGATCCCTAGCAGTGACCTCTCTTTCAAGGTTCTGCAACCTATGGTGTAGCTCCAGGATGATCCAAGCGCTATCAGACCCTGTCTCAACAAAGGGACGCGAGCTGGTTTCGGGGTTCAAGTTTTGGTTGTTTCGTGGTTGGTGACTGAGTGTCACCGCCGTGTGGACCACGGTCGGAAATCTTGCCCTGTTCGGTACATGTTGGTTTTTTGGAGGCGGGGTTGGTATTCCCCATTCTCTTCCAGTAGATTTTGGTTAACAATTGGTACGGAAGCCATCAGGCTTTCTGTCAGCAAAATCCCCACCGACGACACCAATGTTCAGGAGTTACCTAGAACAAGGGGATCTGCGATCTGACGAAGTTGATGAGATTCACGAATTTTGGCTTTTGGAGTGAGTGATGGAGGTGATCTGCAAAGATAGTCCGAGACTCAAGTCAGAATGGATTTTAGAGGTAGGGTTTTAGGGTTTTGTCTGTCATACCTGGGGGGAGTCCAAGACTCCCTCTATATATGCCTTTTTTCCCTCCTCCAATCTTTTAAAATAGGCAAGATTTTATTTGTATTTGAAATTCGAATCTCCTTTGGTAATCTGTGCTGAGTTATCCAAGATCGTGGGTCAAGGAGGTGGATTTTAGGCCAAAGGGGGGGGGGCGAGTTCTCGTTAGGTCGTTGAGGCTAGAAAGCGAGCCCGCAACAGTTGCTGATGTTTGAATCTGAGATTGTCTGAGATTATTTTGCTTTTGTTGTTGTCTTTTTGTTGTTATTGTTTTGTTCTATCTTGTTTTTGTATAATGTGCAAAAATGGTAGATCTATAAAAAGAGTAAGAAAAATGGTGTTTCTATGAGAGAGTATTTTTGTCTAAAATTTAGAAAAAAGACTATTTTAAAATTAAATTAAATTTTAGACAATTCTAACAAAAAAAATATTGGACACGAATTTGATTTTTGGATTAAACTATAAAAATAAAAATTATACTTAACTCTCGAATATATTTAAATGAATAAGAAATTTGTCGGAAAATGTGAGTGAGGTGGTGATGACAGTGGTAAATGGAGAATTTAGGTCATTGAAAATAAGAAACGAGGAATTTATTTGGAACTGTAGGGATTCTGCCTGAAGATTTTTCAAAGCCTAATCATAATGATATACTGGGGTCATAGCCGAGTAGTGAATTTGTGTGCTGCTCTTAATTTTTTGGCTTTAATTTTGGTGGTGGCTTCTTAGTGCATGTGTGCCCTTGACTTTTTAACATGACACAATGCCCCCACCCCCGGAACCATAATTTTTACTCACTGAATCAAATCAACACAGAACCACATGCTACTTCCTTCCCCACCTCAACCTCAGCCCTATATATTATGTTCAAGTTAGGATATGTCTAATTTTAACTAGTAATTATAGAAATACTTATAAATTCTATGTTTATGAAAAAGAAGTCTTATTGTAATAGAGAGGAGTCGAATTTGTGTTTTTATAGAATACTTTTCACACTTTTACTATCTGTGTTAATTATTTTTAGTTTGTATTATTTTTTTTAACACGGACTAAACAAATATCATGCATTTAATTTGTCACATAAAAGTATATATTTGAGAATTGTGGTACTGTCAGTCTTACACGAAAATAAAACCCACAAACTTAGATAGCATAAACATACATATAGATAAAGTTCTGAAAATTGGACTAATTATTGAATTGACAAAATTAAATATTCAGATGTTTAAAGATTTAATAAAGGTTCACCGAAATTGAACTTATATATTCAAAATAATTCTCTTTCAAAAGATTAATTTTTTTAAACAGGCTTGTCAATAAAAACCAAATAGTTTTACCGATTTTTTCAACCAAATTTCAATTAATGTAGCTAAATCAACCGGTTCAATTCGATTTTCCTAACTATACATGTACATATGAATGTTCAGAAAAAATATTATAAAATAGAACCATATAAAAATTGTATGTTTATCCATCCCTAATCTAAATTTGTTACTACTCATTGTGGAAAAAAATCATGTAAGCGTGGAAAAGCATAAGGCAATTAAATTTTGGCATGCCAAAAAGCCATGGTCCACCTCCCCCACTCTGCTTTTGCCAGATATGTTCTTAATCATGTTTCCTGCAACTGAAGCCATTTTTGTCCTTTTGCCAAACTATAACCACAACGAACACGCGATGAATAAAAGAAAGAAGAAAAATGGGGGACAAACCCTCACAATTTAATCGAGTTACGTAAAATGTTAAACAAAGATGGGAAAATGGCATATCCTTAAAGAGTATGCATGAAATACAGTATTTCCTTCAAGGTAATGTCGTAATGCTAAGAGAAAATACATTGTCCCTTCATTTGAGTGATAACTGTTATATTCTTCTTGTTATTAATTATATTAATGGGTCATTGAATGGTCTTTTTTTTTAATAAATAAAAAATCACATTTATCACTTTACACCAAAATATAAATATTTATCATTTTTACATAGTATTTTTCAATTTCACCATCAATGTATGCGAAATAAAGATAGAAAGTTAATTTTTTTTCAATTTCGCAGAAAGTGCTGCCAACAAAATTAGAATAGTTGAACACAAATCAACTTATTGACATTTCTCAAATTAATCATTTATTTATTCTACAGTAACTTTAAAATGTAAATTAAATATCAATAAAAAAATATTTTCATTTAACTTCAAATAAAATATTAAAAAATTAAAACGAATAAGAATAAAAATTTAAATTTTGTGTTTTATTTTAAATTTCAAAAAATCTATATTTTCACAAGCTTATCAATTTAAAACGGAAGGATAAACGATTTCTTATAATTCATTAAAATTTATTGTTTGGCTCACTAGCTTCTAAAGAATCATTATCTGGACTTTTGATATTAAAAAAATTAATATAAAGTATATCTCTCCAAAATAGTATAAAAACTCAAAGTTAGATATTTCATAGTTAAAAATAATAGAAAATGCCATCAAAACTTTTGTTCTATACTTAATTTGATAAATTAAATAATAATTTTATTGATATAATATTTTAATTATTCTCATATTATATATTGTATAGATATAGTTGATCTCTTTATATTATATATTTATCTGTTACTTATGACTTTTGAAAAATCTAAATTTTAACTTTTATTTCACCTTAAAAATTTATATTTTATATTAAGTTTTTTAATATTAAAGTCTCGACAATTATTCTTTAGATACTAATGAGTTGAAAGATGATTTTTAATCAATATTAAGACGTCATTTATCATTCTGTTTTAAATTTATAAGTTTGTAAAAAAATAAATTTTCTAAAATTTGTACTAAAATACAAAATTTAAATTTCTATTCTTATTCGTTTTGATTTTTTTGATATTGTATTTGAATTTAAATGGGATTATTTTTTATTGATATTTATTTTTTAAAGTTAATAGAGAGTAAATAAATTGTTAACTACATAAAATTGTAAATATTTGTATTTTGGTGTAAAGTGGTAAATATGAAAATTTTTTACTTATTTAAAAAAACCGTCATTTAATAATGAAAAATTTACTCGTATATATATGTTGGCTTATAACTTTATATTATGTAAACTTTTTAGGTTACATTAAAAGAAATTTGATATGTTTGTAATATAGAAAATTATATGGTACAGATCTAAATCTGTACAGATTTAAAGATTTACTTACTTAAACCACACTTTTCAAAGCCACACTTTTCACTTAAAATCGTAGCTCTTCACAAAGAAAAGTGTCACCTAATGGAAAAAAGTAAATTAGAAGATTTAAGAGAAGAAATAATTAAGTTATCAAAATTAATAGATCAAAAATTAATGATTTTAACTAATGTTAACTGTAATGACACCGAATTCTTAAAATCAATACAAAATGATTTTTCTCAAAATCTTTATTTTACTATAAGTTTTATTGAAGGATTTCAAAAACCTGAAAAAACTTATTTTTCACACGGAATTTCTAAAAAATATTACCATGGAAATGATTCCCCACATCTTTATCATACTTTTAACCCACAATTAAATTCTATAGTAGATATGCTTGAAGAAATTTTAGTATCCATAAAATTTCAAAGAAATAAGGAAAAAGAGAATCCCAAAGAAGAAAAATTTCAAAATATAATCAACATAACAGATTTAAAAGTAAAACCACCACTAAAATTATGAATATTGAAGAAAAATTAGAAGAAGTTACAATGCTTTTTAAACAATTAAAAATGGCTCAAGAAAATAATATTATGGAACAGGGTTTTCAGATAGAAGAAGAATTAGTAAATTCTGAAAATATAGAAAATGAAGAACGCATCCTAGATTATTCAAGTGACGAAGAACCAGTAATTCCAATACAAGTAAAAAATGAAGCTGGAACATCTAAGGATAATCAATCTCAATTTAAATGGGAAACAGGTTTTGATAATTATGCTTTTAAAAAAGGATTTATAAATAAAGATTCAAAATATACAAAAATACCATCAAAATACGTTCCTAAAATCCAGAAAATGGAAGGAGAAAGAATGCTCGATTTAGACTGTAAAAAGAATGAAAAAGAAATTTTCGAAAACTGGTTGAATTCCTTCTTATTAGAAGCCTTTACTAATCCAAAACTTAGTGAATTGTCTGGAAGAGACATTTGGAATTACATAGGGTTTCATACTAAAGGAACTATAAGAGATTATATGACATCAATAGAAAACCAAATAATAGAAGAATTAGCAACAAAAGCCACAGCTTATGATAAGATATTATATATAATGATGATTCTATATAAAGAATTTTTTGGAAAAAATATTATAGATCATAGACAAGAAGTTTATAATAAAGAATATCAAGAAGCAAAAAACCATTTAGCTAATATTCAGATATATGATCTATGTAATGTGGAGTCTTATATATGTGAATATAGAATACATTATTACAAAATAAAAGAAGAAGATAAAAATCATTATCTTAGCATGTATATAACAAAACTTCCATATCCTGCTAATGAATTTATAATGGGAAGATTTATAAGAGAAATAAATAGAGGAACAATTGAAAATAACTTTGGTGGAGCAACCTCTGCAATAAGAGAGGAAATAAAAGAACGTTGTATGCAAGAAGCAACTCAAAAAAGATTTGCAAATATAATTAGAATTTGCTGTCAAGATAATGAAGAAATACCTCAAAAATATGGTCTTAATAAAAATTTTCAAAGAAAAAAAATATCAATTTAGAAAAAGAAAATACTATCCAAACTGGAGAAAAAAGAGATATTTTATAAAGGAAAATAATAAAAACAAAAGACAAAGAAATAATTATTGCCCGAATAAAAAAGAAAATTGTAAATGTTGGTATTGCCAAGAAGAAGGACACTATGCAAATGAATGTCCGAAAAAGAAGGATAAAAAGGATCTTACTAAACAAATAGAAATTGCTAAGTCTTGTTTCATGGAACCTTTAGAAGAATCTGATGATAACTTAGACTATATTTTTGAATATGTTTCGGAAACAGACTCAGAGACTGAGTAATAATGCTACATTTATTACTATAAAAATAACAGAAAAGTTTATAAATGTTTTCATAGATTCTGGAGCAACACAATGCTTTGCTAGTTCAAATATAAAACTTGATTGGAAAAAATTAAAGAAACCATTAAGAGTTAGAATAGCTGACAAAGCAATACATAAAATTGACCAAAAAGCAGAGATGGTTGAAATTTTTATTCAAAATTATAGGTTCATTGTTCCATCTATATATATGTTAGATTCTGTAATGGATTTTATCATAGGAAATAATTTTTTAAAGCTATATCATCCATTCATTTAAGAATTAACATATATAGTTTTAAAAGCTCCATACGATTCTTCAATAAATCAAAAATCAAAACGTATAAAAATACCGACTACTACTATAGATAAGATCTTAAAATTTAAAATATTTTCTATATTAGAAACATGTTATTTAAATTTATACTTTCAGATAAATATCCCAAAAAATAATCTTGAAATAAAGATAGAAGAATTTTTAGATGAAATTTGTGCTGAAAATCCTTTAGATATTAAAAATACAAATAACGAATTAGTAAGTATTAAATTAAAAGATCCTACAAAAGAGATAAATGTTCCAAATAAAATTCCTTATTCCGCAAGAGGTAGAGAAGAGTTTTCACTAGAATGTAGAGATCTTTTGGAAAAAGAAATTATAAGATTAAGTAAAAGTCCTCATGCGGCTCCAGCTTTTTATGTTGAAAACAATAATGAAATTAAAAGGGGAAAACGAAGAATGGTTATTAACTATAAGAAGATAAATGAAGCAACTATTGGTGATGCTCATAAACTTCCAAGAAAAGATTCTATTTTAGAAAAAATCAAAGGAGCAACTTGGTTTTCATCTCTTGATGCAAAATCAGGATATTGGCAACTTCGTTTAGACGAAGAAACAAAGAAATTAACTGCTTTTACTTGCCCAACAAAAGAATCAACAAGTGTGTTGCTCTATGAATGGAATGTATTGCCATTCGGATTAAAACAAGCCCCAGGTATTTATCAAAGATTTATGGAAGAAAATCTAAAAGAGTTAAATGAATTTGTTTTAGTGTACATTGATGATATACTAATTTTTACAAAACAGGATAGAGAAGATCATCTTCAAAAATTATTAATAGTTTTAGAAAGATGTAAAGAAAAAGGATTAGTTCTTAGCAAAAAGAAAGCAAGAATAGCAAAACAAGAAATAGAGTTTCTTGGATTAATTCTATCCACTCAAGGAAAGCTAAAACTTCAGCCAAATGTCCTAGAAAAGGTAAATTTATTTCCTAGTAAAATAGAAGATAGAAAACAATTACAAAGATTTTTAGGATGTATAAATTATATTTCTGATCAATGGTTTTTAAAGAATATAACAGAATACACTAAAAGCTTATTTCCAAAAATAAGTACTAAAAAAGAATGGAAATGGGATGAAAAAGATAGTATGCAAATTCAAAAGATTAAAGAATTATGTGAAAAACTTCCAAAACTTTATATTCCAGAAGAAAATGACTACTTAATAGTAGAAACAGATGCTTCAGACATAACCTGGTCAGGATGTCTAAAAGCTAAGAAAGTTATAAAAAGTTTGGAACAAGAAAAAGAATCACTAGATTCTAAAGATTCCCCAAAGGAATTACTTTGCAGGTATATTTCAGGAACTTTTACTCCAACAGAACAGAGATATACCACTCATGAAAAGGAAACTCTAGCAGCAATTAAATCTCTTAAGAAATGGAAAATTGATTTACTACCCAGAGAATTTATATTAAGGACAGATTCAAGTTACCTAACAGGTTTCATACGATATAATTTAAAAGTTGATTATAATCATGGACGATTGGTAAGATGGCAATTATTTTTGTTACAATATCCAATAAAAATTGAATATATTAAGGGTGACAAAAATGTTATTGCAGATACATTAACAAGAGAATGGAGTTCGTCTACAACGCATTAGATCAAGAAATTCAAAAATATGAGCAAGAACTCGAAAAATGCAAGCATTGTCAGCAAATAAGGACACAAATCCAATCTCTCAAGAAGGCCATCGAAGCAATGAAATCAACACAACAAGCAAAACCATCAGTGTTCAGCCAGCTAAGCGTGGTGGACAAATCAGGTGAAGAAAAAATTTCAGAAAATAAAACAATTGCTGAAATCATTAAAAAATCCACCCAAGATAAAAAATATTATGTAATTTATAATGGCCCCATGAAAGGAGTATATGATGCCTGGGAAAAAGCAGCACCATTCACACATCAATCAAGGATAATTCATAAAGGAGGGTTTCTAACACTGGAAGAAGCAAAAGAATCCTTCAGGGAATATGAAACTCTCCATCCAGAGCAAACCCTAAAAAGAGCAGATAAAGCTCCAATTCAAACCCAGAGAATAGGGATAATCAGAAACATTCCTACAAGGGCTGAAATCAAGAAAAAGAAAAGGGTCTGTAGATCAAATCTCAGAGAAACCCTTAACATAGTCCTGAATTGGACTGAAGAAAAAAGGACAATTTTGGGATATTATCCTATTGCCAAAGAACAGCTAACAAAGCTGGTTATATTTCCAGATGCTTCCCCATCTGACACCTATCAGTTTTTTCAATATGGATTAATTGATACAATCTTAATTTTTAATGATCTAAAAATTATTAGTGAGTTTCCTGCAGGATTCGTTGATGCAGTAAAGAGATTTAAAAATATGATTGACAATGTAAATCCAAGGGATATATCCCTAAAATTTACAAACAGTCAACCTATTTTTAATGAAGAAGAAGAATGCTTGGTTCCAGCACACCAAGTAATATTCATGTCCGTCTTCCCAGGAAATTTTCAACCAATTGATCAGATTCAAGATTTAACAATTTACAGTCATGAAGGAAGGCTAGCCAGCACATTAGCAAGGGTCTTTGAAAGAACTCAAAAAATAACGAAGGAATCTCACACAAGGATTAATTATAAAAGTAGAAATACTCTGCTTGTGTCCAGTAAAAGAAATGAAATTGAAGAAAGAGAGATGAGACTCTTGGTGGAATTTGAATCAGCATTCTACAACTTATCTGGACTTTTAGAAAAGCTCCCTGAAAGGATAAAGAGGAATCTCTGCTATTTGATAAAAGACAGAGAAGACCACAAGTGCCAGCTATGTGCCTCAGAGATATCTGAAGAAAGCAATAATGAAACGGAATCAACTCACATGATGAAGGAAGAAGACAATGCATCTGACGGTCACATGATAAAAGAAGAGGACAGCGCATCTGAAGCATCTCTCAACATTATTGCATAGTGACGTAAGCACTTAGGTCATAGAGCACCAACAATGTAGCTGGTGAAAGAGAACAAACAATGACGTAAGCAATGACGTCATAAGAAGGGTAAGGATGGGAATTGTCCATCAAACCCAACTATTATAAATAGGTTGCTTAGGCAATTGTAAAGGCATCAGACAATAGGAAGCAGGAGGCTAAGAGTACTCATATGCTAGGAGAGCAAGGAGGAAGCTGCCGAGGCGATTCTATAGTCTGAGGAAGAATCCCCTTAGGAAAAAATAGTTCTAAACTCCCTTCTGGAGTTAGTATCTACAATCTCCCCTCTGGAGATAAAAACCCCTTATGTAAAATATACTGAATAAAGGAAGTTTTTCTCCAGAAAGGTACATCTTCATTCTAGTCTTTCAATTATGAATTATTTAGAAAGTTTAGAATTAACAGAAGAATCTGATTATTATAGATTAACTGCTTTATTAGATAATAAAAAGCAGGCTGTTCTAAAAACAGAATTAAATCTCAAATCAAATAAAAATTTTAATAAACAAAATCTTTTAAAAGAAGTTTTTAATAGAAAAAATATAATATACTATGGAAAAATTCAACTTGAAGCTCCTATAAAGATAAAATCTGCTAATGGAGAACTTGAAATAGCTTTGATAAATAATGAAGAATTAAGTAAACAGATTGAGAAAATTAAGGATCAACAAAAAAGATCTAAAATTGGATGGATTCATATTAGTACTATACAAGTCTTAATCAAATCTACATATATGAAAGGAATTAATTCACCAATAAGTTTAGCAATCTGTGACAAAAGAATTACTGATGACCCGATAGATCAAATAATTGGAATTGTTCATGGAAATTTGGCAAACGTAAATGTTAAATTTAATGCCCATCTTGGATATGCTATACCTTTATCAACTGAAAATCTTGGAAGATCTATAAGTTTGGCTTATAAATTTCATAGAAAGAATCTAATGGAACAAGATGATGAACCATTTTCAATAACATATGCAATAAATTATGCTTTAACAAATAGTCATCATAGTATAATATTTAAAAACAGAGAAAGAATTTATGTCGATGAACTATTTCAGAAAATTGTAAAAACAGAAATACCAAAATATAAAGCTATTGAAAACTCAGTTCTATTATTAAAAGAACCATCAGAAAAATTGGTTTCATCAAATTTTCAAATAAGAGAATCTAAAATTAATAGCCCTTTAAGTTTATCTAAGTTAAAGATTAAAGAAGAAAATTCTGAAATAAAAGAATTAACAAAAAAGGTCGAAAAATTAAATGAAACCCTAAATACTAAATTATGACAATAAATAAAGAAGAAATATATGTAACTTATCAAGATAAGAAACAAGAGCTCTTTGAAAGAGAAAATCGTTTGAATTATTTGCAGTTTTCTGAAATAAATCAAAGAGCATTTGAAGCTCTAAAAATAATCTATGACAAGTTAAAAAGAGAAGTTGAAGAGCTAGAAAAATTAATAGAATCTCTAGAAAATAGTGATGAAGCGATGATAGAAATTGCAGAAATTCTATCATAAATAATGAAGCATACAAAGATTGAAAGACCAGAAAATAAAATAAAAAGAAAAAAAGCGAAAAAATTAAAAAGTAAAATAAAGGAGTATAAAAGGGAATTAAATAATCTTCAGATCGAAATTGATGACCTTATAATAAAAAGGATAGAAATAAGAATAAATATAAACAAGTTGGAGTTAAACTTAAAAAATTTATAAATGCCTGGAAAATCATATTATGACTTAAAAGAATTAAAGCTGTTGAAAGAAAAAATGGAGAATGAGGTTGAAAAATTAAAAAGATATTTAGAAACAACAGAAAGTGTAGAAATAAAAGAAGTTTTTGAAGATTTGAAAAATTATATTAAAGAAAAAGACAAACAGATAAAAGATTTTATATACAATAATCCTTGCAAAAAAGAATATTATAAACTAAAACAAGATTAAAAAAAAAACTACACAAATGAAATCAGAATTATAAATACTAGTAGAAATGGTCAACATTTTTTATGAATTTACAAATTATACAAATTATAAACTTATTCGAAGTAAAATATGAAGAGTAAAATTGGTATCAGAGCCAAGTTAACGATTAAGGGTAACACTTTCTCTTTAAGCAACATTTTTAGTGATACGCTTTTAAACCAAATAAAAACAAAAATCTGTAAATTTGTACCAAAATGCATCTGTACACTAGATGGACCCTTGTAATATTATCACCCAACTTGAATTTGATCAACTTGGCTTCACTCCGTGACAAAAAAATATATTGATCTTGTTTGGACGAAAGATATTTTTTAAATGCTTTTTTAAAATATATTTTTTTAAAATATAATTTAATATTTAAATATCTTATATAAAAAATTTGTATCAATCAATTATATTTGAATATAATAATAATTTTTCTAAAATAAAAAACATTAAAAAATGAGAATTATAATTTTTTAAAAAAGATATTTTTTATTTTTCTAGTATTTTTATTTTAAAAAAATTTGTCAAACAAAATAAAATTTAAAAAAAAAATCTTTAACCGTATTTGCTAAATATTTCAAAATAGAAAATGCAAGGAAATTAAAACAATAAAAGCAGAAATAATTACGTTTGTCTTATTGACAAACATAATTTCTTATTTTTTTTTGGTGACTAATTTTTTTTGGTGACAAACATAATTTCTTATTGAATAAGAAATTAACCCTAGAATATAATTTTGATTACTCCAAATTAATTTGCACTTTCTAATATTTTAGATAGATTTCTACAGTGAGACAATTAACAAACCGAACATTATGGATATGTTCAATATTGTGTAACAAATATGGGATAAGGATTTACATAGACAAGGCTCTCCTCTGTCTTATTTGTTCCACCCTCGTGCGTCTTTAGACACTGAAGTGCGTCTTATTTGTTCCAAATTTCAGGTAAAGGAAGGTCACTTCACTGTCTAAGAACTAAGAAGTTTTAGCTGCCGTACAACTAACCGCTTCTATAGACGACAAATAGGTGGTTAAAGATAAATGAGGATCAGAGGATGTGACCCCTCAATTAAGTGCTTCTTTCTTTTATCAAATGATTCCCTCCACAGAACAAAATATCCACCTGCTACAAGTCTTCACCACTGCCTCTACCACACAGGAAGAAAAAATAATAATCAAATATTTGAGGACCAAAGGGGAGGAGGGAGGATCTTGAATAGATCACTGTGTTTGAACAGTGGCTTCATAAGTGGCAACATGATCAAAATGCAACTACAAACAACTCATGCTTCTAAAATATAAAGGTTTTTATTACTAACCAAAACCAATACAGTACTTAATAGGTACTCAATAATAAACTTTTTTAATTTTATAATGGCATTGAAAGCATAGCTAATTTTAAAATTTTAAATTGAGTTAATTACTAATTTGATACCCAAAAAATACAACCACTAACAAAAAAGTCTCTGAAAAATATTACCGCTAAAATAGCCTCAAATAATTTGGTAGTTTATTCTTTTAAATTACATCATCTATAAAAATATATTCACTTTTAAAACTTAACAAGTGTTTTAGGCCATACTTGATAATTATTTCAGGACATAAATGCAAAGACATAGATAAATATAAAAAAAATTAAACAAAAAAATTATTCTTATTGTCGCTATGTTTTTGGAATTTAATTTTTATACATGGTCAATGTTAAAAAGTTTTATACATACAACCAATAAGGTATTATCATATCAACAAAAATAACTAATTTTTTAATACATTACTTAAAAAGTCATCTACATATATAAATAAATAATTATGTAAAATACTTTATCCAATTGTGCATTAAAATTAAACTCATATTTAAATAGACCAAAAACAGAGAAATTTATTTGAGATAGATATTTTATCTACTGTTTTATATTTTTATCATGAAACATTTTCCAAACATAAACTTTAAGATACTCATTAGCAAAATCCAACGGTTAATTATGCAAAAGAATGACAGGAGTGCAGAACACCTTTACGAGTAATCAAATACAGTGTCAAGTGATCAATGGGGACCCATATAGATTTAGAAACAAGATGCCATTAACATCTGCTTAAGAAGGCCTCCATTTTCTTATGTCTCTCTCAGTTGTCTTAAAACTGACCCTGCAAGTGGAAGGAGGGTCCCCAAATATATACATGTGGTGTTTATCATTAGCCTCCACATAATGGCCAGTGAAAGAAATCAAAGGATTTGATCTGCAGGTGTAATATGATTATGCATATATCTATGTATAAAATCTAACAGTTGACAATATAAAAAGGGGAAATGGGAGAAGAAAAATACCATGTGAGTCATCACGTTCATTATGTCTCAATTGAATGTTGCCTCAGAACAACAAAATATATGACATGTCAATCTCTTAGATTATGCCTCCATTGTCACAATATGTGCTTCAAAAGATTAGCTTATCATACAGGAGTGAATATAAAACAGAATCCCCACCCACAATATAGATAAGCCTATCAAAATTCAAATTTTTATAAAAAGAAAATCTATTAATTAGACTCCTACCTAAAATAGATAAAATATTCCAATAATTTCGAGCTGGACTGTAGTAGATGCCAGATACAACAGCAGGTTTAATGGCTTACCATCCACAAGATATAGTATATATAGGGTAACAATATTTGGTGGGGCCTTAAATTTTGTATCTCAGATGTTGCACACTATGCAGGGTCATCATTTTCAGTATTCTCAGCCTCCACAATGAAACCAAACTATTCAACCTGGAATCTCATGTCTGCCATAACATCTCAAAGCAAAATATGGGATCAAGTTTGAGAATGTGCAAGCGAATCAAATAGTTTCATGCTGCCAAAAATTTACAGTAATTAGCATTGAGTAAGGATACAATAAAACATAATCCATAAACAAACACAAAAAAGGCTGACCTTATTAAATCATCTTCTGACACGTAAACTCGAGTATCTTACGGGTGTTTGTGAGTTGAGATTTGGAAGGGAAGGAGAAGGTTTCCAGAGTTATGGAAATCTCATAATTACTCTTTTGGAACCTTTCCCTGTGATCATTTTCTCTGCAAAACAAAGCAATGGCAACATCCTAGTTTATGAAACTTACACTGATTATATTTTCCAGTGATGTTCGCACAGATGACCAAGCTCATAATCACAAATTACAAGATGATCATGGTTTGAAGATGCGATTACTTGCAAATAAATGAATTTACATACAAGATGATACTCATAAACCACTTAGATTTCTGTAATCCTTGGCATAATGTGCAATCCTCTGCAAATGACGGCTTTGTCAACAGTTATTTAATAATAAATCCACACAACCACAGACAATATACCATTTTATATAGCTGTTAAAGTAGCACGGCATCAATATATCCCAATGCAACCATTTTATTAACAAATTTAACATAAATGAGCACAGAAAATTTTAAAGTAAGTACCAAATTTGCAAGAACAAAAACTCAGGAGCATCACTGGATTTTGGTACCAAAATACACCAAGTATTTCGGAATGCTTAATTATATCAGTTCCGTACAATGTACATCAAAACCTTTAGTTCAAGGAAAAGTTACCAATTTCTGCAAAGCTGGGTGCCTAAGCGTAAATGAAAGTGAAAAATAACATAATGCTTGATACAAGAAATTTCAAGTTAATTTTTTGGGCACATCAGCATCTTCTTGAGTTTTGGAATCTTCTTTCTTCTCCATTTCAAATTTGCAATTATAGCAAGAGCAGAGAGTTCTAACGCTGAATAAGCAAGGGAGGGCTCGCTAGTTAATGTTTATTGAAGATCGTTCTTTTCTTTTATTTGTTTAAACCTGCAGCTCCTTTCAGCTAATACTCAAAAGCATCATTGATTACTATAACAAATCTCTCTTGGTATATTAGGCTTCTAAGCACTATGAATTTTTCCCTCTGAGGGATAATTCATTAATTTACAAGAACAGATTATGTATATAGTGTAAATAATTCACTCAATTACAACAACTAGAAACTGGTATGTAATTGTAATCTTAGTTTTGGCAAGCCATCAGATTCCAAGCTGGATAATGATGTTGATATAAACTTTGGACAGAGATGGTACCAAGATCCTCCAGTGTTGAAGGCTCTTTTCCTGTAGCAGGTTTCTTTTCACCATTATGTTCTTCGGTCATTTCATCCTTCTTATAATGTTCTGGCCGAAGATCAGGACCAATGTCATGAACCCAACTTGCAGCATAAAGCCTAGCAGCTCTCTTTAAACCTGAAGATTGAATGTTACAATGCGGATTTAAGCAAATCCACAATTTGGCAAGTATACGAATCGTATCAAATAATACCATGATGGGTTATGGTTTCTACGAGGATTAACAGATTAAGCAACAATGATTAATAAATTAGTCTAGTTAAAAGATTCAAAATGTGGTTAAGGATTGTGCGCAAAATAAAGATATAATTGAAAGAAACGATCTAGTAGAAATTAAAGCAATTAAATGAAACACTAATGAAATTAAAGGAAAGCAACTAAACGAGCATAAGTAAATGAAGCAAAAGAAGGAAAACAGTAAATTGAAGTAATAAACTGAGAGTAATCAATTGACAGTAATTAACTGAAAGCTGGAAATTAAAAAAGAATAATTAATTGACAAGAATTAGAGGAAAGTAGTAAATGACATGAATTAAAATAAAGCAATTAAATGACTGAGAGAGTAATTTGAATAAAGAGGTTAAGGTTTGGAGATGTGGATTCCCCAAGATCAATGATTCTCACTTCCTTCTCAATTATACAAAGAATGATCTCTGACAAATCATAACTAATTGAATTTTAATTTTTTGGTGATTCAATTTCTCTTAATTAATTGTCAATTTTTTGATCAATTGCTCATGAAAAGAGATGAAGCATACTCTCTGGTCATAAACCACACAATTCTCAAGATCTAGATAAGGTTGATTCAATATCACTTATCAAATTCAGATCAAGAATAATAAGAATTGTGAGAAAGAAGTTTTCAAACTCAATTTCTATGATTACTTTCCCAAGTTAATCATGAAAATCAAGTGAGATTCAAACTATTTTTCAATAAAATTGAATCCTTGTAGTGAAGAACATAAACTCTCTCTTAGAATAACAATGCATGAATTTAGAAGAGAAAAAAAATAATAAATTCATTAGAATTTCACAGAGCTCATTCCCTTAACAGAGAGAATTAGTGACTCATATTACAGAGCAAAACTAAAATAGGTATTGATGGGAGGGAATTCGCCGGTTAGGAATTTTACAAAGTAATCCCGTTGCTAGTATAGTCCCAACCGACAAATAACTCTCGCAATCAAAGTTTAATATGGTTGTCACAGGTTCAATCCAACGAAAATAACCGAGAGTATTACTCCCGGGTCGTCCTCAAGAGAATGGACAAGCGTGTGAATTAAAGTTGATTAGAATTCTGGGGTTGAAAGGCATAAGCAAGAAATTGAACTAATAAGCTTGACATGTAAGAAACTTAATTAACAAGAAACTAAATCTAAATAAGCAAGCAATGTCTAATTAAATAGCAATTTATCAAGGCAGGATATGAATCTAATTATATTCTAGAACTAGTTAAACTACTGAAAGCAACTAAAGCAAGAATTAAACAATTGAGATTTTTGGTGTCTCAATTATGTGCAAAAGAACTCTTGGCTAGGTGTGATCCTTGTCTAACAACCATATATTGACAATTAAGAAGAGCCAACCCCATCAAGTCTACTTCTATGCTTAAAGTAATTCAAATAAGCTAATCAATATCAACCATAAGTCCCAACCTAACTACTAATTAACATAGTAGTAGGTTAGTGTTAATGGATATCAAATTGATTAACAAGGAATCCAAATTTTCAATCCACTTAGATCCAATGACTCAAGGTCATGGTTCTGAAAATCGGACCGAACTGGCCAATCAAACCAGTTTAACTAAAAACCGGCGCTACAAACGGTTCGATCCACTATTCAAAACCGTTGGAAAAAAAATCGTTCAAAAACCGTCGAATCGGCCAAGAACCGGTTGATTGGACCGGACTGATAACCGGCCGGTTCGAATAAAACGGCTTTTATTTGAAAAAAAAAAAAAAAGAAACAGATCCATGAAGTGTGAACCAACCCCCCTTATTCCCCCAATTCATTCGTCTCACTCACACTCTGGACTGGAGAACTCTGAACTCTGAAGCAAAGGGAACCCTAGCCCTTCTTAGCCGCCGCCGGTCCCAGGTCGTCAGCGCCGCCGCTTCTTCCTCTTCTCCGTGTCCAGAACCCAGTTGCTCGGCACGTCCTCTTCATCTTTGCTGGCTTCTCGGCACGGAACCCAGGTTAGTGGCTTCTCATCTTCATCTTCACTGAGGGCTCGGTCTTCTTGGTTTGAAGTTTCGAAATTGTTGTTCTTCGGTCTTCTTCTTCGGTATTCTTCTTCAATTTTTGTTCCATTTTTCTTCAATTCTTCTTCTTCGGTCTTGGTTTGAAGTTTGGTTCTGAATGTTTTGTAAATTGTAATTTCCTGTTGTTGATGGATCTGTCTTGTACTCTTGATTTTGCTGGTTGCTGATGGTTGAAATTTTACAAATTTGCAAATTTGTATCGTATGGTTTTGAACTTCTGATTGCTCTGTTACTCTGTTAAATCATGTTTATTAAAATAAACTTACTCTGTCATATCATTTGTATTAACCAGAACACCTAATACTTACTCTTTTACTCTGTTTTAGTGTTTTCTAATTGCTCGATGGCTCTGATAGTGTTTTACTGGTTCACCAGTTGCTGATGGCTCCTAACTTTTTTCTTCATATTTGCTCATGGGATGTGGCTGTGGCTGTTTTTAATTTCTGTGGCTTAGACTGTTTTTACTGGTTTATACTTTTTTATTTTTCATTGATTTCTGTAGCTGTTTATAATTTCTGTGACTTAGGCTTTTTTACTGGTTCATATTTTTTATTTTTCATTGTGCTGTGGCTGTTTATAATTGCTCGATGGCTCTGATAGTGTTTTACTGGTTTTGTGCTTCTCCTCATTGATTTTGTGCTACTGCTGTTTTTCAGTTTCTAAAATTTTTGTTGAAATTTTCTTGCTGTTGCAAAAATTAGAAATCAAATCATTATTGAAATTTTTTTATTTTTGTTTATCTTTATTGATTTCAGGTTTAGTGTGGTTACTTTATGCTTGTTTTATAATGTTTGTTGCTGGATGCGGATTGTTCTTGATTCTTGGCTCTGTTTAGTCTCTTGTTTTCATGAATCAGCATTTAGTCAAGCAAAGCCACATAACTTTGTGCTCAAAAGCATGATATTCATTACTCTAAAAGTTGTTATTGGTTTGAGATGGAAACTTGATCTGTGTAAACACTCATTAATATGTTTACAACTTATTTCAGATTGCTGCACTAAATCAATTGAGAAATATATTTGGAATTTTGGATTGGACAAACACGAAGCAGAAGCCATTTCACTTGATGTTAGTTTGGTACTTGATGTTAGTTTAGAAGAAGAAGCCATTTTGGAGTGAAATCAGTTTTACATCTTATTAGTTTGGTGCTTGTTGACTGTACTAGATTAGTAGGAAAATCTTCACCAAAAGCTATAATTATATTTTAGGATGTATATTTATAATTTATTTATTATTTTATTTTAAAACGGTTTTTTCGGTTGAACCACGGTTAGACTGGTTAGACTAGTGAACGAGTGAATTAGTGACTAGAGCAGTTCGTGAATTAGTGACTAGAGCAGTTCGATGACCGGTCTGGTTCTTAAAACCTTGCTCAAGGTCACTCAATCTCCTTTACCTTGGCCAAGAGTATGAGAAACTACTCCATAATTGGTAAAAATATTTTGTCAAACACTTGGTGTACAAAGGCTAAACACATAACTAAATTGCAAAATTAACTAGAAATTAAAAATACCTACTAACAATTATCAAGAGAAATAACTCAATCAAAACCATAAAACATGAAAAATATCAATGCATTAATGAAAACTCAAGATCAACAAGGTTCACAAGTGAGAAACAAAAGAGAACTAGAAGAAGACATAACAATAACAATGAAAGTAAGCAAACTTAGAGCTAAAGAAACTAAAATTAAGACTAATAAACTAGAATGAACAAGCTTCAATTCAGAATTTCTACAAGAGATTATCAAAATGCACTAAATCCTAGAGAGAAGTGAGAGTTTTTCTCTCTAGAAAATAAAGAACAAAATTCTCTAAAACTACTTAATTCTCCATTGTCGATGTTGTGTATTGTAACTTGGTTGACCCTCTATCAATTTCCCTTCAGTTGGAATTAAATTGGGCTTGGAATGGGATCCAAAACCCTCAGAAATTGCGGGTCACGTGTTCTCATTAATGAGAAATGTTTTTTCCAGTATGTGTACGCATACTATGCTTGCGTACGCAGACGAGCCAGCACTCCAAGCTTCGATTTTTTTTCATAATTCCTCACTCTAATATGCTTCCTCTTCACTTTTTATGCCATTTTTTGACCTATATGACATGAAACAATTAAACGCACACATCAGGGCACCGATGGGATGAAATAGTGAAATAAAATCAACCGATTTAAACTTCAAAAAACATACTTTTATCATTTAAGCTCAATCGCAAAGAAATCACAAAAACATGACAATTTCAAAGAATAAGTGTGTGATAAGTTGATAAAACCACCCTAAATTAGCATAAGATAAACCATAAAATTAGAGTTTATTAAACCTCCTCACACTTAAACCAAATATGTCCTCATGCTTAAAATTACGTGTTTTAAACTTGTATATGATATTTTCGGGCTTCAATAGTAAATTAATAGTTAAAAAAATAAATCTCATTGAAACATATCTGCCGTCTTAGCTCAGTGGTAGAGCGCGTGGCTTTTAACCACGTGGTCGTGGGTTCGATCCCCACAGACGGCGTTTGAACATTTTTTTTGAATTTTCATGAAAGAAAAAAAAGGTATCTAAAAATCAAGTAATTAAGTTTCTATTTGTATTACTATTAAGCCCGTGCATGCAGCATGCATAGAAAAGTTTGAATTCACAAATTGGTTATATATTTAGAGAATAAATTACAAAAATCGTTTCTAATTTAATAATTTTTAAAGCCCTAACAAAACTATCATCATTTTTATTAAAGATAAAAATATTCTCAATTTCATAAAAATACCTAACATTAAATATATATTTGTAAAAAATATTTTAAAGATTGAATATTGATGTGATTTTTTTTAAATATAATTAGAAAAATAAGACAATTTTATTCTTAAAATTTAGTGATTTTATGCTAAGTAATTTCTTTTATATTTTTTTATCAATAACCAAGAATACTTTTGACAAATAAAAAAAATAAATATCAAATTTTTTACTCTTTTTTATATACTTTTTAAATAATTATCTAAATATATTATTGTTACAAAATTTTGGATCAAATTCATAAATGATTTGTCAAAAATTAAAATCGTTTGCTACTTATAAAATAATATTTTTATTTTTATTACTTTTTATGATATTTTGAGTATATTCCTGTCTTTATCAAGAAGTGAAGGTTATTTTTGTTGTCATCTTTAAAAATTGGGTGCGGTTTTAATTATTTACCCATAATTAGACGATAAAAAAAAAACTAATTTTTTGTTGTAATGTTTCATTTAATATTGAAAAGATATATATAATTAGTTAACGGACTTATTTATGGCCATGGATTCCTTACTCCCACTTTTATGTGGGAGTATCATTAGCCAACACTAAAATAATTATAAAAAGAACCCCATTTTTTTGTTTTTAAAAAAATCAATAATTAGATATTGACCCTCTAATTACTTTTTTTTACACATTTTTCTTTTTTCTCTTTAATTTCACTATTTCAGATTCAACGTAGTGGTGAGAGTGAGACATTTGGTCTGCTAGGGTTTTTTTTCCCTCTTTCAATCACTGTAGCGGTGTAGCCATTCTCTCTTCCTCTCCCTCCGCAGTCTCTCTCGTTCCCTTCAGTCGCCGCCGCAACCCGCTTCATCCGCCGCTGCAACAAGCTTCCGCCGCCGCGCAACAATCTTCCGCCGCTGCGCAACCCGCTTCCCCTGCCGCCGCGCAACACGCTTACCCGCCGCCGCAACCTAATTTTCTATTAGGTGTCGTTTTCTCCCAATCTCTTGTATATGATATATTTTATTGTTAATTGTCTCTTTATGTGTTTTAATCTATGTTAATTGCTTTCATACTTTTTGTATAATTCAAATGTGCAGTTGTCGTTTAAGCTTTTGATTTTGTTCTTCAAAGTCTCGCCTATTTGTTTTTCTTAATATTATACAGTAATTTTCAATTCTCTTTGAAGACATGTTATGGCTTACGAATGAACTTGTGTCAATTTTATATGAGAAATAAAAAGTTCCACAGGTCTAGCATACACACACAAGTGGTACTAAAGCTGCAAAGATGATTCTAAATTTTACTGACATTCAATTATATTTTTGTTTCTGAAGCAGTGTCTCTTTTTTGTTTTTGTCATATTAATTACAAACACAACAATACTACATGAAGATTGTATTAATGTTGATCGCTGGTTTTAGAGTTCATAATCTAGAAATAGATGTTATCTCAAAATGAAAATGAAAATAACAATAATAAATATATAAAAGTATTGCTGGGTTTTTAACATGTGTGGAATTATAGCATTGGTTAGTTTTAGCAATTTTAGCACTTCAGAGAGTTATGTTTTTCTTACTTTCAGATAGCATTGATTAGTTTTAGCAATTTTGACTAGTTATGTTTTTTGTCGGTGGAAGATAAAAATTTTGCAAAACCGTTTACATTTGTTGTTGAGAAACATTGCTATGCCATTATTATGCATGGACTAGGGTTCAAGTTCAGAAGATATTATAGCATATTCATAGAAGTTGTTGCATGTTAATTCAATCTATTATGTTTGTATTATATTTTATTACTGTCAAGCGATTACTTGGCTTAGGATTATGCTGTTCTTGATTCTTGTATCTGACATTGTCCTACCACATTAGTGTATCATTATGTTTAAAACACAATTCTTAGCCTTTTCATGTGTTTATGCAAATTAGATTATTAACATTGTGATTGAGTATCTATTTTCTTTTGTTTGGCTTGGAGTTGAAATTGTCCCTGTCCTCAATGGCCCAGTTTCATAGTGGTTGCTCTCCAAGCCTGCAACTAGTATGATGATGACTTGATTTTCACTTTATCATGCTTAATTTCTGTATTTTTCTGTTCATATCTGCCTGAGTTTTTAGCTAATGATTATGAATAGAACCAGCTAGGCTTGGTAATAATTAGTCATGTAGTTCCACCTGTTTAGTGTTTTATTTGCTGGTATTTATGACTGTGTTTTATGTGATTATCTGATTGATGGATCTTATGTAAAACTAACTGTATTATGCTGGTTCTTGTTCAATAAAGTGTTAGATAATTAGTATATCTTAAATTTTTAATTGGATAAAAAGTAACTAGGAATTGAATATTAAAATCAGGCTTGGCTGCTTTTTTTATTACTTGACTTGTTTTTTAGGTGAATCAAGAGCAGTTCTGATACACCAATTATCGAAGAAGCTTACACAAATATTTCCATTCAAGTTTCATGGACTTGCTGTTAGATCAACTTTCTATTCATCTCGTTCCATTTTCTTTATTTGTACAGAGTGTTTATTTGTACAAAGCAGAATGTTCGTGTGTATGATAAACTCTTCTTTATTAAAATAAAAAATGTGTATAGTATATATATTTTATAACTATAAAAACATTTTACTTTTTACACAGTAGCATTTATCCGGTTGTAAACCATTAAACCATTTACTTGCACAATTTCGTTGTCACTGTATTTACATCTAATTATTAGGAAGCTTTAAATTAATTAAAAAACTTAATTTAAAACATTACCTAAGAAATTTTAATTTAAACCCAGGAGAACATGGCGCACAAATTTTCACACAACCCATATCCCTCTTAAGACTCTAACCTCTAATAGATCATGCATGGAAAAAGATGAAAAATTTCATATTTCTATTAATAATATTACGCAAATAAATTTTGTATAACTATACAAGACAACTACATAAAAAGAAAATATAATTAATAATATAATACATAATACATATTACATGATCCTCTATTTTTATGTAACTTGCCTTGTATAATTTTCTATTATAATTATTTGTGCTACAACCTTGTTGAACATTTTATATCCGTTAATCAAAATTTTTATTAATTATTACTTGTTATATATTATAATAAAAAACAAAAAATTATAGTTTAATGGTTAAATTGTGTTGAGCTCTTTTGCTTTTAAAAAAAATATATAATTTAAAAAATAATTATATTATATGTATATTAAAATCAGTTATTAAAATTAACTATTAATATATGATGCAAAAAAATACCAAATACACACTAAAAATGAATTAAACTATATATGTATTTATAATTTGACTGAGTTTGACCAGATTAATTTTTCTAATTTTAACTAATTTTGACCAAATTTGAACTGATTTTTACCGAGTTGATTATTTAACCATTCAACGGTCTGGTCAAATTAAATTTAATAATTATGTCTAAAAGACACCAATAACAAATTAGTTCTTAAAATTTTATCCTTGACGACCTTGATTTCTCTCTCTCCAAGTGGAACACCCAGACTCCACCTCTACAACTGGTTCGACATCACATGCAAGTGAAAGCTAATGTCCAAGGATCGATTTCTCTCTCTCCAAGTGGAACACCCAGACTCCACCTCTACAACTGGTTCGACATCACATGCAAGTGAAAGCTAATGTCCAAGGATCGGAATAATAGGATGCCTTGATTGTTTTTAACTAAGGTACAATGAAAGTCCAAGTTATTGATATATAAATGTAAATTCGAGAATAGGGTAAGGAGGAAATAAATTAGAAGAACCAATCTTTTAATTAAGAATTGGTTTCAAAATATTAGGTCTCTAGCCAACTACTTTTATCTAATTCAAGACTTTGGTTGAATCAGTAGAGTCATGCAAAATATACTTCTATATAGAGAAAACCAACTTCTGAATGGTATAGCTATTTAGGTAGCGTTTCCACAAAACCTTGTATAAAAAAACTGCTATATAAGGTATAGATTCAATCATATAAAGAAAAAAACTCTCTAAGATAACCAATCTTCGGTACCAAACAGAAAAAGGTTAACCAATTTTCACCAGCTCATTCTTGTAACGTTGCACTTGAACAGGCACTATCAAATTGTCATCTCCTTGCTAAATATGGGCTGAACCTTCATTAGTTGGAAATAGATTTTGCAAATCCAAAGGACTGAATTCCCACTTCCCAAATGCAACATTTAAGTCACGGTGGACACTTTTATGTTCTCCTAGCTGTCTTACCTGTGCCTGTTTAAGACCCAAAATAAAAACAATTAATATGGCAGGAGCTGGAAAACTAATTATTTCTTTAGAGGCTGGAAGGCATAAAGTATTCACGTCAAATGATCCAGCAGAAAAAGAATATCAAGTTAAAAACAATTACAAGGAAAGCTCAATTAAAATGAGATTAACCAGAAAGTAAATGGTACTCAAATCCACTACATCTCAAAACAAAAACATGTCTGAATATAAGTATATACTACTTTACTAGTAGACAAGACATACAAGAATGCTTAATTAGCTTCTTATATGTGATAAGTTGCTTTTGCATTTGTCAAATAAATGTAAAATCAACAAGCATGATACAGTTCAACAGTGTGTAAAATATAATTTTCTGTGATTCGACAAGAATATAACATCTAAATTTGTAGTTATCACAAACATATAATTTCAATAAAACCTTTAAAATTTCAAATTTCATTATTACTAACAACATTTCTGGATACAAAGGATAAAAATATCAGGAGACATCAGGTAGTTTACTTATTTATTCATTTTGGTGAAACTGGATTTATTAAAGAGGCAAAATTAAAAAAATAAGAAAACAATTAGCTCCTACAATATCCATCTCCCAATGTGTTTTTCTAGGAAACATCTGGCAGCTTGCCCTATGACAGGAAAGAGAATCCATAATATACAAGAGAGCAACAATGACAACAGATCGTCTTTAATTCGAATAACAATTTTCTAATACTATTTAAATAAGTTGCTTAAGTAATTTGAAAGAAGATAAGAAGAAGAGTCTTGTCCCACTAGATGAGGTCAGCTAGTGGAGCAAGACTCTTCTTTATGTGTGAAAAACAAGGCTGAACATATTAAAAGATACTAACAAGTTGAGACAAACTATTTTATTTTTGAAAGAATTGATAATTAGATATTTTCAACAACATAAAAGTATGTACGTAAACATTACCCCAAGCCACAGTGAATTTTTCACTAAAGTCAATCTCCTTATTTCTTGTTTTTTGTTTTTTTTTTTTTTTTTGCTTGAATAAATTATAGTATAACAGAGATTGGAAGAAGATAAAGTCAGCACCAAAAATCCCCAAAGGTTATTTCTATAATACTTCTAAAGGCTAAATAAAAGTAAGTATTTTGTGGCTTGGATTGCCTCATTCTAAATAACAAAAAAGAAGGAAAAAAACACAAATACAGGTGCTACAAATCTCAACAAGCAATTTCTTATGACAATCTTCCGCATACAAGATAAAGGTTACCTCAAAAAACAAGAACAGATGAGGCAGAAGCTCCTTAATTAAAAGATGCACAGCAGCCGTTGGGTTTTGTGTGCCTCTTTCCTCTCCTACACTTTTTCATATTTTGTTTATTAACTACTTGTTATGCTCTAAGATTCAAAATTAATGAATATTGTCTTATTATTATACTTTAATTTTATATGCTATTACACCTTTTCAGTTTGCACTCGAACAGTAACTGATCTAATTAACTAAATCAAAATTACACATGTAGTCAACTTTATATATTTGTTATTATTATTTTCATTTTGAGATCACCGCTATTTCTAAATTATTGGAACTCTAAAACCAGTGATCAACATTAATACAATTGAGAATGATTTCATGTTCAATGTTCCAGTAAATATACAGCAATGAGTATTTCAATTGAATTATGTAGTGTTGTTGTGTTTGTAATTAATATGACAAAAACAAAAAAGAGACACTGCTTCAGAAACAAAAATATAATTGAATGTCAGTAAAATTTAGAATTATCTTTGCAGCTTTAGTACCACTTGTGTGTGCATGCTAGACCTGTGGAACCTTTTATTTCTCATATAAAATTGACACAAGTTCATTCGTAAGCCATAACAACACGTCTTCAAAGAGAATTGAAAATTACTGTATAATATTAAGAAAAACAAATAGGCGAGACTTTGAAGAACAAAATCAAAAGCTTAAAGGACAACTGCACATTTGAATTATACAAAAAATATGAAAGCAATTAACATAGATTAAAACACATAAAGGGACAATTAACAATAAAATATATCATATACAAGAGATTGGGAAAAAACGACACCTAATAGAAAATTAGGTTGCGGCGGCGGGTAAGCGTGTTGCGCGGCGGCAGGGGAAGCGGGTTGCGCGGCGGCGGACGCTTGTTGCAGCGGCGGATGAAGCTTGTTGCGGCAGCGGCTGAAGCGGGTTGCGGCGGCGGCTGAAGCGAACGAGAGAGACTGCGGAGGGAGAGGAAGAGAGAATGGCTACACCGCTACAGTGATTGAAAGAGGGAAAAAAAACCCTAGCAGACCAAATGTCTCACCCTCACCGCTACGTTGAATCTGAAATTAAAGAGAAAAAAGAAAAATGTGTAAAAAAAAGTAATTAAAGGGTCAATATCTAATTATTGATTTTTTTAAAAACAAAAAAATAGGGTTCTTTTTATAATTATTTTAGTGTTGGCTAATGATACTCCCACATAAAAGTGGGAGTAAGGAATCCATGGCCCTTATTTATATATCTATGTAATTAATCAAATCAAAGTAGAACATAAAAACGGCCAAAAAATTTCTCCAAACGCCAGTATTCTATTACATAAATCCTTCACCTATTACTTTGTTCTGCTGAGCAATTCTTGTAATTGTTGTAATTGTGTGCATCCATGATCCTAAAAGATACTCAGTTCTGCACATGCTACCTACTCGGTCTGCAAAATATTGTGGGCTTAATTCAGCTGCATCAAATACAATATCTCATATGGAAAATCAACTATCAACTGTGGGGAGTTCAGGGGGTCCTCTTGCAATGGGCATTCCAGTACTCTTGGAATAAGTTGGTTTCGCATAATCAACAAAGATATCGCGGCCATTTAGTGCCTGCAATATGTAAAAACTTAGTGCCAATTTTCACTCTACTAAATTCTAAGCCTCCCACAACAGAAGAGGTGTGTGGCAAGTTTGATAAATTTACCTTCCCATTCATCTGTGAAATGGCATTCGCAGCCTCATCCCGTGAAGCAAAGGTGACGAACCCAAACCCTTTAGATCTCTCCGATACCCTGTCTGTTATAATTTTAGCTGTAAACACAATTAAAACAGTCACAACTCCAGAAGCCTAAACCATGAGATACTAGCTATGAATAATGTTAGTGCATTTTTCTTATTCTGAAGCTACCTTCAATTACTTGTCCGCAATCAGAGAAAGCATCAGTCAATCCTTTCTCCGTCGTGTGCACAGACAATCCTGCAAAATAATGAACCGCGCAGCACAATTCTAACGATGAATGACCCTTTCCCAAAAGCTAAAATAAAACACAAAATTCATGCATTCAAGTTAACTAGATGTTGAAAACAGCAATAATGGGCAATATTTTGACAGCAGCATAAAGCCCTGAGATTGATTTGTTATGTGATGTTCCATTGTTTGCCAAACAAGATGATGATGAATGGCTAGATCCCATTGAGCAACAAAGTGAACACGGAAATGATTCTATAACACATAACAGTGACAACATACAACTCAGTGAACATTCATTTAAAATAAATGAAGAAATAAACACTCTAACTTTCCTAATTTAATTTTCACATACACATCCTGTTTTGCACAAAGTAAGTTGACAATTATATTGAATTAACATATGGTTGTTCAATCATCTCGTTTTCAAATTATTCAAACCAGTGAATTAGTTTTGGATGGGTTCACATTGGAGTCACTTAATATAAAGAAGTGATACAGGAAGACAGGTTTCAGACGCTTCATCAAAATAAATGAATAAATCAATAAGAAAATAATATAAATAGGGTTGCAGGAGATCAAAAACGAGAGAACTCCAATGAATAGAGAAGTAGCAAGAGAAAGAACAAGTAAGAGGTTTTGAGAGTTGAGAGTAGAGACCTCCAACGAAGAGCTTGAAAGCGATTCCTCTGCGGAAAGTGAGAAGAGAGGGTGGAGTCAAAGTTCTGTTCGATCCTAAGCTAATCATTCTCCGAAAAGCCGCCATCGAGTTGGAGCTTCCAACACACAATAACGGAAACAGTGCCGACCAGTTTCCAAGCTCACACCCAAATTACCAAATAGTCTCCTCTCAGTTGTAAGTGGGCTTAACACCCACAGCAAGCCCAGCTTTGATGTGGGCTAGCTTGCAACAACTTGATCAACATCTAATTATTTTTTTTTGCTTTGGTTACTCACAAATATAGCAACCAATTGCAAACCAAAAAAAAAAAAATATATAGCTACCAATTAACCAACTTGAGTTAGTCGAGTTGTCAACTCACTCATATCCGCTTAAGAAAGTATCAGGGATTTGAATCCCACCTTATGCATGCAGCAACTCATTGGCCAGCGATAAATCTTTAAATGGAGCTTAGATCCGAGATCGTCCCTAACGTTTGGGACGATTTCTCCTCTGCCATTCTTTCTACCTCTCCTCTCTTAGTTCTTGATCTCTTTCTTATTTGTGCAAGCGTCTTCTCAATTTTCAGATCGAAAAGAATACAATCCTCTTCCCCTTGCATGCACAAAAACAACAAGAAATCAAATGTACCGTGTGGAGTAAAGAAGAAAAATACAATAAGGAAAGAATAATTAAATGGAATAAAGAAAATAAAATAAAACAAGATCTATGTTAGTAATTCAACAGGATGTTTGTTTGTTGTCAATCTCAATTAATCTCCAACAACTGCACCAAAAACTTAATTAGCCAAAACTAATACGCTTGGATATTGGCAAGTGCACCAAATCGTATTAAGTAATACCACGGTAAGTGGATATCGTTCACACGATAATTAACGGATTGAATCAAGCAACGTCTAATTAAATCTCTAATCAGATCAATCAAACCTTGGTAAGAGGAATCTTGATAGTGAAGTAGAAGCAAGAACAGTTAAAAAGATTGTTATTATACATGAGAGAAAGCTTAGAAATTTTGGAGAGGTAATCAAAAATAGGGAGGATGTCAAAGGCTTCGCAGATGTTAAATTCTTAGAAATAGCAACACTTTGGATTTTTCTAAACTCATGCAAAAATCTTTTCACAGCAAATCCTTTATAATTAAATTCCAATTTCTTGGCAATCTAATTTCTCTTAATTAATTGTCAATTTTTTAGTCAACTAATTAAGAGAAAGGTAAAGAACGGTTTCGATTTAAAACCACACAACTTTCAAAATACTATTCCTAGTCAAGTTGAAAACCATGAGAAAGAGTTTCAAGCTAATTTTGATATTAAATTTTCTAAAGTAATAACAGAATCTAAAACAAAGTTAGAATATTTTCTGTTATTTCTAATCATTAAATATGAAAAACGAAACTCAATTTTGAAAAAGTAGAATAGCATGAATTAAAATAAAGAAAACGCTTGTATTATTAATCCATAAAAATAAAATAGAACTCCTAACCTTTAACAGAGGAGGTTTAGTTACTCATAGTAGAAAGAAAATTAACCTAAGACTAAAGAGTTTTGATCTGTAGACTCCAATATCTCCGATCCTTCTTGTGAACCTTGTTCACGTATTTATATCTTAACTTCCTAACTTTTGAAATTTAAAAACTAATCTTATCTCTCGAAAAGAAAGATAACAACCTATTCAAATTCAAATGTAATGTAATCTAAATCCTAACAAACCATATCCTATCTTTCTAGAAGAAGTTATTGATAACTAATCATTTAAATCTTAAATCTTAAATTGAATTGAAGCTTTCTGAGAGTTGAATTTGGTCTTGATGCTGGGCTCCTTGAATTGGCACTGGACTTTGAAACATTTTGAATCATTGGGAGTGAAATTTGCACTTGGAATTGGGCTCTGGATTTGGGCGCTGGGCGCCAGCCCACTTTGCCTTCTCCCAAGCACGAAGGCGCTAGGCTTGGTGATGGAAGAGTTGGGCGATGGGTATGGGATTAAGGTGCTGGGCGCCACTTCCTTAGTGTTGAGCTTGAAGGTTGGGTGCCCAACTTGGAGCAGGGGCATTGGGCGCCAGTCCAGGGTGCTGGGCTTGGTCTTTTCAAGCCTGGCACCAACCTTATGTTCCTTCTTGGAAGTGCACTTGTGTTTTCTCATAAAATTCATCCTAGTTTGAAAATACAATCATTCTAAAACAACTCCAAGCATATGATTACATCAAATCTTCACTAAAAACATAAGAACTTTGATTTAAATCTAAGAAAACTAATAAAAAAACTAAAAATAACTAAAGAATTGAAGATATTGTGAATTCAAGTCCAAGTAAAGGTGGAGTTTATAATGATCTCCCATTATTACATACAGACTTCTCTTATTTTTTATGGATTTTGTATACTTAAAAATCAAGGATCTTTCAAAAACTAAATTCCAAATTGTATTATGAGGATCCTTGAAGTTTACAATTCAACCAAGGAAAGATGTTTGAAGTTATTGACTCTAAGTGTTTTGTCTTAAGGCAGCTCTTGGCCCGGATCTTTTAGATCGATGAATTTCTGAGCTTATCTTGTGTCCTTTCGGGTTTGACTGATATGTGTCTCTGGCAACACCTTTTTCTTTATCCATTCGAAAAGGTATGACTAACACTCATTTATCATTATGTGGCTCTTCTTCTCAGGCTTCCGAATTGGAAGTCGTGTGTCCATCTTCCGAAATGTCGTCCGCTATCGTACGGTATTGATTACCAGATCTTTGGCAACGACGACAATGTTCTGAGACTTACCTAGAACTAGGGTGGCTTGAGCCTGAACGTGAGGTCTAAATGCCTTTGGGTGAAAGGTTCGACGTCTTCTCCTGTAGGGGTGAGGCCGTCCGAGTTCCTCGTGGGGGGTGGTACCTGCAAGGAACTCCGATACTTAATTTAGCAAGGGTTTTTAGGCAGGTTTTTAATAAATTGAAGTTCGAAGAATATTTGAGAGTGTCAGGGTATTTATAAGTGTAGATATAGAGTCAATAATCACCTTTGAAGTAGTTCCACCTTTGAAATAGTTCAATCTTCGATGGTGGGTTTGTTACTTCCTTTTATTAGGGAGATTGTTGAGATCTCCTTTCTAAATGAGTAGGAGAGATTGTAACAGTTAGTTACTTATTCGGACAAACAAGGTTAGGATAGCGTCGCTATGTCCGACCTTTATGAGGTCGAGTAGGCGTCAATCCGGATAATATATGTTGATTGGGCTTCATTCATTTTAGGTATGGCTAAGTAGTAGACCAGAATATGAACAGAAACCAAATTAGGATTTGACTCAAAGGTTGGGGACTAAAATAGTACTATACCTTTCTTTTTATTATTTATATTTTCAAAATAGTAAATGTGATTTCATCAATTAACAATAATGAATCATCAACTAAACTATCAACTAATCTTTTATTGGTTTGGCTCATATTGAGTGCAGATTGTACCTACCCATATGTGTGGCATTATCCACAGAAATTAGAGCCTCTTGCACTCCAACAATGTTTAACATGATGTAAAATAAGCTAAACAGCTTGATCCGTCTAAACTCGAAAGATATGTTCTAAACTTCTAATGTAATAAGCAAAGCAGAGTACTACACTGCAATGTATTTATTCCAAGACAGAAGACCTGATATAAAACTAAATTACATAGGATCCCCATGTTTATACAAAGGAACATAGGTGCTAGCAAACTGAAAATAAAATGTAGAAAGAAGAAAATCGAACCACCAAATTACCATTAGATCATTACAGATGACCACTTCAATACACCGGAATTAGAGACTATGAATTCTCCATAATATTTCACCATTAAATCTCGCGTACACATGGACGGTTACAATAGTATTTAGTGTATTAAATTTTTATATCTCTATATAGAGAAATGATATTGTCACTCATTTTTTATAATGTTACTCCACATATAATCATACATAATTTTTTTATATTGTATATTTGCATAAATTTATAAAAAATGACATTATCAAACTAAGAGTGACAATATCCATTCTCATATATATTCATTATCATTTTATTTCGTCATTGTCCACAAATACGTACATGAATTCGGTGAATATTATGTGTTAATTTCACTATATTATGTCATAGTATATTGGGAAATCGGCCATCACAGAGATACTTGGAAGAGTGGTGGCCAAAACTCAGTAGATTCAAACAGACGAAGCACTGAACGAGGACAGACTTAACAGGCATACAGTCGGACATCTATACTACGTTATAATGAGAGATATGAGGCTCCTGTTAGTAATGTGGGAGTGTAACTATTATGTACAGCGGTCATTTATACCAGGTTTTCACCCAACACTCAAAATTCGAACTCCTCAAGAATGATTCAGCTTCAGAAATGTTTGGAACACCAAGTCAATGAATTGATCATCCTGGCACACAGGAATTTTGTCAGTGGACAAATATTTAAAAAGTTTCATAGGGAGGAAGTGGGGTAGAAACTAGAAGCTAAAAAGATGGTAAGACTTCGGGTAAAAGAAAAAGCACTGATTCAATTCTCTTGCAAAGTATATACAATACAAAGATTCATTTTTATACTGAACATTTCTAGGATGGAAATTTGACACTCCATTATAAATACTAGTGTATCAATAAGCACTAACACACTTTTATTTATTAAATTTGTGTAAAAGCAATAAAAATGAAATTAGATGAAATAACAAGTGACTTATAGCTGGATTTAAGTCTTGGAAATAATAAAACAAAAATATTTTTTTATAAATTATATATAATGAAGGGTATTTTAGAAAAGAAAGTTGTACACCAATCGTTCTTATATCCCCATAATATATAGTAGAGATAAGAAGTTAGTAAACCGCTCAAAACTATAAACTACAACTTAATGTCATGCTATAATGAGTTCAAAGATTAAGGTTTTTCTTCTCCAATTATTCTCAAGGTGGCAAAACTCTGAAATTTTCTACTAACTCATAATAGTTTCATATTATTAGTTTGGATAAATTGATTATGGTATATGCTTTCCCTCTAAGGGTAAAGCTAAATATATATCGCTAACTACATACTTTCAAGATAGTTGATACTGTTTATACTGTACAAATAAGACTTGGTGCACTTAAGTAGTGTCTAATTAGTATATAACATTTTTCACCCTTCCCTTAAATCCTGTGAGCAGTAGTCATGGCTCAAACCAGACACACTGCCTTGGGAAATACTCCAAAATCATATGGTAAAAAACTAAGGTGGGTTGCAACTCACAACATTAGGTGCTTGGTGGGTAAAGTAGGAGTGATGAATGACACCCTAAAATACAATTCAAAGTATCAAATTATAAAAAGTCACAAAGATGGTAAAATAAAGTACCTGAACCAGAGATAAGAGTGCATCACGGACTTTGTCCCGGCTGATGGTGAGGCTAGAACCAGTGGGAATAGACGGAGAAAGATTAGGTGGTGGAAAGGGTTGCGGCATTGTCCTTCCATATTGGTGTGGCATATTCAAGGAATGTTGAAGAGCTGTGCTAGGGGATGAAGAAGAAGAAATAGGTGCACTTATTTGTGAAGATGAAGAAGCGGAGGCAAAGAAACTAGAAGGCTTAACAAGATTCGTGACTTGATTGCCACTGTTGAATGTTTCAAAAGGGCCAACCGGGAAGCCAGACAAAGATAAACCTGAAGGAGAGGCAGATGGTATTTGTATAGCAGGTGCAGGGGACAAAATACCACTTTGAGATGTGGAAGTTACAGTGGCAGAAGGCTGTCTAAAATTTTCTATATCTGAATTTCCAGCAGTCTTAGATGTCTGCAATAGTTTTATGTGAATAAAATACAATAAAAATAAAAATAAATTGAAAAGCGAAAGAAATGATATAGTACAATGCAAAAGTTTTTTTGTTAGGGAAGAAGACATAGTTGAAGTAAATGGCATGCAACTAGATTACATACACTGAAGATGGTAGAAAACACAGGACCTCCAAAAGCTTCAGCTGCAGAAGCAGGAGCTGAAGATGACTCCAGAGGGCTTTCTGCTACAACTGACACTGGCACTTCCTTGGACTCACTGCATTAGATACAAAACACAAGGCATGAGCCATGCAACTACGATCACTTCTAAACACAAAATCCCAATAGAAGAGTAATTCAGTGAAAGTAAGAAAATTAGTTTAAAAATAAATAGACCGAATTTGGAGAAAGACGATTTACAAACAAGAACCATTAGATGAAGAAAATATATCCTGACCTTCTCATCCCATAAAACACAATTAGAATAAGGTTGTTTGACCAATTGAAAGATCAATTTTTCTTGACAATTGGCATATTAAATACAGTATTATTTGTAATAATTAACATGTAGGCAGCAAATTGCAATAGAATGTAACGCTAACAAAGAGAGATTAATTTTATAAGCGCTTTTCTTAAAATATCCCTTACCTTTTGACTGAAGGCATTACTGCATTTGGAGGTATCTTTGAGTATTCAGAAAGTATCCTGTAGATAGAGGGTTAAACATCCTGCCCAATTACATAAGGTACACTACAATCCAACGAAACCCCCATCCCAAAAGAGGAAATAAGAACATGTGTGCACACACACAAATATATAATCAACAGAATCCTGATATGAATTAGCATCTAAAGTTTGAAAGCATTAAGAAAAAGACAGATTACATAAATAACTTGAACAACAAAAATTAAGATACCTATTAAAGAGATTTGCAACTTCTTCACATTCATCTTCATTGTAAAACCATATACCATTAACTTCTTGAGCTGCATTCCGATATAATAGGTATGGCTTCTTAAGTTCATACTCAAAATCCAATAGATTCTCTACTAGGTTGTCTGTCAGAACAAATATTACAAAGAAAGTTGCAAATTAGAAAACTGATAGCACAAATCAGGCACACAGATGAATGAGAGCAGAGCACTAGTACATGTATATTTCTCCAAACAATGAGGAAATAATAAATCAAGCACTGCCAAAAAGAGAAAATGTGATCTACATCAACAATAACGCAAAATATATTTGAATGATTGAATCTATCCAGCATTGAACATTAATTAGCATTTAGCGGTTAATCTTGGAACTAAAACACCACGAAATAGATTCAATTAAAAAAAAAAAAAGAAACACAAATCTGAACCTGTATTTCGTCGATTCATGACAATGAACTGAAACTGAGGCTGCACATTCCTGAAAGACGCAAAATAAAAAAAAAAAAAAAAACAAGGGAAATTGGTCAAGGATCAAAGTGCACATGAACCGAAGCATATGGAAAGAGGAAGAAGCAGTGTTCATTGATGACCTCTTGACAACAAATAGAGATCCTTCGACATCCTTACGACTCTGAAAAAAAAAAAAGAGAATACATCCAGAAATTGAAGAAACGAGATGAGAGATTATAGAAATGTGTCGAGAGAGAGAGAGAGAGAGAGAGAGAGAGAGAGAGAGAGAGAGAACGGACCCACTGATTAGTTTCGATGTTGAATTCGTAGAAAGAGACGTGAGCGGCGGTGAAAAGAATCTCGGCGATGAAGGGATCGATGCGCTGGAGGACGGTGAGATTCAGCACCTTGGTGCTCTGCCTATCCAGATTCGGCGTCAGTTTCTTACTCTGACTCTGCGACATCTTTAGCTCACAACTCAAGGAAAGAAAGAAGAAACCTCACTCTTTGGATCAAAACAAGAAGAAGGAGGAGAAGAAGAATTGACTCTGACCTCTCACTCACTCTAGAACCTAACTGACTTCTACACTACCTAAGTTGAATCTGCTCAGACCAAAAACCACCACCAACATGAAATAATCATTTCCTTTTTAAAAAATAAAAACATAAATCCATGAAAATTTGATAAAATTTCACGGTTAGTATTTAGAAATTAATTCAATAATAATAATAATAATAATAATAATAATAATAATAATAATAATAAATAATTAAAGTGATAAATGTCAGTGAAAAAGTGACTAACAAGTGACTCTCATAATAATAATAAATGTTTCTCAATACCTATGTTCTGGAATAGAAAGAGAATTACAATTATGAGCTATGTATTATAAAAAGGTGATTTCTTCTAAACCCATGGTAATTTTGTGGGTAAGTTATCTTTGCATATGTGTCTTCATCTCGGTCGTTGATCAAAAAAATTTTCAACTTTTCATTAATTGATGTATTAAATGTTTTCACACTACATTGTATTTTATATTATTTACATTATATCCCATGACGTATTTATATTTGATGCAATACGCAAATAGTTGATTTTACAAATCTCTCCCCAAATACCATACAAATCAAAACCTTCCCCAAATACCATTTCAATGTGTACAGCTTCTTCTTCTACCTCTCAAAAGACACTTCAAAGGAACTGCTTCATTCTTCAACCTCACTGCTTCTTTTACCCTTCTACGATCTCACTTCTTCTTCTTCTCTATCCTTCCTGTGGGTTATGGGTTTGATTTTTCCGGCGACCCACTCCTAAAACCTTCCCCAGATACTCCTGTAGTATCCACAACTTCTTCGTCTACCTCAGTGCTTCTTCTACCCTCCCCTTAACTTAAGCGTTTGATTTTTCCGACGACCCACTCGCAAAACCTTCCCCAAATACCGCTGTAATGTCCACAGCCTCTTTTTCTACCTCGTTCCTCTGATTTCAAGGTCAGTCATCGTCAGCGACAGATTTTTCCGAACCCCGTGGAAGACCCTGCCTACTGCGTCTTCGTCCAGGGTTACGCGGGTATCATTTTCTGTGATTTACCGTCGAAGAACGTAACTCATCCCCTTGCTAGCAAGGTTCCGGCGACCCACGTGCAGAACGCTCTCGGAAAACCCTTGTAAGCCCTACTGCTTCTTCATCTAGGTCATTCGTTCGTTTTTTTGTTTTTTTAGCCAATTTGCGTGATTTGTTCTGTTAATCACTTTCTGTAATCACCGTTCATCGAAGAAGATTGATTCAATTTCGAGTGCAATAGATGATGATAGTTGTCCATGATGGTGTTAAATGTTAATCAGATCGATGGCCAGTGATGCATGCTCCTCAAACACGAGACGAGGAATAGGGGGAGCCGGCGAACAATGGGAACTGAGAGCTGGAAATGCAACCTCAAGTTCGCTGCAACCTAAGGATGTAATAGATGGTGTGGCCCCAAAATGCTTCTGTGAAAAATATGCCATCAGTTACATGTCGAAGACAGACACCAACCCAAATAGGTTATTTTTTGGATGCCCATTATTGAAGGTAACCACGCAATTCTTTATGTATGAGAACTAAGATTATGCTAAAATTTGATTAAAATTTGAATTTTCTGGAATGGAGCTTTAGACTCTATATTTTGGTTATTCTCCACCTTGCTCAAGTTGTTGTGGTTGTGATTTTGAATTGTTGGGAATTGCATGCCTATTGGTTATGAAAATGATTTGATTTTGTTATGGATTTGATGTTAAATTGGGTTGATTTTGTATATGATTTGATATTGGTGCTGGTTAATTTTGATGAATGACTGAGAATTGGAAAAAAGTTGATTTATTCAAAATAGATCTACCTAGATTAAAAATCATGATTGTGACAAGAATTGACATGGTACCTGATCTGATATTAAAAATGGATGCTAAAATTTGAAAGGATTTTATAGATGTAGAATTTAGGGATTAATTACAGTGACGTACATGGATTAGACTGAATTGGAGTATTTTGTAACCCCTTACATTAATTGTGTTCTATTCGTTGTAGGTGACAGAAGCACATTGCAAATTCTTTCTCTGGGTTGATGACCACATTGTTAGGGTCAGAGCGGGGGAGGCTACAAGGGGATCGGGTGACGGGAAGCAGAATGATGTTGGAGAACATTTGGGAATGGATAACTTGATAAACCATGTAGAGGAAAGAATAGCAAAACTAGAGAAGTTGCTGAACAAGAAAAGTAGAGAAGCAGAGTTGAGGAAAAAGGCTAGAGAAGCAGCTGCAAGAGACATGGAGGCTTCATCAACAATGTCTATTGATTAGCTGCAAACCAGAACCCGAAGCACCTCGATTAGGTTCAGAAACTTAAGAATAATTTCCTTCTTTGCTGAAAATTGCTACTAGAATGTAGAGACACAAATGTTTGAAGCTTTAAAAGCAAAAATTGTCGAAGACGTTTATTTGATTTGGGCAACATGGTTGGAATTTGTTTATGTTTCTAGTCACGTGTTTTTGTTTTACCTATAGATACGTATATGTTTTATGGTATTTATTTTTGTGACTTAGTTATCAAAGTTCCCTACTAATTTCAGTAGCATATGAAGGCTAATATGTTGTAGTAAGTCAGCCTGAATACCAGAAAATAGCAACCTTTTTATTAGTGAAACGAATGCTTAAGATTGCAGTCATGTTATAACTCAATCTTCGACAATTATGTAAGAGTAGTAAGGTGAAGGGCATGACAATATACACCGATGATTTGGTGACTTCCATGACAAATCATGCAGCCACCACAATAGATAATTGACAAGATCTGTTTTTCTTCTTATATACTAGTGTGCAGCATAAATTTTAAGTTGTGAGAGAATGAAGAAGCTGAAAGTAAACTAGAATGTTATGTTAGGCTTTGGAAATTTGTTGAATTACAACTTGTTAGTCAAGTTTAATTGCTTTCCTTTCAGAAAATTTCCTGCATAGATTTCCAAATTTCTAATCTCTTGAACCTAAATAAATCTTAACACTTGTAGTTTATTTGATCATGATGAATGGCCACTGCTTTGTTCTAATACACTAAAATTGTTCAACAAGCTATGATGCTTGAAATAAGCTAGCCTGTCTGTTTACATAATGGATTTTAAAGGCTTCATCTCATTAGGTATTGAAGTTGTAGATCATCATCTTTATACCCTTGCACATGATGTATAATACTCCAATTGAAAGATCTGACTTTTTAAAAAACCATAACTTCCCATTATTGCTGAATCCTTTGTTTGCTCAATTTGTTTGACTTTATTCACCCCTTCATGCACTTGTTTGAATTCCTATTACTCTATAATCCAAAGTAAATGAACGAGTGCTAACGGGTTGATTATTTCAGCGACGTGGCCGTGGAGGTAGAGTGCAACCTGGGGTTTGTTCATGGAGTGCTAATGGCTTATTGCAGGTCTTACCAGGTTACCATGTACTGGGTTGCTCTGTTTTTCTTCTTATAAAGTAATATTCAACGAGTATATGGCTTATTGCAGGTTTTACTGTGCACTGGGCTGGGTTCTGCCATCGTCCAACAAAGCAGTGGTGTATACAACTGTTCTCCTAAAACCCAGGGCCAGCATGTAAGTTTCTCTTGTAACATTGCCCGTTTATATGTCTGTTTATATGTCGTCTTTTTTGGTCGAATCGTGTTACATAGGAAAACTTTGGTCGAATTATAAGTCGAATTGTCTCGATTCACGATTATCCCGTATGAGTTCTGGTTAGGTATTAAGGTGTAACATAGTATATGATCAAAGGTCATCGAAATCTTTTTTCCCCAGCGTTTGTTACTTTAATTAACTGAATATTTAGTCTTTCTGTCATACTTGGGATTGGGCTCGGTCAACTAACCTGGAAAGACATTTATTTTTTGGTAGTTCAAGTCTATCTAAAAATAAAGTAGGCTATCTATCAATTTGGGCCAGCTACAAAAACAATTAGTGGATAATTCAAGTGAGGATTAATGCAGCAACTGGCTTGAAACCTGTTAAGCCCAACTCTCTCCAGAATTTTAAAAGAAAACCAAGTTTTTCCAGGTAACTATTTATTCCATTCATGTATGTGTTAACCGTTAATTTGATCAATGTTTTTTTGGGATAGCATTTCTTGATTGAATATTCGCGTAAAATGTTAGTAGCTTAACTGTTATTTCTCACATAATCCCTATACTAGGATGGTTAGAAATAGAATAACACCATTATAAATCTCCTGTACATGAGGAACACTACATGACACATCGAATTAGATAGATTGAGGTTGTTATGCAACCATTTCTCTTAATTTTGGCTCTTTCAAACCAATGTAAAACATACAATTGTAAAGACAAACTGAAAGAAAAAACACTAGGAATTAACCATTGTCATAACAGTTCTAGGGATTCCATTAACAAAAAAAAAAAACATAATTAACATCAACCGGAATACTAAACAAAGAGTTTCAACCAAGTTCCACAATACATGTAGTCGGAGTATATCTAAATGTCAATTATTTCTAGACAGGAAACATCCCTGCAAAATACTTGAGTGTAGACCTTACTGTGATCGGGTGTGGCATTTCTGGGTATCGCCATGCTCTCCTCACCAATAGATTTCTAGTGCCATGTTCGATGTCATATTCTGTCAACACAAGCTCTCTGTACCTGTAATTGACGAGTAACTCTCTTTCCTTTGAATTGTTCACCAACAAAAGTAGGTTATCATCCACGAATAGTATTGGATTTTCTCTGATGCTTCGACTCGCAAACCTACAGCATTGCTCTAATATTTTGTTTCCATCCGTGTCTTCATTCAAGTGCCAAATTGCTGCGACATAACCAAATTCGTTGTGTGTATGAGCGAGGAGTGCAACTTTTTCCTTGTGGGTTAGTAAATTGTGAATGGTATATATTGCACCTACTGGGATAGACACCTCGCTAAATGATTCATCTTCAACACTGTAACATAAAACAGACTTGGGTGTAGCATAGCTATCTCCTGTACCAGTTATCCAATACGCATGACCATTATTAAAAACAGAGTTAGGGTCAATTTTTTCTACACCAGGGAGACAATCAACGCAGTGAAACCATGTAGAATGCCTTGAACAATATCTAGAGAAAAAAAACGTAGGCATCAGCTATGTCCCTTTTGCACATATGTATGATTGTGTATGCATCTGAGTTTGGAACATGACCGAAACCATATACTGGGAAATACGATCTACCGTGGTCCCTGTGGGGGTCGGAAATTTCTCTAGAGCATTGTGTTGTCGGATTCCATACCAAAAGTCTTGTGTCGTCTTGTTCACGGGAGAACTTGAAACATATGTTCCCATTTGACACTCCAACAATACGAAACCACCCATGGACGCCAACTCCGAAAGGTTGCTGAACATGCACTTCTTCTCCAGAAGCAGCATTCACTATATATAGTGAATCTGAACCCATTAACAGTAGTGAGTATCCAACATGAAACAAAACATGTTGATCTAACACTTTCTGCCTTCGCATGTGGTGTATGCATGTCTCTGGTTGGCGTAGCTGTCGGTGCCAGAATTTATTCAAGCACATACATCTCCCTACAGTTTTGGCACTACTACGCAGGAAGATTTCTTGTAGCAGTTCATCCGGAATAATTGGCAAGGGAAGTTGGAATTTAGCCATTTTACTAGACGCGCGTTTCGTATTCTTGGTTTTCGGTTGTGTTTACGTTGTAGTTTTTGAATTATTGAAGTCTGTTACTCTCTTTTAAGTAATGAACCTAAATTAGTCTAACATATTAATTGTGTGAGATGTTGCATCCAATGAGAATTGATGAGGCAGAATATTGTATTTACCGGTGTTATCGTAACCTGTTTGAACTAGGTGTTTAGTACCATTAAATTTGTCTCGTCTACCTAAGTTTTTGCCTACCCTAATAAATAAATTCCGTTGGAATTCCAACATACTCCAATAAGCTTATCTTTGATTTTTTGTTTTTTTAGTTTGAAATTAGAAGCAGCCGCAAATTTTCCCTATTAGGTTTTAATTTGCTAATGTAGTCACTAATCTGTTTACTTGATTTCCACTTTTGTTTGCCTTATCACATTACAACCCCTCATCCTAATGAAAACCATGTTACTCCCAATTTAATCATTTCCGCAGATTCAGCATAAAGTATTTCCAATACCTAATTAGGTTGTTACCAGTAACCACTGCCACACCCTCATCCATGTAGCCACGGGTAAACAACATTCAAGTTTTCCACATGATAAAGTATTTGTTACCAATTTTTCTTACAAATAATGACCGGGATAAAAAAATACTTCTAATGGTAGACTTGTGTGAGACTTGATCAAAAATAAACCCATAGATGTATATACATTAACAAAATAACGAAGTCCAACACCATAATTTACATTCAGATAATCAAAGCTATTACAAAGAATACCAATCGAAGATTTCCACAAAAGTAAACATGTATATATAGACATGGCTACCGAAACACTATTACAAAACATTAGTTCACTAATAAACCTTAAACAAATTAATTTGTCATCTTATCTCCTACGATGATGGTGTTATCTGGTTCACAGACGAGTCGAAAGAGTCAGATGGTGAATTTCTTCCATACCTCCTACTAGGTCCTGCGACTGCCCTCCTACTAGGTCCTGCCACTGCACCTCTCCCCTGTTGACGGCGGTTGAACCTGCAGTAATTTTGGAAATTTTATTATACAACAATGAATATAATAAAGTCTGTAGATTTACTTTCATAAGTAAACAAGTTATTGTTACCTTGACTCGTGAGAACGCGGTGGTGAACCTTGTTGCCTCCGATGCTGTCAGCGTAATAACCTTACGTTGCATCTGTCCGCCAGCCATTGTTTGATTTGGTCCGGCAATACGTTTGAGGCATATATCTCATCAACGGCTATGGGCATTTCTACCGAACGACTATGGTCCCATGCAAGCATGTAGAAGATACCCCAACCTACGTAACTGAGTTCCAGCATAAGCCGTGGAGTTGGTCGAAAGAGAGATCTTATCCTCCCCATGTCGGCTGCTTTGATCCAGTACTTATCACCGTCTCTAGTTGGGTGGATATGGAGACAGTTGTCTTGTCTGTCTATTAAGAACAGATCACTGGTTGTGAAGAACGAAAAGTGCCATATAATGTGATGTGGAATCCTTACATCTTCCTATAGTTAGAGAAATAAAATTAGACGTTAAACAGATTTTGAAAAAAATTAGATAAAAAAAACGTAAAGAGAAGTAGCGTCTGCGGCGTCGGAAGTAAACTTACATCTGTTGGGAATAGGTTTAGGACGAAAGTCTGGTCAGGGCATCTTCTCACGTTCCTTAAGGCACTGACGTAACTAGCCGGTAGCCACCACGAACCAAATGATTAAAAGTCAGAATTGTTAAAAATAAGAAACAATGGAAGGACAGAACCGAAACTTGAGAAGTAATCAATGTTAAAAAGAACAAACAATGCAAAGACAGATGGTCATGTGTGTGGAAAAAATAGTTAGGAAAAAGAAAAAAATAGTTATCTGCTTACCGAAATTCTGGCTCCATCTTTGTTTGCTAATATTAGTGACTAGTCTCTGAAGTTGATAGGCACGGTGAGTGAATTAGGAGAGGGTTTACAATGGTGTTGTCAAATGATTTTCTCTAGGAAGTCAAGTTTTACTTTTAAAGAGGGTAAAACCAGACATCACACCGGTTGGAAATGAAGTTGAAGGGATATATTGAAGCCATCAATTAGGATTCAAACCTCATCACTAATCTAACCTTTTCGTAAATCTAAACTAAATAATAAATACACATAATAAACTCTATTTGAATTGTATTACTCTTGTTTTGGTAAAGGTAAATGTAGTTTAATAACCATTCATTGGTATACGTATCACTAGATGAATAAACATAACGAAGGTTACAATTAATAAAATTAAAAAAATATAATAAGTTTAATATCGTGTTCATATTTAGGTAAATTATTGAAATCATGTTTACTAAGTTGTTTTACAAAATATACGAAATCATGCAAACCTTTCTTTATTAACATATCAGAATGTGCGGTTCCATTAAAAAATTAACATAAAGTACTTCAAATAACATAATCATAATTTTTACGACCCAATAGCTTTTTCCCAATCAGTAAGCGCAACACAAAACGTTAATCAAAAGTTAACATAAAGTACTTCAAATAACATAACCAGAATAACTTATTGCAAGCATTATAGTATTAAAAGTCTATGCAATGGACACAACTATTTTAATGCCTTAGGTATAAATAACTCAGAGCATACTTCCTAACCCCTTAACCAATCGCTCTTCCTTTTTAGATATTTCGTTGTAGTATTTCTTTGCTGCCTCAAGGACTTCCTGGAATTTCAAATTGAAGGGATTCATGACCAGATCAATAGCCAGCCGTAATCTAGTGCTATCATTTACCTAAGAGGAAAAACAAAAAAATTCAGACGCATAGGTTAGATTAAAATTTTGAGATAATATATGAAACCATGAAACCAATTTTATTTTATAATTACCTTAATATTGTAGTTACTCCTCCATTGGCACTCCCTCATCTAGGTTGTCACCCAAACTCCACAATCATTCCTTGTATATGTAAAAAAAGTTTATTGAAGTCTATAACCAACTTAATTTCTAAGGAAAAAAAATCATAGCAGACGAAATGGTACTGTAAAAAATATTATCTTCCGTAACCAAGGCTGGCCGGAAAATCAATGTATAGCACTATTACAATGTCAATAAATATGTTAGCGGTCTCTTTTACTTGTGCAGAAGGAAAATGTATTCATCACACGTTAGCAAATTCATTGATGTATCTCAGTAATTCAGAACTCAACAATCAATAATAACTTATAAGGTTTCTTACGAGTCATCGTTCTGCTCGCCAATCTTTACAGGTGTATTATAGGATACTCCGAAATTACTGGTCTGTGTGTTGTTTGGTTAGCATAGAAGGTCGAGTCATCAAGCATCTCCTCAATAAACAGTGCTTGTAATCAAAGTAAAATTTAATTCAGGTGTCAACTCTAGTGTCTGTTCAAGCAATTTAGCAATTTAGAATTTATTTCCGCATATTAGAAATTTCGAAACACTACCATTAGCTTCGCACAACGACGGCGCCTGGTTCTGCTTGAGACAGATGGTTTAGAATCCAGTAATATTAGGTGTCTTTTTTCTATATCAATTACAAGCAGGTACCAGTGCATGTTATCCTCATTCATTGGAACAAAAATCTAACAAAAATATACACAAATAAGTTATACTGGAATAATCATTTTTTATTTACATTATCATATATTACGAGAATTAAATTAGAAAGTTACCTTGCATAACGACTCAAACTCTCCCATGTATTCCTCAGCGTAATAGCGTTTCAAAGTCTTTGGGGAGTGAGTCCAATTAAGGGCAAATCGCTGAAATTTGATTTTTCATAAACATGTATAAGATCAATGGAAACTAGGAGATGGAGCTCCTCTTAATGGTTTTCACTCACCGAAAATGTAGTGGGTAAAAACCACAAGCAGGGAAAACTGGTGTCCTTGCGTGCATCACACATGAGCATGCTTGTTGTGAGGTTTATGATCTGCTTCAGCGTTCGTTGATTGACGGCCAATAAGAAAAAATATAAACATATATTCCCTTGTTAAAATTATTTTATATGTTAGTAATTTCATTTATTAAATTAACGAAGGCTAATGACTGAAAATTCCATACCTCGTCCACCAATGGTTTGTTTGGCAGTAGAGTATACATGACTCTCCTATTAGCATGCCACAAGTTTGTCTGTGAGATTATCTCCGAATTCAATTCTTCATCCTCCAGATCTGAACCAAAGACGTAGGTTACGAGTGAAACTTCGTCCTTGCACAGTGCCATATCAGCTGGGGGACGGAACAGAACAGGCTTCCACTGATACAACGAAAACTAAGCCGTTAGTTATTAATAGTTAACTACCACAACAAATCTTTAACACTTAACATGATATAACCCACCGTAGGTATCTTTGCGGTTTCCTTCGCTAGTGGCAATTTTCTGTCAGCCGGGTTGAAGTAGCTAACATATACAGCCTTGTCTAAGCTACTCGTTATAACTGGTTCTGTAGTTGTCTTATTTCCAGTATCATCATCGCTGAACAAACTTCGGCGAATAACATAATCATCTGGCGGTGTCTGTTCACACTTCGGAGACATTGAACAACACTTTGTAGCCATATGCGATATTGAATCTGCGGCTTGATGAATGCTGGACATGTTGGATCTAATCTTTTTGGAGGAATCCAGATTCCTCTCAAGAGTACCGGATGGCATGCTGAATCCGCTCATGATCACAGGCATTACTGTAGGGTTGAAGTTATCGGGCGGCCCATTCCGAAGATTAATCATTTGTGGCATAGTTCCAAACACAGGATAACACATCTTGGTCTGGGAAGCAATCAGGTTTGAAAGTGTATTCATCATCGTCGACATTTGCGTTACCACTTCTTTTAGGGAAGGTTCTACGACTGTAGTTTTACCGAAGTCGTCGCCTATCTCTTTGCTGGCTCCACCGTTAAATTTTACATGTAGTCGCTGGTCATGCATGGTGCTTCCTCGGAGACTATGAGAAACAAAACTTAAAAATATGAATACTTTATATTCAGAATCGCTTTAAAAGGACTACACTAGTTTGTCGAAATGTAATTTAATTCTAACCTTGATGACAGTTCTATCACTTCCTTGTCGACAACTTTTCTTGAGATTTTTCTACTTTGTTCCTTTTTGGCTTCGTCGTTTCCCTTTTCTATTTTTTGTGTTGAGCGTCGCTTTCCTCTTGCAGCCATTGTGTGTTTTAGCTGTTTAATTTTTTTATTAAAAAAAAACATGAAAAATACTGCAAAATGTTCAGTTAATGAGTTGCACTCCACTAGCAAGCACAATTTCTTAAAAGAATAACAAATATGGTAGGTTGTCCCTACTATTCAAAGGAGTTTTGACAGCTGATTGATATTTGGCTATAGACCTCTAATATATGAGGCAGTTTACGTTTCCAGTTTATATTCCTAAAGTTTTGAAAAAAAATAATTTACTTAAAAATCTTTTTTCTGATTGGTAAAAGATAAGGCTCCAACCAAATTTTTTTTAAAATTATTTTCGTTTAGTCGAGGTATCCATCTTTTGGATCTATTTGAAGTTATTCAAATCAATACATTTGTTTAATTTCCTTTGCTGTAGTCAAAGCTATTAAACATTTTCTGGTAACCGTCTATTTTTTTCTTTAACCAATCGGTTACTGGAAGATTTGTTTTAATTTTCGTAATGAATGCTTGTCTCCATTAAGTTGCTCATAAAGTAATATGCTCATATAACATAATTGTGTTTGTTGTTATCTCTTATTATCACACACTCGGTCAAAGATTTAGTCCGCAACAAAGTTTAATGCGACGGCTAAACACTCGAAAAGGTTAGCATGAAAATAATACACGTATTTGCTGATAGCTCGAGAAAAGGGAAATTTTTTTTCCATTTCCTATGAGTTATATTCTTTTTCATTAATTATGTGTATAACATTACCTGTCTCCCACACAGATCTTTGATTTTTCGTTTGTCATGGACACTCGTCATCTAATTTATGGTGCACCCGCCTAATGACTTTTTTGCTTTCCACCTTTAGGCCCGTTGCCTATCAGTTATAGGAGACTTAACTTCCCATCCCTCATCGCAAAGCACTTCCTTCCCCGAAAGATAATAACGAAACATAAAACTAACTATTAGTAATGTGTTTGGAACTTTTTTAGTAGTAGCATAATATACTCACTATAAAACTGGAACCATTAACTCGAAGACATTATAGCTAGTCACTAGTGTGTGTTTGGATTATAGTTTACAAACGGGAGTTTGAATAAAATTGATTCTGTAAACTTGATCTTGATGAAAAGTAAGTTTGTGTTAAAGTGATTTATGTTTGGCAATCTTCGCATCAAAATGAATCATAGTAAAATAAATGTTGTTTGGATTATACTACTCAAAATCACTTTTAGATAAAAAATTACTAAAATTGACACCACCTTAAATAATTTTTGTATATTATTAATTTAATTTAGATAATTGAATAGATCTTATTAATTAATTTTATAATAAAATTAATATTTATACACTAAAATAAAAATAATATATAAAAATTGGCAAAATATATTTTTAATTTAAACTAACAAAATATAAATTTTAGAGAGTACTAAAAATAATAAAAAAAAATTAAATATCTATCTTGGTAGTAATTGAAATAAATCAAACAAATTTTTATGATATTTTTTATATAGTATATTTTTAGTACTCTTAGTACTCTTTTTTAGTATGCTATAATTTATTATTATTATTATTTACAAATAATTTTTTGTTTAATTTACTTTACCTAATAGAATCAATAAATCATATTATAAAAAAATAATAAAAATAATACAAAAAAATTACAATTATAAAAGTGTATAATATCAAATAAATAATTAAAAAAAAAAATAAATAATAAAAAAAGAGAGTTAATGTAAACAAAAATAATAAGAATTCCATAAATAACATAATAACATGCATAAAGGATAAAGTTTGTAAAAGGTAAATAAATATGGAGTATTGATGGCTAGAAGCCCGTTGGTGAAACGCAGAAGCTTAAAATTGTAGCTTCTTGAAAACCATGGTTTTGAAAGCAAAATCACTTCTGCGTTCATGAATAAAAAATTTGCCAAACCAAAAATTGAAGCTTTCAAGAAGGCTAAAGGTGCTTCTTCTCTTGTAACGCGTTTGCCAAACACACCCTTAGGCTAAACAGTACATGTTGAACCGTACGCATTGAAGCGGTAATCGACAAACCATAAACCATATGCACGAAACGATTGAATATAAAACATAGTAACTAGTCCGTGAACTCTAGCCCGTACGCAACGAAACATGTCACTCTAAGATCTAGTCACTAAACTGTACACATTGAACCGTGCGCATTGAACCGGAAACTGGCAAACAATAAACAATATACAATAAGCCTTTCACTCAAAGACCTAGCGATCAAACCGTGAACCCTAAACCGTAAACATTGAACTGGAAACCGCCAAACGATAAACCATATGCACAGAACCATTCACTATAAGACCTAACGACCAACCCGTGAACCCAAAACCGTACACATTGAAGCAGAAACTGCCAAACAATAAACCATTAGCACGAAACCATTCACTCTGAGATCTAGTCACTAAACCGTACACATTGAACCGTGCGCATTGAACCAGAAACCGGCAAACAATAAACAATATACACGAAGCCGTTCACTAAAAGACCTAGCGATCAAACCTTGATCCGTAAACCGTAAACATTGAACCAGAAATCACCAAACGATAAACCATAGGCACATAACCATTCATGATAAGACCTAACGACCAACCCGTGAACCCTAAACCGTACACATCGAATGGGAAACCGCAAACAATAAACCTTGGGCACGAAGACCCTTCACTCTGAGACTTGGTCACTAGACCGTACACATTGTACTGTACGCATTGAACCGGAAATTGGCAAACCTTAACCCATATGCACGAAGCCATTCACTATAAGACCTAACGACCAATCCATGAACCCTAAACCTAACACATTGAACCGGAAACCGCCAAACAATAAACCACAGGCACAGAACCATCCATTATAAGACCTACTGACTAAATCGTACACATTGAACCGTACGCATTGAACCATAAACTGCCAAACAATAAACCATGGCCACGAAACCATTCACCATAAGACCTAATGACCAAACCGCGAACCCTAAACCGTACACGTTGAACCAGAAACCGCCAAACAATAAACCTGTAGCACGAAACCATTCACTCTAAGACCTATTCACTAAAACCGTACACACTGGACCTTGCGAATTGAACCGGAAACCGGCAATCAATAAACAATATATACACGAAGCCATTCACTATAAGACCTAACGACCAAACCGTGAACCCTAAACCTGACACATTGAACCGAAAACCGCCAAATAATAAACCATAGGCACAGAATCATCCATTATAAGACCTACTGACTAAATCTTCCACATTGAACCGTACGTATTGAACCATAAACCGCCAAACAATAAACCATGGCCACGAAACCATTCACCATAAGACCTAACGACCAAACCGCGAACCCTAAACCGTACACGTTGAACCAGAAACCGCCAAACAATAAACCAGTAGCACGAAACCATTCACTCTAAGACATATTCACTAAAACCATACACACTGGACCTTGCGAATTGAACCGGAAACCGGCAATCAATAAACAATATATACACGAAGCCGTTCACTAAAAGACCTAGCGATCAAACCGTGAAACCTAAACCGTACACGATGAACCGGAAACCGCCAATTGATAAACCATTGACATAGAACCATTCATGATAAGACCTACTGGCTAACTCGTACATATTGAACCGTACGTATTGAACCGTAAACCTCTAAACGATAAACCAGAGGCACAAAACCATTCACCATAAGACCTAACGACCAAACCGCGAACCCTAAACCGTACACGTTGAACCAGAAACCGCCAAACAATAAACCAGTAGCACGAAACCATTCACTCTAAGACCTATTCACTAAAACCGTACACACTGGACCTTGCGAATTGAATCGGAAACCGGCAATCAATAAACAATATATACACAAAGCCGTTCACTAAAAGACCTAGCGATCAAACCGCGAACCCTAAACCGTACACGATGAACCGGAAACCGCCAAACGATAAACCATAGACACAGAACCATTCATGATAAGACCTACTGGCTAACTCGTACATATTGAACCGTACGTATTGAACCGTAAACCTCTAAACGATAAACCAGAGGCACAGAACCATTCACTATAAGACCTAACGACCAAACCGCGAACCCTAAACCGTACACGTTGAACCAGAAACCGCCATACAATAAACCATTAGCATAAAACCATTCACTCTAAGACCTATTCACTAAACCGTACACATTGGACCGTGCGCATTCAACCGGAAACCGGCAACAAAAAAACAATATATACACGAAGCCGTTCACTAAAAGACCTAGCGATCAAAATGTGAACCCTAAACCGTAAACATTGAATCGGAAACCGCCAAACGATAAACCATAGGCACAGAACCATTCACTATAAGACCCTCATCCATTAACCCTATCAGAAAATTTTTTTTCATTTATTTCAATTACTACCAACATAAATATTTAACTTTTTTTAATGATTCTCATTTCTCTCTAAAATTTATGTTTTATTAGTTTTAATTAAAAATATATTTTCCGACTTTTTATATTTTATTTTTATTTTAGTCTATAAACATTAATTTTATTATAGAATTAATTAGTAAGATCTATTCAATTATGTAAATTAAAATGATAATATGGTATACAAAAATTATTACTGCTTATGCTAAATAACCTGTTATGATTCATAGAATATGGCGAGGTTTACCCAATTTAATTTCAATTTCGCCTTACTAGATAAAGTTAACACGTGTTCTTTTTCAAGAAGAAACTATAAACCGTACCTAGTGGTATCAATAAAATCATATACATGTATACAACATAATTAAGGCCATTAAATAATATTCCAATTAGGTAGGTGATGGTTAGTTTAGGACTACGAGCAAGAACATGGTGCAATAAAGTGGAGACCATACTGCATGACTACAAGAAGGAGGAAACGAGTTGGTGGTCTAAGCATAAAAAACTACAACTACAAACTATATGCTTACAAATTCTAACCTATACAACATGGATATTAGAAGGAAGCCCTCAACCATGGCAATCGAATGTTTGGAAATGTTCCATGGAATTGATCGAACTGCATTCAGGATGCTGACGCAAGTCCTTCACCGTGAAGTTAAACAGTCCCTGATGGTCATGACATTTCTACTGTCAATGGAGACAATGGGACTGAATGGTATTGTGCAAACAGCCATAAAAAATGAAGGCTGGTTTATGAACAGTCTTGCCGATGAATGTGTCATCTGTTTGCAATGCCTACTATCTCAGGAGTTCTCTGAGGTTGTGGAGAAGTCCAGAAAACTCGAAACCCTCGGACACGTGCTGAAAACTGAGCTCACGTTATACCAGGTTCATAGGATGAGATCCGTCCTTCTAATGCTAATTCCCGATACCCTATCAACCATTTGCTCTAGAATTCTAGGCGACATAACGATGGATGCCGTGTGGTTGGAGTACCAGAGGAATCCTAAAGAACTAGTGGGTTTCAACACACAGGACCAGTGCATATCGGTTGCACCAGAGGCATTAAGTAGACATAACAATGGCCGAGGATTGCATATGCAACAAGGAGGAAGGCAAACTGAGCAAGATAAGGGAAAGCAGAAGTACGTCTGCAAGGAGCTGGATGACGCGGAACGTCCAAAGACACTGACCGTATGCTTCGGTCGAGAGTCCATGCCCACTGCAGATGGCATTGCTGAGTTTTTCTGCAACATGTTTGGTCATGTGGTTCAAAGGGTGACAGTCATGCCTCAGAGGGACAAAGACTCGGGTGATTTTTCTTTCGTTCTTTTCAACGACGCATCAATCCCGCGCATTATCATGGGGGAAAAATGTCGTTCATCATACCATACAGGGCATGAAATGTTGGATCAGATGGTGGACAGAAACACATTATCGCTGTGTGAATTAGTCATACAATATACGATAAAGGTTAGTGTCTTTTTTTCAAAATAATCTAGTTACAACAGAATCTTGACTTGTTAAGGGAGCTGAAATATACGTTATAGGCTTATTTTTAATATCCAAGTTAGATTATCTTTCCATGTTACTTGATTCTGTTGATAGAATCTTGATCAATCCGGTTCCTTATTCGGCTGTGGTCATGAAGTTTAAATTGGAAATAACAAACCCTATGACCATTAATTAAGTTAATGTCGTTTGGAGTCCTTCACCATCCACCTCCCAAACATATGATATTATTATGTACTTGAACTTGTTGGGACTAACGTAGGAGACATACCAGGAATGTTATTTTGGAAATATATTACTTGAATTTCACCTTTTTTAGTTGGACATTTTAAATTCGGACTGGTGTATGTGGCAGACACTTTGTATATAAGTTTTAATTTTTTTCGTGGGCCCTAAAGCTGTTGTTATGAAAAAAAATCTTTCTAAAACGTCAAGGATTATACACTATAACCAAAAATTTCAAATTACATTTGAGTGGGCCAGTGACAATGTACTTGTTTTGGAAATCTAGTACGTTTCTTTTTTTTCTTAACTTTTTTAATACCCAAAACCGGGAGAGTGCTCCGACTAACAAATAACAAAGTTAAGAAATCAAATAAACCCAGCATTCTTGGGGTAATACAATATTGTGACAATGATTTTGTTATGGCCACAAACAAATCTTAAACAAGAAGAATAGCTAAACCTCTAAAATTATTTTCATGGTAAAACTGATTGTTTAACAGTTAACACAAAAGTTTTTTTCCTGTGTAATGCTTAACATAATCCATTGTTTTCCCACATACTATTGTTATCATATATGATATGTGCAAACAGTATCATTTGCATTCAGTAGCATTGTATTTGCATGCAGTAGCAGTCACTATCTGGTCGATACACTGTTGATAACCAAACGTAGTTGCAATAAAATAGAAAGCAACATATGCACCATAAATACAAACTATAGTATATCTCAACTGGTCACCAAATGTCAAACACATTACATCACATACAAAATAACACCTTCAGGATAACATTTTGATTAGTTACACTACACAGGAAAATTTATAGGTCTGCAAAAATCTGTTAATTTGACCCCTGGTTGACGGACGAGTCAGGAGAGGTCTTGGGTCGCTGTCGCTTACTAGGACCTGCCTCAGCCCCCCCACCATGTTGCCTCTTGTTTACACTGTAGTTGAGTTAAAAAAATTTAGGCATAAAACATGAAAACGTGAGAAATTAGACCAGAAAATAATGGTCCGATGTTACTAACCCTGACTGCTGAGTATCGAAATATTGCTGTTGTTGGCTCCGGCGGTGATTCCTAAGGAACATCTCGGTCTGGTAGACTCTAAGTTGGGCTTCTTTGTTGAAGTAAGCACCGCACACCGAAGCTAAGCGTTGAACGATTTGGTCAGTCAAAACCTTCGCCGCATACAGTTCATCAACAACACACGGAGTTTCATCTTTCCGGTTAATGTCCTAGACGAGCATGTAGAATACTCCCCAGCCAACGTACCTAAGCTCCACACTCAGCAAAGAACTTCGTCTGTACATGCGCCATATCCTCCCTAAATCAGCTCCCTTTATCCAGAACCTGTTATCGTCTCTCTTGGGGGTGATGTGGAGGCAATTGTCTTGAGTGTCAGCCAAATAAAGATCAGTGGTACTGTACCACTTGAAGAGATTCACGATATTAGGTGGGAATTCAACATCATCCTGTGCCGGAACAAGACAAAACCATGGCAACTTAGTTTTCCAAATGTTTTTTAACAGAATCATAACAACGAAAGAAGTCAAAATTGTGGATATAAGTACATCTGTTGCAAAGAGCCCGAAGACATAGAACTGGTTGTAAGATTGTTGAATGTTCCTTAATGCGTTAACATACCTAACCAACATGTAGAAACAACAACAAATAAAACACAGTGGCCCGAAACTTAAAAGAAGGGAGGAGACAAACATTTTGTGACTCTTTATTTACTTATTCTATGCATGCAGTTATTTAAATATGCTCGATTTTATTCTTTACAGATACGGCTGCTATCAAAGGAGGTAGTAAAAATTAAAGAAGATGCTTACCGGAATCCAGACTCCATTCTTGGTTAATTACTTCGACGATGGCTGTGGTTGAAAGGAGGGAGATGCCAAGGAAGTTTTCAGACGAAGAATTGTTGATTAATGAGTGTAACTTTTTTCCTTATCAGTTATTTTGCTATGTTACTATGTTAGTTGAGAATTTATTAAACCTTTTAATGTAAAGTTAATCAAAACGTCGAATCAGTGGTAGAGGGTACTTTATTATTAGCCAACTCTGTGTTATCCTAATGTTTGAAAAACGTAAAATATCCTTTAATTCATTGATTATCAAAATGTTTTGGAAATGTGTCGTTTATAAATGTGCAAAGATTTTTTTAGTTTTATGTTGTTTAATAATTTTCATTGAAAAAATTAAATGTAAACAATAATAGTTATCAAAATAGGTAGTCACAGGCATTTTAAAATTGCAAAAAAAGATACCCAGTAATCAAATTATTTAAAAAATTGAATTTAAATTTAAAAATATTAAAACGTTTGTTTCGAGTTTCTAGCGATTTTATTTTAATCTAGCATTAAATAAGATAGTAACAATTGTTGCAGAATTTAATTTTTAAAGGAAATAGTAGTAGTTACGTATAAACCGACTAATCAAATTAATTATTTTATTTAAGTCTTAAAATGTGTTCCAACAACTTTGCAAACATTAATGCTGTTAATAGCAAACAATTAATAATTTCATTTTCCTAGGATTTCTTTTTTTTTTTGGGAGGTAAATTAAATTTTATTAAGTTTTTCTTTGAAAACGAAATTCGATGGAGAGGGATTTACGGGGAGTTATTGGGATAGAACAGAATATTTGTTAGAGATTATCGAAAACCGCAAGGTTTAAGTAGCTAAATTACTCACTAAATTTTTTTTAAACGCCGCGTTTTTAACCCCTCATTTTTTACTTTATATTTTCTTTTCATTCACAAGCGTGTAACATAAGTATCCTTCAGTAATCACTATTCACCTTCCATCTTCCTTCACAAAACACTTCGCATAGTAACCCCAACCTAACACAGAATTTGCTGCTGAAGGTATCGACTACAACAGCTTCGTATCGGAGAAAATGTCAAACAAGGTGAAACTCTATCCTAACTCTTCTCCTGATAGTGATCGGTTGTTAATCATCATCTGCATGTAGTGTCAATGTAATAAAAAATGTAATCGTTGTAAAATCAAAATAAGATAGTTAAGCATTTTTTAAATGAATGGGTGACTGATTTGGGTTTCTGATTTGTTCGTCTGAAAAGGACTTTATGCATTTAGGTTTGATTAAGATTGTTCTGTTAAAGATTTAATAGATCACTACAGTAAACCAGTTCAACAAAATATAGTTGCACTGTTTGTGGAAAAATTGAACCACTTTGTTTTCAATTCCAAAAATATGCATGTGTGTTGATTTTAAATCAAAAGATTCGACTGTATGAGGTTTTTTAAATGAAATCTGATTCTGTTCCTTTTTGAACTTGGCAACTGTGTGACACTTGCCATAGATGACGTCTTCGAAGGACAAGGGTAAGAGAGTTCAAGCGATTGATAACGGTACGACACAGAACTACAAGATGAGGTTTCTTAAGCCAGTAATAAGGCCTTTAATGTTCAAACTGGTAATTAACATCTGTTTCCTTAACACCTCTTAATTTTAAGGTTTTTGCAATGCTATCGATGTTTTGACAGAACCTGACCTATTTGTAACAGTCATTACCTATAACTCCCGATGAGCTACCAAATCGTACCCCCTACCTGGACCTGGTTGTGCCTGACAGAAGGAATAACCCCTGTAGGTGCTTTTGGACACAACTCCAAAGTGGCAAAATTGCATTGACTCGAGGCTGGGAGGAGTTCTATCAGATGTACAAAATCAATCTGGACTCCATACTATATTTCACACACAAAGGAAACTCCAATTTCCAAGTCCGAATTTTTTATTTTGGTGGCATTGAGAATTCATACCAACTCCGTGATCCTGAAGAACCACCATATGTAAGGACTGATAATTATGAAATTGCAAAGTGTATCAACATCCCTCCTTCAGCCAGTGCTAGAGCGGTTGCCGCAAAGGTCAAAAGTAAGTGGCCTTTTTTTGTGATGGACCTAACTGCTCGCATGATGTCGTCGCGATTGTTGGTAAGCGTTAAGTTGTTGCAACAATTTGGTTGAAATATTGTTTTGCTGAAGTAAGCATTAAATTAGCTAATAATAACTAAAATTTCTTGCGTTATAATCAGCCGAACGTCCCTCATCTCAGTCACTTCACTGGTCAGAGGCACCCTATCATCCTCACACATGGCCACATACAGGTCGAAGCTACATATACAAGGTACAGTGGAAAAAGGGATGGTAGCTTCGGCGTTATTTCTGGAGGATGGGAGAACTTTGCTTCAATGTGCAACTTCAAGCCAGGTGGTGTGGGGGTCTTCGAGGTGATATCAAAGGAGCCAGTGACGATCATCCAGGTTCGATGCAGATAGGATGCATAACGATGAGTGGCTGAAGGCGCTTAGCCCCTGTGTTTGACCTCTTTGTCATAATATATCATGCTAAGACTTTTTATGTAAATTAGAAAGTATTATATGTTTCTTGTTTGTTGAACAATTACATTGACTTTTTTGGGTGTTATTTAGTTGAAAACAACTTTTGGTATTAACTAAAACAGAATCGCATTCGCAAATATTATTGGTTTCTGCTCGTTTTTTAATTGACTTTTCCATTTTAACTTGATTGGAGAAAAATTAGTTTTCCAAGTACAAATGGCAGAGTTGCCTTAATTTTTTTTTCTGAAGTATAGCCAGGATAAATTGATTACTTTGTTGGCCTTTACAAAAAATTAAAAAAAAAATCTGGCCCAATAGGTGAGGAAGACAACAAAACCTCATATTTTTGTAGGTGGAACTCTCTTTATATGTTGGGTTTTAAATTGACAATTTAAGGGGGGGATTCTTTTTAAAAATTGGTTTGGTTTGACCTTAAAATGTTAAAGAAAAAAAGTAAATCGAGAAAGATGAAAACACCGGTAATATTTAAATGAAGCCGTATGTCACCAGTTTTTTTTGTTTTTTTTTTAATCTGGTTTAATGAAAAAATTTTTTTTTGATACATGAACAGAATAGTAAAAACTTAATTCGGCCTAATCAATGAGTAAAATAGCCCAACCGTAGTTTCTTTGAATGACTCAAGGGTGGGTAATTTATTGTGGTTGGGCTTGGATCTCAGCTGGGCCACTGGTCTAGCGTTATTTTGTGTGCCTTTTTTTTTAATTTCTTAAGGGGGAAATTATATGGTACAGATTAAAGGATACAGATTGAATGGGACGTGGTACGTGGGCTGGGTTATTGCATTGTGGTTTTTGGTCTTGGTCTTCAGAGGTGGACTTGTTTAAGGTAGTTGGGCCAATGGGTGGTGTGGGCTTATTCACTTTGCAGTGGGGGTCATGTGGTTTCATTTTGCAGGTCCTGAGCATAGATAAGAAGAGGTGGATCTGGAAGAGAAGAACGAGAACCACAAATTGCCGATCCTAATGAGATAAGACTTTATCCACATCCAAGATCACTCTATCCAACACCAAGCGAGGGTTCTACAAATGGGCAGATTGTCTTCAACCCCATCAACGCTCATTCGGGTGAGGTTTTCCCTAATTCCACAAATCGTCACAATTAGTGGTAGTATCGTGGATGCCCTGTATCGTCTCACATGATGACTTATTTCTCGCTAAATCAAAGTGGCTCTATCGTCGATACGATGGTAAGTTCTTCTCGGTTTATGGAATAATTTGTGAAGTCATTATATTAGGTTGTGTATTTGGACATGATTTTGTTGGAACATGGTTGTTAATGTATATAATTGATTTGATGAATGACTTATTGAGTGTTTTATACCTGATGTGTTTGTCTGGGATTTTAGATTGTGTTCGGGAAGCAGTGTTCATTCCAATTGTTGCTGGGTGGAATTTTGTGATCCAAGATGCACGTTGGTCGATGAAATTGACAGCCATGTGGTTGCCGTCGCCGTTCGGATGCTGGAAACTGAACTCACAGGTGAAGCCACTCAATAACCGAACCCAAAGCAGCCAACAAATCTGACTATGAAGGTAAGACAATGGCGTGATGGTTGTAATGTGAATAAAATTTTCAGAGTTACTTGGTTAGGCTCTTTTAACACAATATTGTCGGAGGTACCAGCGGGTGATGGGAAAAAGGTTTGACTGAGAAAAATTATTGATGCTTGTGTCTGTTTGAATGAAAGTTGGTATGGAGTTGTTGGTTTCTTAGCGCTAAGGCATGGGTATTTTGTTATTTTTTGTGCACTGGTAAATCCATGATGAATTCCTTGTGATCCTACTGAGTGAATAGATGATTGAATTTTCAAGGTTGATCCGTTTCCATCACGAGCACCGGGATGTGGGAAATGATTTTCCGTATCACTTCCTGCTGGTCGTTATGAAAACATTTCAAACTTGACTAGTCATTCTTTGCATCAGTCAAAGTGGATCACAATTAATTCGTATACGGATTCAGCATGTACTTGAAAACCACAAAATATCCATGCTTTAGTCTTAAGAACTCAGGAAGTGCATACCAACCTTCATTTAACCAAACACTATCATCTACCTTCCTCCGTTTTCTGACTTTTATTCCGTCACCCGTTGGTAGCTCCGACAAAATTGGAGTTGATACTCCTTCCCACTTAGCCGAACAAGGAACGCCTTCTGTAGTCGGCTTGACACACTAAATTAAAGTTCGACAACATGTCATCGGCTACAGACCTCGATAATATTGCCTTGGGTTTTGTCTTGAGTAATTCATAATTTTCATACGTAGCGGAAATCCGTCTATGTTTCACGAACGGTTGTACTTACGACCGCGGTACCTTTTCCACAAACTTCTGCACGGGAGAAAAAAGCAAAATATTAACTAACGATATCTCATCTCAATGCACGACGAGGATGCGCAAAGGGAACAGATGACGTTGCTTCTCCCCCAAGAGTTCAGGAAGATGGTGAAAACGAGAAGTACCATTCCCAAACTAACTTAGGCACTTGTGCTGCTGTACCGATTCATTTTTCCCATGGAAGATATCCGTCTAGAGGTAAAAAAAAATGCTTCTTTTTTCTAATTTAGAATACAAGTGTCCCGGATGGTGTTTGGGTGCATGCAGTAGAGCTATTAAAAGAATCCGACTAATGGATGGTTGGTCCATGTGATGTATTTCTTTGAATTTATATACTTATATTTAACATAGGCTATTGTTGTGTATGTAGGTAGAACAATGGGAAAGGAAATTGATGAAGAACCTAGAACCCAAAGGCTAAAGGGTAAGTAGCAGTTTCGTGGATCCTTTTTTTTCAGGTTTACTGAATTAATTGATTTTTTTGTTTCGTCTATTGTGTATAGTTGTCGTGACGAGTTTTCTTAATATCAGGTCATAATAGTCAACAATGTTATGGATGCTGGATGACTACATTTTGGAAACATTCAAGGTCTCAATCCCAGGAAGCAAAACCCTGCCTATCAAATTAAAGTCATGCCGTAGTCAAGTAGCTGATAACATAGAAAGATTCGCTATTGTACAACTTAAAGGAAATGTCCGCAGTGTTTCAAACATTTATTGTTCCTAGTGTTAAATTCTGTTAGTATGTAAGACTCTAACAACATCAAAATGTTATTGAACCTAATAATCGAAACTATGATATGAGCGAATAGAAATCTGTTTGTGTATACGAATCTTCTGCTTCATATATCTATATATATTTCAAACTGCTTTCATACACAGTGTGCCATTTCCCCTTAAATAAAATTTTCAATGAATATAGGAAATCCAAAATAACAAAGTAGATTCACCACCTCAACGTTACAAAAGATATTTAAAATCATGTTGGAACAATTCAACCTTGGAGAATACAACCCATTCAATCTAATAATTTGGTTGGTAAATCAAAAGCACTAAGAAAGGAAAAAAAAAAATCACTGATACACAGCTCTATTTTTTTCAACTGTATTGCATAACCACAATGGTAGGAAGTCCTTACCCAAAATGCGACCACAATAAACTGCAACTAAACGACAGCAATGTAAGCAAAACACATGCATATTATTCAACATTATTGTCATCATAATGGACTAAGTAGGGAAAAAATTCAATTTACACAACTCTAATTGATCAACTGAATTTCATAATCACAATGGTAGCAAGTCGTTACCCAAAAGTCAACCACAATTTACTGCAACGAAAATACAGCAATGTAAGCAAATCACCTACATATAATCGAACATAATTATCACCCTAATGGACATATTCATAGTTGACGTAAATAAATACAACTTAAAACTCCTCAATACCAAGCAGTGACAAATACATTGCGGTCAGTAAATTAGGATAGATCACGCTTTTAGAACCAATTATACATGCATTGCACTAAATTCAGAAGACTAATTCCTTGAAATGGTCAAAGTGTCCTATGCATCGATGCGAACAATGCCATGTACGATCCTTGTTTGTTGCCACAAGGCAGTGACGATGGTAACTGATCTCGGACATCGATCTCCACATGTCGTGTGTCACATTTATCATCAATGACATCATTATCGCATTCATAGTTCGTGAATGAATGTCTCTTGTCCTGCTGTGACTCCTTCACCTGCTGATAACATCATAATCCCCAATCAGAAACTATAATAATGCATACAACCATAATGGTCATTCATCGCAAAGTGGTTAAGAGGAGTTTTACGCATCACACATGTGTTAACGAGTCGAGATTTTTATTGAAAACACCATTCATGGACGCGATGTCAATGGATTTGCTGCTTTCACGGAGGCTCCGCTGTTTTATAAATTTTTTTTTAGACAAGAAGAAGGAGATCTACGTTAATTTACCCAGTTCATGACACGGAAATTAGATGTTTATATTCAAAAAAATTACCTTGACAAAAGTGTTGTCTTTACCCTTCCGGTTCCTCATACCCGTCGCCGTAAACTTCCTTGTTCCACCCTCTTTAAAAGGCTGCCCAAACAGAGGAGCATTCACATAGTTTAATGGTTTTTAAAGGGACACACACCGAACAAGATTTTCACAGCAGGAGTCTATTTAGAATAAACAAATCGTACCTTGGTATTAGGTCCTGAGTGGTGTTCTGACTTAATTGAGAACGACCTCGAAGAATTAGCAAACCTTTCTGGACTAAAACCTGAGTCCTTGGCTGATGCATTGCCGTATGATCGATCGCGAGGGTTACCTTCCACACTATGCTGCATCAGATCTGGACAGCGCTTGTAGTAATGACCGTACTTGTGGCAATTAGAGCATGATCTCTTCTTCCTCCAAGAAGACCTCTTGGAAGGGGCTCCTTTGCTTTTGACAACAAAGGGATCGTTGATGCCTTCCACGTTAACATTAGGAGTTGACTTGCCTTGTTTGCGTGACTGCAGCCGGATAACTAAATTGACAAGTTCAGACTGGACTTCATCAAAGTATGCAAGATCCTTGCAGGCAATATCACACAGCTTGTTGCAATTCGATGCCAATGCTCCAACTCGAAACTTTAAGACCCTTTCGATGTCATCATTCACAGGCATTTCTGTGCTAATAAATTCGTTCTTTGCATTATTTGTCCACCTTTTGTATATCAACGAATCTGGTAACTTAAGTATGTTTTCGAACTTCATGGCACAGAAGATATGACTACAGGGAATACCACGTGATTCAAACAGCTTGCACGAGCACGAGAACAGATTCTTACCTCTATCGACTTCCACCCGTCGATCTTTGGCCGGGTCTCCGAGAGCAGTCACACTAAACTCTACCTTGTCCAAGGTTGTGCTTAGTACCGTTATATTCAAAGCCCCTGCCCTCTGAATCTCATTACGAATTTCCTTGAAAATGTTTCGCGTGAAATAACATGATGCAGATCTTTCATATACCTCCAACGAGGTAATCATCACTGGCTCTGAGCACTGAGACTTAAATTCAGATATTAATTCGTTGTTTCTATACTCCTTTAAGGCCCTATCCAGGTTATGCATGAAGTCAATGAGGGTGTTCTTGCGATTAACATAGAATCTGATGAGAGAATTTATACCTTCACACTGTGATGTCGTCCTTATGTAACCGAAAAACTTATCCCGGAGGAAACAATGGGACCACATCTCACGAGTTTCGTACATCTTTTCTATCCAGGTACTGCCAACAAGGTTGTGCTTATCCAAAATGGCTGCCCATCTCCGATCAAAGTCTCTCTGGTCGTTGTTGTCGTATATAAGACCCTTAAAATCGCGCAGGAAATTAGGATTCTTTATATTTTCACATGCATTTCTCTGCAGATGCCATCCGCATAACCGATGGGTCGCATCAGGCAGAATATTCTTGATTGCATCTCGCATGGCAAGGTCTTCGTCAGTTATTACTGCTCTTGGACTTTTCCCACCAATCACTTCTACAAAGGTTTCCAACAACCACTTATACGTCTCTGTGGTCTCGTCGGATAGTAGGCCGGAGCCGAAGATAACAGTCTGCCCGTGATGATTGCATCCAGAGAAAATGACCAAAGGCTTGTTGTATTTATTCTTCTTGTAGGTTGAATCAAAGGCAACAATATCTCCAAAGCAGTGATAGTCGATAATTGACTGCCCATCTGCCCAAAAAATATGCTCCATCCTTTCGTCACTAGTGAACATATACTTTCTAAAGAACAGCGGATCGTTGTTTGACTTGCCAATCAAATAGTTTATTGCCGCATTGGCATCCCCGTTTTTAACTTTTTCCCGATGATAGCAATCGATGTAGTTGTACAAATCTTTCCGAGTGAAGCCAGCATGACGATATCCACTCTTCTGGAATGCAATATACCCCATAATGTGGCAGCTCTTGACACCAAAATTATGAAGATTTTCCACTTGGACTCTATCAGTGACAATTTGACGATAATTGGCCGGTACCAGATGCGCAAATTGGGGTGGCGTCAGATCGTGGTTGTGAGATTCCACAAAACATGATACTTTCCATCTACCGCAGCCGTAGTCAAGCTTTACCCTAAGCCGAGCTGGACACTTGGTTCGCGTTAGTGACCTTGCCTCCCTTGATCTATCATCCATATCAAGATACCTCATATTTCTCCATCCCTCTTTGTTGCAAACAAGTTGCCTGATAATGATTCTACCTTGATTATCCCTAACCACGTCGTCTTTCCTCATTACAAATCTATGCCAACAAGAATAAGCGTTATAAAATTGGCAAGCCTCATCCTCCGTCCTAAACTCCAGGTTCCAAATATCCTCCACCATTAAATCTGCTATTCTTTTTACACCACAAACTTCTTCACTCTTGCTAGTGGAATCCAGCGAATCCACATCGTCGTCATCAGCATCATCTTCTGCATTCGGTTGATAATCGAAATCATCACCCAAATCATTATCAGAATCATTCTTAACATCATCCTCCTTTATGGACATAAATTAACCCCTGCCATAATTTTACCCAAAAATGTCATTAAACAGAGCCAATGGCAGCAACTACGGGAAGCTAAACTAAGCTGCATGTAAAATTAAATGAACCAAAACCAATTAAACTAACCCAATTGTTTTCGACCCCAGTATTAGGTTTTAATTTGAATTCCCCAAAGCTAGCCACAGCATAGAACTGGATAATGTAACTTAATTTCCAAATTCAAGGATAGCAACCCAACACCCTAAACAGAGAACCGTTTAAAAGGCATAGACTATCATCCAAATTAAACTAATCTGGATTAAGAAAAAAACTTAATCGGACATACCTTGATGACAACCAGAGGTTGAGCTTCAACGGATAAAAAGTGCACTGTCGGAGTCGGAGGGAGGTGACCTTTACCTAATCCGACGCACCTAATTCGAAGGCAGCCGAAAAATGAATGTTGGTAAACCAGCTTCCAGCAGCCACAGCTTCGGATCTAGCAGAAGTTCTGCTACAAATTTCTCAACCGGAGCCACATCAGTTTAGCGTTCGCCCTCTCCTCAGTTGACGTCGACGCCAATCCGACGAAAGTAGAGTACCAGTTCCGGAACCTGTTACTCGAAGGAGATCATGGACGCTGGGTATAGAACGAAGGCGAAAAAATCAAATAGGGTTGGGTTGTGGGTTCTAGGATAACAAATTTCAGGGTTGGGTAGTGGGTATAGAACGAAGGCAAAAAAACCAGTGGGCAGTGGGTTCTATGCGTTTTTCAGGAAGTGAAACATGAATTAAAGGCTTGTGAGACATGCATGTTGAATTTCAGAAAGTGATGGAGGGTATTTTATAAAATGAAAAACAAGTTAGAGATTATAAATTATAATTATAAATGTTCCCCAATACACTATATAGTATATGTATACAATAATTAATGTAGTATTTGTTATAGTATATGTTCATTAAAGGCTTTTGTTATTATCAATGAATGCAATTAATGAAAGATTGAAAATTTTTTTGATCAATGGCTGAGATGATGACACATGTGCAAGGGTAACTTACCCACAAAATTGCCATGGATTTGGAAGAAATCATCTTATAAAAAACATTGTTTACAATTTGCTTTAAGATTTCACATATCTTTCAATATTCATTTCTAATATTTAGAAGGAAAGATACAGAAAACAATTCTTGTAGATTCATATTTAGGGACCTCTTATGGTATGGGTGTAGAAAAATTGTAAGTGACACCTCGTGATGGTTCTTTTAAGAGGAGTTATATATTATTTGTTGTATCATAAATAATAAATAAGGACTAAAAAGTGACTTACTAAGAAGAATTAACTTTGGCTTTTATTATGATTCTATCTATTTAATTAATTAAATAAAAAATTAATATAGTTATTAACTTAATTTTTATATAAATATTAGAGTTAATACCCCGTCCGGCCCCCTGACAATTATCTCGAAAGGACAACGAGACCCCCAAGAAAAAAAAAACACCCAATTCGGCTCCTAATCTTTTCTTTTTAGACTGATTAGCCTCTGTGCCAAAAAAACAACATTGACTTTTTTTTAATTTTTCTCTAGGTAACTATCAGGAGTCGGGTTGAATTTTTTTTGTCAAAGACCTCGTTGTCTTTCGAGATAATTGTCAGAGACTGTTTTGGTTTTTCTCTAAATATTATTAAAATTTGCAAATTTAATAACTTTAGGAATGACAACAATAATATACAACATCTAATTCGAGTTTAAATTAACTAGTAGCATTATTAAATTTTTAAATTAAAAAAATACTGGAAATTAAAAAAAGTTGTAAAAATTAAAGAACAATAAAATTACTATTATTAAAAATATTTATTATTTTTTTAATTTATTTAATTTTTTATTAAAATATAATGGCACTTGTCATAAATTTGTTTGTTATTTTTAGTTTCTCCTTGAAAAAATTTTCTTGTCTCGTGAAATGAACAAAGACTCTAAATATTATTACTCTAATATATAAAGTAAGTCTCAATTCTAATTGCATTGATAAAACCGAGTTTTGGATAGAGATTTTGGGAGAAAAATTGGGGAAGAAGAGAGAGAGAGAATAGTTTCTGTATATTAATTCAGAAAGAAAATTTGAGTAAAATAAATTACAGATTGCCTACTATTTATATTACTAACTTATCCCTAATTCCTAATTTAATTTAAAGCAATTAACTAATTGAGATAATTATACGCACTTAGCAACATTAATTTCTAACAGAATTTGTTATACAATCAGTTTCAATGTGCCATCATAACTGAATGCATTTTCATCTTCATCATCCTCCCTCAAGTTGGAAGTACTTGAAACCTGTCCAGAGCTAAAAATATTATCATCTTCATCATCCTTCCTTAAACTAGAGCTAACTATAGCTACATTTAAAATCTGTTCAGATCCTCCCTCAAGTGGGGTATGCAAATCCAGCATGCCCAACTTGAAAGTGAGTGCTTGAAAAGGAGCGGGTGCCAAAGCTTTGGTGAGAAGATCATCTGTTTGATTAGCTGAGTTAATGGGCAGCAACTTCAATATACCAGCTTACGCCTTTTCTCTTACAATGTGACAATCCACTTTAATATGTTTGGTGCTCTCATGAAACACTGGATTGGCAGCAATATACATGGCTGATTGATTATCACAATAGAGATTAATAGGTTGCGAATGAGGAAGTTGGTAATCATGCAACAAATACAATAACCATTGACCCTCTTTTGTTGCCTGAGCCATGGCTTGATACTCTGCTTCCGAAGAAGAACAAGCCACAGTCGTTTGCTTCTTACTCTTCCAAGAGATGAGAGAAGATCCCAAGAAAAAATAATAACATGTCACTGATTTCCTAGAATCAGCACAGGTTGCCCAATCCGAATCAACAAAACCAGAGAGGCGAAGAGCTTTTTGGCATGAGAAAAATAACCTTTTTCGCAGGAGCTTGCTTGATGTAACGAAGGATATGTAGAGCAGTCTTGTAGTGTTCATCAGTAGCACAATCAAGAAATTGGCTAAGCTTTCCCAAAACAAATGCAATAGCTGACCGTGTATTAGTCAAATATAGTAACCTTCCAAGTAACCTCCAAAAACATGTCAGGTCCTCAAGTTTTGTGCCATTCTCTTTAGAAATTTTACCATTATAAAGCATAGGAACACTGGCTGGTTTTGCCTCTAACATCCCATACTCCTCAAGTAAGTCAAGTGTGTACTTACGTTGATATAAGGCAATGCCTCGGGAACTACATGCCACTTCCATACCAAGAAAAAATTTTATCTTTCCCAAATCTGTGATGCTAAACACAGCATCCAATGCTTTCTTAATAGTCCTCAATTTCAACCAGATTGTCTCCAGATAAAACTAAATCATCCACATATATAAGAATTACAGCTAGGCCATTATTAGTGTGTTTGGTGAAGAAAGAATGATCATGGCTTGATTTGATGAAGCCATGCTGCTGAAGAAAGCCACTGAGACGCAAATTCCACTGCTGACTAGCCTGTTTGAGACCATACAAGGACTTGTCAAGCCGACAAACTGCACTATTGGGAACAACAAGACCTTGTGGAGGAAGCATGTATACTTCTTCTTGTAACTCACCATGCAAAAAGGCGGTATTCACATCTAGCTGGTATAATTCCCATCCTTTTGCTGCTGCCAAAGTGAGTAGAAGTCTCAACGTAGTGAGTTTGACAACCGGACTAAATGTATCAAAGTAATTATAGCCAACTTGTTGACTAAAACCTCGAGCCACAAGTCGAGCTTTATGCCTTTCAACACTCTGATCGGGATTGAATTTAACCTTGAAGACCCACTTGCAACAAATGGCACGCTTTTTCGGAGGCAAAGAAGTAATTGTCCAAGTTTTGTTCTTCTTAAGAGCGAGTAACTCCACACTAATTGTATTTCTCCAACACTCGTGCACAACAACTTGTTCATAAGTCTTCGGCTCAACTGTAGTAGTTATAGTAAGGGAAAAAGCTCTATGGATGGGGGAGAGCCACCCATAATCCACCATTTGAGGTAGTCCATATTTCCTTGAACATAATTAGACATTAGAGCAAGCTGCGTCAACCAACATGCAATGATAGTCTTGTAGGTAATTAGGTGGCTTTCTAATGCGGGTGGATTTTCTAGGCTGAATATGATGAGATGAACTAGGTTGAGATGCATGAGGATGAGAAGTTGCAAATTCAATGAATTATCAACAAAAGGATCAATGTCATCAAAATGATAAGTAACATTATGCTTGGGAGCAAATTAAAATCAGCTTGACCTTCTTGAGGAATTGTCTGAGTGGATTTATATGGAAAATAATGCTCATAAAATTCTACATTTCTAGACAAATATGTTTCCCTAGTGTGAAGATCAAATAGAACATACCCTTTATTGCTGGTTTCATAACCAAGAAATACACTTTTTTCGTGTCCTTAAGTAAAATATTTTTCTTCCTTGTGAAATAGTAGATGCATAAGCTAGACAACAAAAAATTTTAAGATAATTTATGTCAGCATTTTTGTTAAATAAAACTTCAAAGGGTTTGATTTTTCAAAACTGGACTTGGTAATCTATTTATTAAATGTACAGCTTGACCAATGGCATAATTCCAAAAACACTTTGGTAAACCAGATTGAAAAAACAATGCCTTTGCAATATTTAGTATGTGTTGATGTTTTCTCTCAACAATACCATTTTTTTGGGGCGTTTCAACACAAGAAGTTTGATTAATGATGCCATGTAAATTGTAAAAAGAAGTGATTTTAAACTCAGGACCATTATCCGAGTGAATGGTCTTAACTTGGGTTTGAAACTGAGTTTTAACATAGGTTATAAAATTTTGTGTCAAAGTGCTTGTCTCTGACTTTAACTTCATGAAATAAACCCAAATAAATGTTGTTTTATCATCCACAATTGTTAAAAAATATTTAAAATCTTGTAAAGAAACTGATGCTATAGGACCCCAAATATCCATATGCAAAAGATCAAAACTATTCTGGATTCTTGATTCACTAAGAGGAAATGGCAAACGCTTTTGCTTTGCAAAATGACAAGAGTCACAAGGTGTATCATATTCAGTTTAATTGCATTGTATAGATATTATTTCTAATTTGCTTTGTGGTACATGGCCTAGCCTATAATGCCACAAATCATTATTTGAAAAATTTGAAAAACATTGATTTTGTGTAATTGTATCTGCAATCCTAATATTCAAGCTAAGTACTATACTTTTGCTGCAATTTCCTGAATTTGCTGTATGTAATGGATGTCCTAAATGCTTCGTATCTGCTGTCTCTTTTTGCTCTAGCTGTGCCAATCATTTTTAAAGAATTCTGGCTCTGTATCTCACAGTATTGGTCAGTAAAAACACATTGACAATGCAAGCTTTTTGTAATTTTGGATATGAAAATTAAATTAAAGTTGAAACTTGGTATATACAGCACATCATTGAGATAAAATGTGTTTGAAAATACCACAGTTCCACTTATTCGTGCTGTTGTTTGTGTCCCATTTGGTAACTTGACCAGAATTGGCCTAATATGCCTAAAAGTAGTAAAAAAATGCATTGAGTGTGACACATGATCTGTGGCACCTGTGTCTAGCACCCAAGAGTTTGAAAAAAAGTTTTTACTAACAATAAATGTGCAATATGGGAGCTCATGTAAAGTGTATAAGTCTCTAAGATTATACCTCTCTTTTCTGCATTTGTGTGGCAGGTTTCTTTCATATTTGTTCCTTGACAAGGCTGTGTACACTCCTATTGAAGAAAGGTAAGCAGTGCGTTTCTCAAATTCTAATTAGACTAAGATTGAACATCACTCTCCCTCTTTTGTTTCTCTGTACAACCACTATTTCCTTCAATCTCAGTGCCTATGTGATTTGTCATAGCTGCATTGTTCATTTCCCGTGATAATTTTTGCCTTTGGAGGTGGGGTGGGAACCCATGTTTGTGGTAACAAGTACCCACAAGGTGCCCTACCTTATGACAATATGAACATGTCTTAGATGAGCTCCTTCCACCACCTCTTCCAGTTCTCCCTGCTCGTCCCCCTCGTCCTCTTCCTTTAGGGACATAGTTGTTAAAATTGTGCACTGAATTGGCCACTGCAACAAAACTTCTAACCTTCTGATCTGGACCATGAAGCTGCCTCTCTTGTTGAGTAAGCAAAGAGAACACTTCATTGATAGTAGGAATATGTCTCATAAGCATTATTTGGGATCTCACAGTCCCATATTGCTCATTCAAGCCTCTCAAGAACCTTACCGCATCATTCTCTCTTCTGTAATTCCTCATTGTTTGAAGACCACAATCACACTCTTCATTGCAATCCTTGCATTTAGAAACTGGCTGTAAGCCTTCAATTTCTTCCCAAAATGCCTTCATCTTCATGTAGTATCCTATGATGGTTAAATCTCCTTATTTCATTGTGTATAATTCTTCTTCTAGCTCAGCAATCTTAAACAAATCTCCATGATAATACATGTGCTTTAAATCAACCCACAGATCTACAGCAATCTCATTTCAAGTTACACTATGTGGAATTTCAGTACTCAATGACAAATTAATCCAGGCTACAACATATGTGTTGCATTTATCCCAAGCTATAAAAGTTGGATCATCCTTATTCGGTTTTTGTATAGTTCCATCAATGAATCCTAGTTTGTTCTTTAATTTTAAAGCTAGCCTCATAGCTCTAGACTAGGAATTATAGTTCTGAGTGTTCAAGATAACAGTAATAATAGAGATTCCCGGATTCTCACCTGGATGCAAGTAATAAACACTTGACGGATCTGATAAGAAATTAGCGCTTGATTTTGCACTTGATAATTGCATATTTGAGAGTTTGCTCAAAACCCGTGCTAAGCTTTGAAGCTCTGCTGGAGAAAACTCTAAATCTGGAGTTTGATTCATCTCAGGATCTGAACTAGGGTTGTTTGTCATTGCGACTAAATCACAGCTCCAATTGCATCAACAACACCTTTTTCTCAATCTCGATCTTCCACACTCACCGCACCATGATAAAACCGAGTTCTGGATTGAGATTTTGGGAGAAGAATTGGGGAAGAAGAGAGAGAGAGAGAGAGAGAGAGAGAGAGAGAGAGAGAGAGAGAGAGAGAGAGAGAGAGAGTAGCTTCTGTATATTGATTCAGAAAGAAAAATTGAGTAAAATAAATTACAGATTGCCTACTATTTATATTACTAACTTATCTCTAATTCTTAATTTAATTTAAAGCAATTAACTAACTAAGATAATTATATGCTGACTTAGTAACACTAATTTCTAACAGAATTTGTTATACAAATTTTGTTATACAATCAGTTTCAAGTTGCCATCATAACTGAATGCATTTTCATATCCATCATGCATCACAAACTCAATTTTTCTACTATTATGGGTGCCTCTAAAGTTGGGCAGCTACTACTTTAATTTTGTAGCAGTCTTCGCAGGACTAAAATGTGTTATTGTTTTGTTGCCAAAATATTGAGATTAACTCCGTCATTAGTATGCTGATAATGTAACATTTTTGTCGTCGATATTAGGCCAACGAGCTCGCAAAAAGGGTCATGAGGTTGGGTCAAATATATATATATATATATATATATATATATTTCCTATATTTTGCTAAAAGTTAATATTATCATTGTTGTTATGTTATGTGTGAATCCCAAAATAGAGGGTGAAATAATATATAATTGTTTCGAAATTGTATATTCGTACTCATTTGTTGAAAGGGTAGATCTGCTGCTGGCTGGATCGATACTGTTGTAAACAACCAGGGCACTCTTGTACGTTATGCTGCCCTGCTGCTCGAGGAGATAAGCGTGGTGTCCTAATATAGCTCGTGTCATGCCGCAGGAGTTGGTGTGGACGTTTTAGAAATAAAATACACCGCCAACAATGCAACCTAGTTGCCTCTGCTTACCATATTTGTGCTTTACGATCTTACTATCTTAGTCACTTTTGTGACTAAATTCCTATTTTGGTCCCTGAGATTCATGAAATTACTAATTTTGATTTCCGAAATTTAAAATTACCTATACTGGTCCTCTAAATTCAAGTCTGGGTACCAATGTGGTCCCTCGACTTTTTCCATCGATGATTAGACAAATGGCATGCTGAGATGGCACCCTCCTTACCATGTTGGATGATAAGTAAACAATGTTGTTTATCCTTGGCATCCAAACAAGTCAAAAATATCGTCACTTTGTATATGAAGGGAGAAGAAACTATGGAGACCCAAAATAAAGTATTCTTCTTCTGTACCTCCACTATTCTTCATTTCTGACTTGTTTAGGTGCCATGGTAAACGACGTCATTTACTCATCATCCAGTGTAGCAGGGTGGGTACCATCTCAGTACTCCGTTTGTTTAGTCATCGCCGGAAAGAGTCGAGGGACCATATTGGTGCCCGAACTTGAATATAGAGGACTAGTATAAGTAATTTTGAATTTTGGAGACCAAATTGAGTAATCGCGTGAATATCAGGGACCAAAATGGAGATTTAGTCCACTTTTGTTGGCTGGTCACTTTCCTGTTTGATTTTTCCCTTCCCTCGCATTTATTTGTTGGCACATAAATTTGAAGATAGTAAATTAAGAACAAGAAAAAGTGTATATTTAATATGCAGAAGATGATGATTTGTGGTTGAAGTCTAGTAGAAAATTTTTCATACCTTATGATTTAGTGCTTCTGGATAATACATGAATAGGTCCTTTAAAACAACACTAGTAGTATAAAACCTTAATTACGTTTCTTCCTCATATGGTAATATTATTTTTTTTATTATTTGATTTTTTATTTTTACACTAACATAAATTTTACAGTAGATTATAACATTTACATGTACATCTTTGTTACAAAAATATTAATAGAATTGATGGCAGAATAACATTGTAATAATTTTAAAATGTTAAGTTATAAACCTAAATAAGATATTTAAAACGTTAGAGACTACTTTGAGATTTGACCTAAATAGTTAAGGCAAAAATAATACTTTATTCGTATTTAAAAATTAATTCCATAATAATAATAATAAAAGTATATTTTATGTCATAATATTTACAAAAATTTTTTAAAATATCTTTAATATTTAATTTATTATAATTTTATTCTTAATGTTTTAAATAAATTTTAATTTTATCTTTGAAGTTAAGTTTTTTAACAATAAACTACATGTCACTTTTTTTTCAATTTTACCTTTAAACTACACATCATATCATCACCATCATTACTACTCTTCCCCATCCTTAATAGCAAAACCCAAATAATCTCAATGTCACTCTGACGGAAGATAAATGCCGGTCTAGAAAAATTTCAAAAGATTTTCAACTCAAATGTCGCAAGTATAACCTAAATCGACAAGTGATCCCCAATCAAAGTTTAGAAGAGTGTCACAACAATCAAATCAATTACCAGGAGTAGGATTTTGAGTCGTTTTTCCTAGAACTTGCAATTGAGTGCACATCATTGATTAGGAAAATTGGGGGGTGGGGGGGGGGTTTGAATTGCTTGCGCGCGCGCGCGTGCACGTGTGGGGGGGGAGATAAAGTGACTAGAATTCTAAAAGCAATGAACAATTAACAATTAAATTGAAACAAGTAGAAATATCACTCAAGTAAATGACTATCAAACAAGCATGCAATAAGATGATAGCAATAAAAAGTGCATATAACTAAGAAATATGAAATTAAGCTAAGAGAGCTAAAGAGTTAAAGTCAACAAAAAGGGATGACAATCAATCAATATAAAGAACCTTGGCTAGGGGTGAGAATCAAAATTCCTATCCTCATGATCATCCTCAATTGTGATGGTAATTGTCTATTGTTCTCACTTGGTTATCCTCTAACAATTGAAGGAAAGTCAAGCAAGCACAATTGACTTTAGTCCACAATTCCTAATCAAATCCTAATGAAAGATTAGCTTTAGTGGAATTCAAGCCAACTAGCAACTCTCAATTACCAATCAACACTAGATTTTGATAATTTAAGAGTCTCCAATTGCTCAACCCTAAAGCCAAGAATAGAAATCTAATCCATATTCGTAAGTTGCATTTTCACAAACACTTAGTGATTACTAATAACAGACATCATAAAATTGAGAAACAAATTCAAATTAAATCTACCCACTATCAATTATCAACAATAGTAAATCAAATAACACATATGGAACATAAAAACCTCAATGCATTAATTAAAACTTAAATCCAACAAGATCCAAAATCACAAACCAAAATAACTAGAGTTGCAAGCTCACTAAGCAAAATTAAACTAGAGAAACTACAATGATGATAATAACAAGGTCTAATCCATGGATTCAAACAAAAGTGGATCAAAGAACAATAAAACCTAGAGAGAAAAAAGAGTTTCTCTCTCCAAAAACCTATGAACAAAAATAGCTAAAAATTAAGTAAATGTGTGTTTGCTTGTGTCCTTCCATTCCCCCTTCAACTTTTGGCCTTTCTCCATTCAGAATTAGCTTGATTTGGGCCCAAGAGAGGTCCAAAAATCGCTGGCACGTGCAATTCTAATTAAATCATGAGCTTCATGTCACGCGTACGCAGGAGCCATACGTACGTGCAGGTTAAACTATGCATAGGTCACGCGTATGCGTACGCGCGAGCACCAGATCCTCAAAACTTCAATTCTTCAAATTCCTTCCATTTTTGCATACTTCCATTCTATCCTCTAAGCCATTCTTGCCCTATAGATCATGAAATCACTTAGCAAACGCATCACGACATCGAATGGTAATAGGAGAGAATTAAAAATTAGCATCTTTAGGGCCTAGGAAGCATATTTTCAACTATAAAGCATAATTAGGAAGAAATCATAAAAGCTTGCAGTTTATATGAATAAGTGTGAAAGAGTTGACAAAAATCCACTCAATTTAATCCAAAATAAACCATAAAATTATGATTTATCAATCTCCCCACACTTAAACATTAGCATGTCCTCATGCTAAACATTAAAAAACCAAAAGAATAAAGGAGATGGTAAAACTTATGAAATGTAACCTATATATATGAATGCAATTAATGCAACTAATGGTAAATGCTTCTACCCACTTGGTTAAAAATAAATCAACCTCCAAGAATATATATGAACACATAAGGCCAAAATAGTATGGTGATCAACAAACAACTTCCACTAACTTGATTTTCAAAGCAAAATGTAAACAAACTTGCAAGATGAAAGCTCATGAAAGCCGGAAACATAGAATTGAGCAATCGAACCCTCACCGGAAGTGTTTGCGCTCTAATCTCTCTAGTGTTTGAGGATTGATTCTCTCAATTATCTTCTAATCTTGCTTTCTAAAACTTGTTCTTCTTCTACCAATCAACAAGTATTCAATGCATGCATACAAATATCAAGAAGTCTTTTCAAGGGTTGTAATGGGGCTAGGGTCAAGGTAAGATTGTATTTGGTTAACTGAACTAAAATTTAAATTTTTGATTAACCTAAACTTTTCACCTAACCTAACACAACCGATTTAACTATTATGCAAAGCCTAACTATCTATTATTCACCTCTTTTCCGCACATTCATGCATCCTTTCAATTTATGTTACATATGCATTGTTTTTATTACCTTACCATGGGGTTAACCTTTGTCCCCTTTTTATTACTTTCTTTTTTTCCTTTTTCTTTTCCTTTTTCTTTTCTTTTCTTCTTCTTTTTTTTTTTACATGAATAAAAGGTTAATGCATATAGTTTCTCTTTTGATGCATGGATGTGTACCCAATTTTCTAAAATTTTTAACAAGGAATGTAAAATACCCAATGGTCCCAACCAATGTTCCCAAATCCAATTTCTCCACACTTAAAAAATGTACACTCTCATTAGCTTAAGTTAATCAAAGATCCAAATTAAGGATATTTATTATTTTTTACTTAAAGTTAGTGACGTGCTAAAGTAAAGGACAAAAGGGGTTAAATAGGCTCAAAATGGATTAACAAGGGTTGATGAAAGGGTAAGGACATTTGGGTATGTGAGCTTTAATGAAATAAATACCTTAATCATACAAATGCATTCATACACCAAATAATGGATATATAGAATCAAACAAGTCAAAAATCACAATCTTAGAGAGAACAACACACACCAAAATAATATATTGGTTGAAAAGATGCAACCAATCAATTAGGCTTAAAATCTCACTAGGTTTATGTGTTCTAGCTCTAAACTATATTCTAAAATTGATTTCTTCAAGCAAGTTCAATGAAAACTTTTCACTTAAACTAGTGGAATGCCCTAAAATAACTTTCTTAGAAAGATGATTACTCTAACCAAGCGGTCCTAAATTTTTTTTAGGTGGTTGGATGGAATGCAAGGGAAACACAATTTATATACATCTAATCACACAATAAAAATAAAAGAAAAGTGAACAAAACATCCTAAAAGAGAGACTAAGAATCAAATCAAAGTTCTAGTGATTTTTTCAAACAACTATCATGTAAATAGTATTAAAAATGAATTCTAACACTTAAATGCTAACAAATAACTACAAAGCCTAAAATATCATAACTAACAAAAGAAATTAAAGTCTAGGTGTTGGAGAAAGGAATTGTTACCCACAGAAGTCAGTCACCAACCTCCCTACACTTAAACATTGGCACGGTCCTCCGTGCCATGAGTGATGAGCAAAAGGGGCTCAGAATCTCCACCTCCAATAGCCTCAGGATGGTGTGACAAGGGCACCTCCATGTCCACCTCTTGATCACCTTCTCCGCCATGATCTGAAGTGCACTCCGAAATGTTGGGCTCTTCCAAAGGTGGGTTGCTACAGTAGAGAAATGACGCGCACGCGTGGATGACGCGTATGTGTGACAAGCGTCACGTGCCTCAATTACGAGAAAACGCTGTGGGCGATTTCTGGGCTGCTTTTGACCTAGTTTCAGGCCTGAAAATGAGGACAAGAGGTTGTAGAGTGGAGCTGGAAGGGAATATTCATTCACTTTTCATTCACACACATTAGGTTTTAGATGTAGAATTCTAAAGAGAGAGGCTCTCTCCTCTCTTTAGGTTTTAGATTTCTTCTTCTAATTTCTCCTTAGGTTTAGGTTTTAGTCTTATTTTAATTTAGTATTCTATTACTTTTATTTGTTCTAGCACTTTAGTTATCTACTTCTCTTATTGATTCGCTTATTTTGCTAATTTAGTTTATGAGTTCATGTGTTACTCTCAATTTTCATTAATGCAATTTATGTTTCATGTTTCTTATTGTTCAATTGCTTTGTTATTGTTATTTCTTTGCTTTGGTTAGTCTTAGAATTTCCTATGTATTGTCAATTTTCTATGTTTTTATTTTATGCCTTCCAAGTGTTTGATAAAATGCTTGGGTGGATTTTAATTGAGATTTTTATGTTCTTGACTTGATTGATTAATTAGAGACTCTTGAGTTATCAAAATTCTTTTGTTGATTGGTGATTGAAAGTTGCTAGTTGGCTTGAGCCTCACTAAATCTAGTCTTTGATTAGAACTTGTGAACTTAAGTTGATTTTGCTCGCTTGACTTTCCTTCTTTGTTAGAGGATAACTAAGTGAAAGTAGTTTACATTTACCATCACAATTGATGATGATAATAAGGATAGGACTTCTAATTCTCTTTCCTTGCTAAGAGTTTTCTTAGTTATTAGTTTATTTTCTTGCCATTTTACATTCTTGTTTCTTATTAGAAAACCCAAAAATATACTTTGCCATAGCCAATAATAAACTACACTTCCCTGCAATTCCTTTGAGAGATGACCCGAGGTTTAAATACTTCGGCTAATTTTATTGAGTTTGCTTAAGTGACAATCAATTTAAACATTGACCGAGGATAATTTGTTGGTTTAGAACTATACTTGCAATGAGAACTTTTTGAGAAATTCTTTATCGACAATTTTCCTCCGTCAATGCACCAAACAAGGACGGTCATATCCGCAGTGATGGTAGAGTTACGAGTGCTTAGCATTACATAATGAGACCTGATTTGTTGCCACACCCTAGCCTTCATAGTCAACACATTCATCGAGATGTACTTGGGATTATACTTGCGTGACCCATAAAACCAACAGCTTTCGGGTTGTGCAACGACTCTAATCACGGCATCCCACTCAAAAGCAAATATCTTGCGAAGAAACTCTGCTTCTTGATAAGCATCCTCCCCTTTCAGACTTGGTGGGAGTCCAAGCGCTTGCTGAATAGCGGCTTTAGATACCAGGACATTCTTCTGGCACACATAAACCAATTCAAGGATGGATATATCATAATTGGCATATAATTCATCCGCCAAAGATAGGTTGGCCTTGCCCACATCTCGATTCAAGAACTCCCAACCATGCCGCTTAATGCGGTCCACCATAAATTTAGCTAGGTGATCCGACACAAGGAGTTTACGTTCACAATGGGGGGTTCTCTCAAGCAACCTTGAATACATCCGCTCACAATAGCGGTTAGCAAATCTCATAGAATTATCTAGGGAAACTTGTTTCTCCTCCTCATCGATGCGCTCAACCATCTTTGGCCACTTAGGGGGTGGTGGCTTGACGGTTAGCTTGCAAACCAATGCCTTTCTAGGTGCTTTCTTAGTTGCCGCCTTAGTTGGTGTCTTCTTAGAGGCTTTTTCCTTTATTTCTTTTCTTGGTAGCCATCCTGAAAAGAAGAAAAAATTAGAAACATTAAGTTTAGATACAAAGACACTAAAATTTAAGAAAATGCAAGTGAGAAAAAATGCCATACAAGGGTAAAGGTTCTCAACTACATGGTAGCTACAACATGTAAGTGAGAAGGCAATATAAGCATTGAGACATAGCAACTAGCACTTGATGCAAGAGTGAGAGAAGAACATAAGTAAATAGCATGAAAAGAGCAATCTCAAGCATCAATGATGAACAACAATGAACACATAAAAGATTAGTTATAACATGAGAAAAGTCCGGTCTTAATCTAACTCCAAGACAATGAAGCACAAGAAGTGAAGAATATTGAGTTAGAGAGGACTAAATCACTAATGTTGCATGATTGAACAAAGAGAGCAAGCCATAATCAAGAAAAAATTTGGTCATTAAAGAGAAGAGAATTCCACATCAATGCAAAAAGAACACAAGTGCCATAAAAGGTTAAGCATTAATTTGAAAAACATGACCAAAATGAAGCAAGTCTCATTGATTCCTTTTTACAAACACTTGGTGTGCATAGTTGATGAGCAGATAATTTATACGCTTTTTGGCATTGTTTTTAGTATGTTTTTAGTATATTTTAATTAGTTTTTATTATATTTTTATTAGTTTTTAAATAAAAATCACTCTTCTGGACTTTACTATGAGTTTGTGTATTTTTCTATAATTTCAGGTATTTTCTGGCTGAAATTGAGGGACTTGAGCAAAAATCTGATTCAGAGGCTGAAAAAAGACTACAGATGCTTTTGGATTCTGACCTCCCTGCACTAAAAGTAGATTTTCTGGAACTACAGAAGCCCAATTGGCACGCTCTCAATTGCGTTGGAAAATAGACATCCTGGGCTTTCCAGCAATATATAATAGTCTATACTTTGCTCGAGATTTGATGACCTAAACAGGCGTTCCAAGTCAGCTCAAGAATTCTGGCGTTTAACTCCAAAACTGGCACAAAAGCTGGAGTTAAACGCCTAAACTGGCACAAAAGCTGGCGTTTAACTCCAAGAAAAGTCTCTACACATGGAAGCTTCAATGCTCATCCCAAGCACACACCAAGTGGGCCCAGAAGAAGATTTATGCATTAATTACTGATTTCTGTAAACCCTAGGCTACTAGTTCTCTATAAATAGGACCTTTTGCTATTGTATTTTCATCTTTGATAAGTCTTATGCTATCTTAGACACATTTGAAGGCTGGCCATTCGGCCATGCCTAGACCTTGTTCTTATGTATTTTCAACAGTGGAGTTTCTACACACCATAGATTAAGGTGTGGAGCTCTGCTGTTCTTCATGAATTAATACAAGTACTATTATTTTTCTATTCAACTCAAGTCTATTTCTTCTCCAAGATATTTATTCGTTCTTCAACTTGATGAATGTGATGATCTGTGACACTCATCATCATTCTCACCTATGAACATGTGCCTGACAACCACCTATGTTCTACTAGCAATGGCTTGAATGCGTATCTCTTGGGTTTCTGATCTAAGATTGGAACCTTCGTGGTATAGGCTAGAATTAATGGTAGCCATTCCTGAGATCCGGAAAGTCTAAACCTTGTCTGTGGTATTCCGAGTAGGATCTGGGAAGGAATGACTGTGACGAGCTTCAAACTCGCGATTGTGGGGCGTGTGACAGACGCAAAAGGATCAATGGATCCTATTCCGACATGATCGAGAACCGACAGCTAATTAGCCGATGTTGTGACAAAGCATCAGGACCATTTTCATTGAGAGGATGGGATGTAGCCATTGACAACGGTGATGCCCAACATAAAGCTTGCCATGGAAAGGAGTATGAATGATTGGAAGAAGGCAATAGGAAAGCCGAGGTTCAAGGGGAGCAAATCATCTTCATACGCTTATCTGAAATCCACCAATGAATTACATAAGTATCTCTATCTTTATTTTATGTTTATTTTCATCACCTTAAACTCCATAACCAATTGAATCCGCCTGACTGAGATTTACAAGATGACCATAGCTTGCTTCAAGCCGACAATCTCCGTGGGATCGACCCATACTCACGTAAGGTTTTATTACTTGGATGACCCAGTGCACTTGCTGGTTAGTTGTGCGGAATTGTGACAAAGTGTGATTCACGTTTGAGAGCTCCAAGTCTTTGGTGCCATTGTTGATGATCACAATTTCGTGCACCAAGTTTTTGGCGCCGTTGCCGGGGATTGTTCGAGTTTGGACAACTGACGGTTCATCTTGTTGCTTAGATTAGGTATTTTTTTTCAGAATTTTTAGAAATGAATTCTAGAGTTTCAAGGTGATGTTCCCACCATCACAAAAGCTGATTGACTCTCATGAATTTAGCTATTGAATGTAATGTCCTGCTGAAGCTTGGCCAAACATGTCTAATCTTTTTAGACTAAAGCTTTAGACTAACATTGCATGATTCCTGAAATTCTTATTAAAAGTTTTGATTCTCTTTATTTTCGTTTCCATATAAGTTTCGAAAATCACAAAAAAATTTATAAAACCATAAAAATAAAAAATATTTTATGTTTCTTGTTTGAGTCTAGTATCAATTTTTAAGTTTGGTGTCAATTGCATGTTTTTATTCTTCTTGCATTTTTCGAATATATACATTATGTTCTTCATTAATCTTCAAGTTGTTCTTGATGATTTCATTGCTCTGATCTTTAAATTCTCTTGTTTTGTGTGTTTTGTTGTTTCTCATATGCATTATCAATTTGTTAGTGTCTCCTATATGAAAATTTTTAAGTTTGGTGTCCTGCATGCATTGTTTATTTGATCTTAGTTGCATTTTTTACTGTTTCTTATCATCAAAAATTCAAAAATATTTTCAAAATTATGTCTTTTCAAGTCAATAATACAGAGAATTGAAGATTCAGAATATTCAGCAGAGGAATCAAACAGAAAAAGCTAGGCGTTCAAAACACCTAGTGAAGAAGGAAAACTGGCGTTTAAACGCCAGCCAGGGTACCTGGCTGGGCGTTTAACGCCCAAAAAGGTAGAGATTTGGGCATTAAACGCCCAGAATGGTGCCCATTCTGGGCACCATTCTGGGCGTTTAATGCCAGGATGACACTAGAGGGAAGATTTTGTTTTTAATTCACATTTTTTTCAAGTTTTCATAATTTTTCAAAATCAAATCTTTTTCAAATCATATCTTTTCAATCATATCTCTTTCAAAATAAATTTCTTTCCATTTTATATTTATTTTTACTATTTTCAAAATCCTTGCTTCAATTAAAGATTTACTTCAAAATTTTCAAGTTGTTACTTGCCTATTAAGAAAGGATCAAATTTTAAATTTTAGAATCATATCTTCTAATTTCTTGTTAGTCAAGTAATCAACTTTAGTTTTAAAACTTTCTCTTTTTAATTTGATTTTCAATCATATCTTCTCAATCATATCTTTTCAATCATATCTTTTTCAAAATTAATTTTTTCAATCAAATCTTTTTCTAATTTCAAAATCTTTTTCAGAAATCACTTTATTTCTTTCCCAATCTTAGTTTTCGAAAATCTCAATCAAATTTTCAATTTTCTTTTTTAAAATCTTTTAATTAATTTTCAAAAATTCTTCCCCTCTTCTCACATCCTTCTATTTAAGGGACTAAGACTCCTCCTCAAGGTACAATTCGAACTCCCTCCTTCTTTATATGTTCGAATTCTCCTCCATCTACCTCCTCCTTCTATTCTTCTTTTCCTCTGACACCTCAAGGAATCTCTATACTGTGACATAGAGGATTCCCTACCTTCTTGTTCTCTTCTCTTTCATATGAGCAGGAACAAAGATAAAGGCATACTTGTTCAAGCTGATCCTGAACCTGAAAGGACCCTGAAGAGAAAGCTAAGAGAAGCTAAAGAACAATTCTCTTTAGAGGGCCTAACAGAGCTCTTCAAAGAAGAAGAAACCATGGCAGCCGAAAACAACAATAATGCCAACAATGCAAGGAAGGTGCTTGGTGACTTTACTGCACCTACTCCCGATTTCTACGGGAGAAGCATCTCAATCTCTGCCATTGGAGCAAACAACTTTGAGCTTAAGCCTCAATTAGTTTCTTTAATGCAACAGAACTGCAAGTTTCATGTACTTCCATTGGAAGATCCTCATCAGTTCTTAGCTGAGTTCTTGCAAATCTGTGACACTGTCAAGACCAATGGGGTTGACCCTGAAGTTTACAGACTTATGCTCTTTCCTTTTGCTGTAAGAGACAGAGCTAGAACATGGTTGGATTCATAACCTAAGGAAAGCCTGAACTCTTGGGAAAAGCTAGTCAATGCCTTCTTGGCAAAGTTCTTTCCACCTCAAAAATTGAGTAAGCTTAGAGTGGAAGTCCAAACCTTTAGACAGAAGGATGGTGAGTCCCTCTATGAAGCTTGGGAGAGATACAAGCAATTGATCAGAAGGTGCTCTTCTGACATGCTTTCAGAATGGAGCATCATAGGAATCTTCTATGATGGTCTGCCTGAACTATCCAAGATGTCATTGGATAGCTCTGCTGGAGGATCTCTTCATCTGAAGAAGACGCCTGCAGAAGCTCAAGAACTCATTGAAATGGTTGCAAATAACCAATTCATGTACACTTCTGAAAGGAATCTTGTGAATAATGGGACAACTCAGAAGAAGGGGGTTCTTGAGATTGATACTCTGAATGTCATATTGGCTCAGAATAAAATATTGACCCAACAAGTCAATATGATTTCTCAGAGTCTGTCTGAAATGCAAGCAGCAACAGGCAGTACTAAGGAAGCTTCCTCTGAAGAAGAAGCTTATGATCCTGAGAACCCAGCAATGGAAGAGGTGAATTACATGGGAGAATCCTATGGAAACACCTATAATCCTTTATGGAGAAATCATCCAGATCTCTCATGGAAGGATCAACAGAGACCTCAACAAGGTTTCAACAACAACAATGGTGGAAGAAATAAGTTTAGCAATAGCAAGCCTTTTCCATCATCTTCTCAGCAACAGTCAGAGAATTCTAAGCAAAACCCCTCTGACTTAACAACCATTGTCTCTGATCTAATCAAAACCACTCAAAGTTTCATGACTGAAACAAGGTCCTCCATTAGAAATTTGGAGGCACAATTAGGTCAGCTGAGTAAGAAAATTACTGAACTCCCTCCTGGCACTCTCCCTAGCAATACAGAAGAGAATCCAAAAAGAGAGTGCAAGGCCATAACCACATCTCACATGCCCGAACATGGAGAGGAGGAAGAGGCAGTGATTCCCACTGAGGAAGACCTCAATGGACGCCCACTGACCTCCATGGAGTTCCCTAATGAGGAACCATGGGAATCTGAAGCTCATTCTGAGACCATAGAGATTCCATTGAATTTACTTCTGCCTTTCATAAGCTCTGATGAGTATTCTTCCTCTGAAGAGGATGAAGATGTCACTGAAGAGCAAGTTGCTAAGTACCTTGGATCAATCATGAAGCTAAATGCCAAGCTATTTGGTAATGAGACTTGGGAGAATGAACCTCCATTGCTCATCAAAGAATTGGATGACTTGACTAGGCAGAGATTACCTCAAAAGAGACAAGATCCTGGAAAGTTCTCAATACCTTGTACCATAGGTACCATAACCTTTGAGAAAGCTCTGTGTGACCTAGGGTCAAGTATAAACCTCATGCCTCTCTCTCTAATGGAGAAGCTAGGGATCATTAAGGTACAAGCTGCAAGAATCTCACTGGAGATGGAAGACAATTCAAAGAAACAGGCTTATGGACTTGTAGAGGATGTCTTGGTGAAGGTTGAAGACCATTACATCCCTGCTGATTTTATAGTCCTAGAGACTGGGAAGTGTATGGATGAATCCATCATCCTTGGCAGACCCTTCCCAGCCACAGCAAAAGCTGTGATTGATGTTGACAGAGGAGAATTGATCATTCAAGTGAATGGGGATTCCCTTGTGTTTAAAGCTCAAGGATATCCCTCTGTTACCATGGAGAGGAAGCACGAAGAGCTTCTCTCAATACAGAGTCAAACAGAGCCCCCACAGTCAAACTCTAAGTTTGGTGTTGGGAGGCCACAACCAAACTTTAAGTTTGGTGTTGAACCCCCACATTCAAACTCTAAGTTTGGTGTTGGGAGGTTCCAACATTGCTCTGAACATCTGTGAGGCTCCATGAGAGCCACTGTCAAGCTATTGACATTAAAGAAGCGCTTGTTGGGAGGCAACCCAATTTTTACTTATCTATGTTAAATTTCTAGTTTCTTTTGTTATTTTATGTTTTTTGTAGGTTGATGATCATGTGAAGTCACAAAAACAATTGAAAAAGTAAAAACAAAGTGAAAAACAGAATGAAAAATAGAACACCCTGCAGGAGATAGTTACTGGCGTTTAAACGCCAGTAAAGGTAGCAGAATGGGCGTTAAACACCAAGTCTAGCACCATTCTGGGCGTTTAATGCCAGAAAAGGGCACCAGACTGGCGTTTAACGCCAGGAATGGGCAAGAAGCTGGCGTTAAACGCCAGAAATGGGCAGCAGCCTGGTGTTTAACGCCAGGATTGGCAGAAAGGGGCGTTTTGCACGCCACTTGGTGCAGGGATGAGATATCCTTGACACCTCAGGATTTGTGGACCCCACAGGATCCCCACCTACCCCACCACTCTCTCTCTTCTTCACCCATTCACTAATCACCTCAATACCTCTTCCCCAAAAACCCCTCACCTATTGATGAGCGGATATTTTATACGCTTTTTGGGGTTAATTTCATATAGTTTTTAGTATGTTTTAGTTAGTTTTTAGTTTATTTTCATTAGTTTTTAGGAAAAATTTATATTTCTGGACTTTACTATGAGTTGTGTGTTTTTCTGTAATTTCAGGTATTTTTCTGGCTGAAATTGAGGGAGCTGAGCAAAAATCTGATTCAGGCTGAAAAAGGACTGCTGATGTTGTTGGATTCTGACCTTGCTGCACTCAAAGTGGATTTTCTGGAGCTACAGAATTCAAAATGGCGTGCTTTCAATTGCGTTGGAAAGTAGACATCCAGGGCTTTCCAGAAATATATAATAGTCTATACTTTGCTCAATGATAGACGACGTAAACTGGCGTTCAACGCCAGTTCTCTGCCCAATTCTGGCGTCCAGTGCCAGAAAAGGATTAAAAGTTGGAGTTCAACGCCAGAAATGGATCCAAACCTGGCGTTGAACGCCCAAAATGGCCTTATGCACGTGAATTGCTTAAGTTTCAGCCCCAGCACACACCAAGTGGGCCCCAGAAGTGGATCTCTGCACCATCTGTCATAGTCTACTCACTTTTTGTAAACCTAGGCTACTAGTTTAGTATTTAAACAACTTTTAGAGACTTATTTTGTACCTCATGACATTTTACATAAAAACTTTGTATTCTTTGACGGCATGAGTCTCTAAACTCCATTGTTGGGGGTGAGGAGCTCTGCTATGTCTCGATGAATTAATGCAAGTATTTCTGTTTTCCATTCAAACACGCTTGTTCCTATCTAAGATGTTCATTCGCGCTTAACTGTGATGGAGGTGATGATCTGTGACACTCATCACCTTCCTCAACCATGAACGTGTGCCTGACAACCACCTCCGTTCTATATACGATTGAATGAGTATCTCTTAGATCTCTTAATTAGAATCTTCGTGGTATAAGCTAGAACTGATGGCGGCATTCATGAGAATCCGGAAAGTCTAAACCTTGTCTGTGGTATTCCGAGTAGGATTCAATAATCGAATGACTGTGATGAGCTTCAAACTCGCGAGTGCTGGGCGTTAGTGACAGACGCAAAAGGACGAAGAATCCTATTCCAGTATGATCGAGAACCGACAGATGATTAGCCGTGCTGTGACAGAGCATGTGAGCATATTCTTCACTGAGAGGATGGGATGTAGCCATTGACGACGGTGAACCCCTACATACAGCTTGCCATAGGAGGACGTGCGCGCATAAATTAGAAGACAGAGGAAAGCAGGGATTCAGAAGACAAAGCATCTCCAAAACTCCAACATATTCTCCATTACTGCACAACAAGTAACCTTTAATCCATGCTCTCTTGTTTATTCGCAATTCAACTGATAAACATAATTGACTTCCTGACTAAGATTTACAAAGTAACCATAGATTGCTTCAAACTAACAATCTCCGTGGGATTCGACCCTTACTCACGTGAGGTATTACTTGGACGACCCAGTGCACTTGCTGGTCAGTGGTACGAGTTGTGAAAAGTGTGATTCACAATTTGTGCACCACCTATCAAATCCCACAATTCTCTTCACCACTCACATCCATCCTTCATAAAACCCCACCTACCTCACCATTCAAATTCAAACCACTTTCCCTCCCAAAGCCACCCTCTATAACCGAACCATACACACCTCTCTCAGCCCTATATAAACCCATCTCCACTCCTTCATTTTCACACAACCTAAACACCACTTCTCCCCCTTGGCCGAAACACAAAGCCCACTCCATCTCCTCTATTTCTTCTTCTTCTACTCTCTTCTTTCTTCTTTTGCTCGAGGACGAGCAACCTTCTAAGTTTGGTGTGGTAAAAGCTAAAGCTTTTTTTTTTCATAACCATTTATGGCACCAAAGGCCGGAGAAACCTCTAGAAAGAGGAAAGGGAAGGCAAAAGCTTCCACCTCCGAGTCATGGGAGATGGAGAGATTCCTCTCAAGGGTGCATCAAGACCACTTCTATGAAGTTGTGGCCAAGAAGAAAGTGATCCCCGAGGTCCCTTTCAAACTCAAAAAGAATGAGTATCCGGAGATCCGACATGAGATCCGAAGAAGAGGTTGGAAAGTTCTCACCAACCCCATTCAACAAGTCGGGATCTTAATGGTTCAAGAGTTCTATGCCAATGCATGGATCACCAAGAACCATGATCAAAGTGTGAACCCGGACCCTAAGAATTAGCTTACAATGGTTCGAGGGAATTACTTAGATTTTAGTCTGGAAAATGTAAGGTTGGCATTCAACTTGCCTATGATGCAAGGAGATGCACACCCATACACAAGAAGGGTCAACTTTGATCAAAGGTTGGACCAAGTCCTCATGGACATATGTGAAGAGGGCGCTCAATGGAAGAGAGATTCAAGAGGGAAGCCAGTTCAACTAAGAAGGCATGACCTCAAGCCCGTGGCTAGGGGATGGTTGGAGTTCATCCAACACTCAGTCATTCCTACTAGCAACCGGTCTGAAGTTACTATAGACCGGGCTATCATGATACATAGCATCATGATTGGAGAGGAAGTGAAAGTTCATGAGGTTATATCCCAAGAACTCTACAAGGTGGAGGACAAGTCCTCTCCTTTGGCAAGATTAGCCTTTCCTCATCTCATTTGTCACCTTTGCAATTCGGTTGGAATTGACATAGAGGGAGACATTCTCATTGATGAGGACAAACCCATCACTAAGAAAAGGATGGAGAAAACAAGAGAACCTCATCAAAAGCATGAGGAAATTCCTCATCAAGAAATCCCTGAGATGCCTCAAGGGATGCATTTTCCTTCACAAAACTATTGGGAGCAAATCAACACCTCCCTAGGAGAATTAAGTTCCAACATGGGACAACTAAGGGTGGAGCACCAAGAGCATTCCATCCTCCTCCATGAAATTAGAGAAGATCAAAGAACCATGAGAGAGGAGCAACAAAGGCAAGAAAGAGACATTGAGGAGCTCAAGCACTCCATAAGATCTTCAAGAGGAAGAACAAGCCGCCATCACTAAGGTAGACCCGTTCTTTAACTTCCTTGTTCTTTATCTTACTGTTTTTCGAAAATTATGCTTTATGTTTATCTATGTTTGTGTCTTTATTACATGATCATTAGTGTCTATGCCTTAAAGCTATGAAAATGAATCCATCACCTTTCTTAAATGAAAAATGTTTTTAATTGAAAAAGAAAAAGAAGTGCATGAATTTCAAATTTTAAAACAGTTTAATAATTTTGATGTGGCGGCAATACTATTGTCTTTCTGAATGAATGCTTGAACAGTGCATATTTTTGAATTTGATTGTTTATGAATGTTAAAATTGTTGGCTCTTGAAAGAATGAAAGGAAAAGGAGAAATGTTATCTGATGATCTAAAAAATCATAAAATTGATTCTTGAAGCAAGAAAAAGCAGTGAAAAGCTTGCAGAAAAAAAAAGCAAGCAGAAAAAGCCAATACCCCTTTAAACTAAAAGGCAACGGTGATAAAAAGGATCCAAGGCTTTGAGCATCAGTGGATAGGAGGGCCCACAGGAATAAAATCCTGGCCTAAGCGGCTAAACCAAGCTGTCCCTAACCATGTGCTTGTGGCGTGAAGGTGTCAAGTGAAAACTTGAGACTGAGCGGTTAAAGTCGTGGTCCAAAGCAAAAAGAGTGTGCTTAAGAGCTCTGGACACCTCTAATTGAGGACTCTAGCAAAGCTGAGTCACAATCTAAAAAGGTTCACCCAGTTATGTGTCTGTGGCATTTATGTATCCGGTGGTAATACTGGAAAACAAAGTGCTTAGGGCCACGGCCAAGACTCATAAAGTAGCTGTGTTCAAGAATCAACATACTTAACTAGGAGAATCAATAACACTATCTGGATTCTGAGTTCTTATAGATGCCAGTCATTCTGAACTTCAAGGGATAAAGTGAGATGCCAAAACTGTTCAGAAGCAAAAAGCTAAAAGCCCCGCTCATCTAATTAATAATAATCTTCATAGGTATTTTTGGAATTCATTGTATATTCTCTTCTTTTTATCCTATTTGATTTTCAGTTGCTTGGGGACAAGCAACAATTTAAGTTTGGTGTTGTGATGAGCAGATAATTTATACGCTTTTTGGCATTATTTTTAGTATGTTTTTAGTATATTTTAATTAGTTTTTAAATAAAAATCACTCTTCTGGACTTTACTATGAGTTTGTGTGTTTTTCTGTGATTTCAGGTATTTTCTAGCTGAAATTGAGGGACATGAGCAAAAATCTGATTCAGAGGCTGAAAAAGGACTACAGATGCTGTTGGATTCTGACCTACCTGCACTCAAAGTGGATTTTCTGGAGCTACAGAATCCCAATTGGCGCGCTCTCAATTGCGTTGGAAAGTAGACATCCTAGGCTTTCCAGCAATATATAATAGTTTATACTTTGCCTGAGATTTGATGGCCCAAACAGGCGTTCCAAGTCAGCTCAAGAATTCTGGCGTTTAACTCCAAAACTGGCACAAAAGCTGGAGTTAAACGCCTAAACTGGCACAAAAGCTGGCGTTTAACTCCAAAAAAAGTCTCTACACATGGAAGCTTCAATGCTCAGCCCAAGCACATACCAAGTGGGCCCGGAAGAAGATTTATGCATTAATTACTGATTTCTGTAAACCCTAGGCTACTAGTTCTCTATAAATAGGACCTTTTGCTATTGTATTTTCATCTTTGATAAGTCTTATGCTATCTTAGACACGTTTGAAGGCTGGCCATTCGGTCATGCCTAGACCTTGTTCTTATGTATTTTCAACGGTGGAGTTTCTACACACCATAGATTAAGGTGTGGAGCTCTGCTGTTCTTCATGAATTAATGCAAGTACTATTGTTTTTCTATTCAACTCAAGTCTATTTCTTCTCCAAGATATTCATTCGTTCTTTAACATGATGAATGTGATGATCCGTGACACTCATCATAATTCTCACCTATGAACATGTGCCTGACAACCACCTATGTTCTACTAGCAATGGCTTGAATGCGTATCTCTTGGGTTTTTGATCTAAGATTGGAACCTTCGTGGTATAGGCTAGAATTAATGGCAGCCATTCCTGAGATCCAGAAAGTCTAAACCTTGTCTGTAGTATTCCGAGTAGGATCTGGGAAGGAATGACTGTGACGAGCTTCAAACTCGCGATTGTAGGGCGTGTGACAGACGCAAAAGGATCAATGGATCCTATTCTGACATGATCGAGAACCGACAGCTGATTAGCCGATGTTGTGACAGAGCATCAGGACCATTTTCACTGAGAGGACGGGATGTAGTCATTGACAACGGTGATGCACAACATAAAGCTTGCCTTGGAAAGGAGTATGAATGATTGGAAGAAGGCAATAGGAAAGCAGAGGTTCAAGGGGAGCAAAGCATCTTCATACGCTTATCTGAAATCCACCAATGAATTACATAAGTATCTCTATCTTTATTTTATGTTTATTTTCATCACCTTAAACTCCATAACCAATTGAATCCACCTGACTGAGATTTACAAGATGACCATAGCTTGCTTCAAGCCGACAATCTCCGTGGGATCGACCCTTACTCACGTAAGGTTTATTACTTGGACAACCCAGTGCACTTGCTGGTTAGTTGTGCGGAATTGTGACAAAGTGTGATTCACGTTTGAGAGCTCCAAGTCTTTGGCGCCATTGTTGATGATCACAATTTTGTGCACCAATAGTATGAACAACAAGCAAATTGATAAAACCAAGTGTATAGTGTAACCAAAATGAAATACCAAATATCATAGCATCACCCAACAATGCAAAATAAGTCAAGAAGCACCAAAATAATCCATTAAATTCTCAAAAATTGAGTATGAAAATCCAACACCAATGCAAGAAGAAAAAAAACAAGCATAGGAAAAATAAGAACAAACTATAAAAACAAAGCTAAAATACAAACTAATAATAACTAAAGTATCCAATTGTAACAACCAAAAAAAAAAAATAGAAAGTATAAGAAAGTGAGGAAATGAAACCTTGAAAAGAGGAAGAAGAAAATGAGGATAAGTAAAAGTGAGGGTAGTATGAGAAGAATGAGAAGAGGAGGAAGAGAGGGGGTTACCGCTGGTGGTGGTGGTGGCTGCCGGTGGTAGAGAGAAGAAGTGGGGGGGGGGGAGGGTTGGAGGAAGAAAGAAAAAGAAATGAAGAAAGAAGTGAGATGGAGAATAGGGTACATTCTCCCATTCAAATCACAGAGGTCGCACATACGCGTGAGGTGAGCGTACGCACGACAGGGAGTAGATGCAGGGGTGGTGTGGTTGTAGAATGCTCGCACAAACAGCGTTTAACTTGGGTTGGGGTCCTCACGCGTACACCTAACTTGCAACTATGCCTAACGCACAAAATTCACATGGCACCGATACGATGGGCAAAACTCTCTGGCCAGGTGTCACACGTACGCGTGAGGCACGTGTACGCATGATTTGCAACTATGCCCAACGCATAGTATCTGCACAGTACCGGCACAACAGGCTAAACGCTCTGTCCAGGTGCCACGCGTACGCGTGAGGCAAGCGTACGCATGACCTCTCTCTTTCTCTCTTTTTTTAATATATGAAAAAGCATCTATAATAGACATCTTAACATCTAAGCAAGAAAAATAGCACAAACACCTAGAATTCAATATCATTAACCAAAATAGCCAAACTAAGCAAACTAACAACAATAAAAACCTCATAAAACACTATAGTTCAACTCCAACTAACCAAACTCAAGAGATTCAATCAGAGAGATGAGAACTAAGTAAAAGGAGCTATACAGAAGGAAGATCATACCATGGTGGGGTATCTCCCATCGAGCACTTTTCTTTAACGTCCTTAAGTTGGACGGTCATGAAGCTCAACTTTCTTCTTTGGGAGGATCCTTCAAAAGAAATATTTCCAATTCCTTGTCGTCTTTGGGATTGACACCATGGTAGAGCTTAAGCCGGTGACCGTTCACTTTGAGGAAGCTAGGGCTTGAGGGATGGCTCAAATGAATGACACCATAGGGTTCAACCCTCTCTACCGTATAAGGGCCTTCCTATCTTGACCTCAATTTTCTGAGCATCAATCTCAACCTTGAATTGTATAGTAGCACTTGGTCACCAATTCTAAACTCTTTTCTCTTGAGATGCCGGTCATGCACCGTTTTGACTTTTTCCTTGTAAAGCCTTGAGTTCTCATATGCTTCCAACCTTAAACACTCCAATTCCTCTAATTGCAACTTCCTTTTAACTTCAGCCTTTTTCAAACCTAAATTGCACTCTTTCATGGCCCAATATGCCTTGTGCTCAATTTCTACCGGAAGGTGACATGCTTTCCTGTAGACTAACCAAAATGGACTCATGCCTATTGGTGTTTTATAGGCCATCTAATAAGCCCATAAAGCATCCCTGAGTCTAGAACTCCAATCCTTCCTATGAGGTTTCACTAACTTCTCCAAAATTCGCTCAATCTCTCGGTTGGAAACCTCGGCTTGGCTATTGGTTTGGGGATGATAGGCAGTGGCTGCCTTATGAATAACATGGTACTTATGAATTAATGTTGCCATTCTTTTGTTGCAAAAATGTGAACCTTGATCGCTCACAATTGTTCATGGCGATCCAAAGCGACAAATAAGGTGATTTCTCACAAAAGTGATAACAATGTTAGCATCATCAGTGCTGGTTGGAATTACTTCCATCCATTTAGAAACATAATCAATGGCTAACAGAATATACAGAAATCCATTTGAATTTGGGAATGGACCCATGAAGTCAATGCCCCAACCGTAAAAAAATCTCACAAAACAACATAGGTTGTTGAGGAATCTCATCTCACTTGGATGCATTACCAAATCTTTGGCATTGATGGCATGAGTTGCGAAAGAGGGTCGCATTTTTAAATAGGGTTGGCCACCAAAATCCATAGTCTAATACCTTTCTTGCTGTTCTTTGAGGACCAAAGTGTCCACCACTTTAAAAAGAGTGGCAAGCCTCTAATATAGATTGAAATTCTGATTGAGCCACACACCTCCTAATCATGTGATCGACCCCACACCTCCACAAGTAAAGGTTATCCCAGAGATAGTACTTGGACTTGCTTTTCAGCTTGTCCTTCTAGTGTTTAGAAAAATTTTAAGGGACTGTGCAGCCTACCAAGTAATTAGGAATTCATGCAAACCGTGGTGTGTCTTGAGAAATTGCTTGCAAGGTGTCTAAAGGAAAGGAATCATGGATAGGGGTGGAATCAAACTTGAAGTGCTCAAGGCGGGTTAAGTGGTCCGCCACTAAATTTTGTGTTCCAGTCCTATTTTTTATTTCTAGATCAAACTCTTACAAGAGCCATATCCATCGAATCAATCTAGGTTTAGACTCCTTCTTTGCCAAAAGAAATTTTATAGCCGCATGATCCGAATATACTACCACCTTAGAGCCAAGTAAGTAGGCCCGAAATTTATCTAAAGCAAAAACAATAGCCAACAACTCTTTTTTTGTGGTAGTATAATTGGATTATGCACTATCTAGAATCTTAGAAGCATAGGCAACGACATAAGGATCCTTACCATCGTGCTGTGCAAGCGCTACCCTCACTGCATGGTTAGATGCATCACACATAATCTCGAATGGGCTACTCCAATTCGGCCCTCACACTATGGGAGCTTTGGTTAAGGCATCCTTTAGTATATCAAATGCTTCCTTGAAAGCATCTTGAAATCAAATGTTACCTCTTTCTGAAGCAATCTTGAAAGTGGTAAGGCAATCCTACTGAAATCCTTGATAAACTGCCTGTAGATACCTGCATGGCCCAGAAAAGAACGTATCTCCCTTACTGAGGAGGGGTAAGGCAAGCTAGACAATCTTGGCCAGGTCCACAGAAATTCCGTTGCTTGAGACAATGTGGCCCAATACTATGCCTTGATTTACCATGAAATGGCACCTTTCAAAATTCAGTACAAGGCTAGTATTGACACACCGCTCTAACACCCTAGCCAAGCTATCCAAGCACATATCAAATGAGTTGCCATAGACACAAAAATCGTCCATAAATACTTCCATGCAATTTTCTATTAGATCCGAGAAGACACTTGCCGTACACCTTTGGAACGTTATTGGTGGATTACATAAACGAAATGGCATCCTTTTGTATGTATATATTTCAAAGGGACATGTAAAAGTAGTCTTCTCCTGATCTTCAGGAGCTATGTGAATCTGAAAATAACCAGTGTAACCGTCTAAAAAATAGTAATGAGATTTACTGGTGCATGAATTACCCCCACTTCGTACAACTGAACCAGCAAGTGCACTGGGTTATCCAAGTAATAACTGAGCGAGTTAGGGTTGATCGCATGAGGATTGTAGTTTGAAGCAAGCTATGGTTATTTTTCAGATCTTAGTTAGGTGAAAAGAAGATGTAGGTATGTTTGTGATTGCATAAAAGGAAATAAAGAAAAATTGTATAAAATACTTTGTGAATTCGAATGTAACCAATGATAAGAAGATGGTTAAGGCTTCGAGATTCTTTGTCCTTCGGGATTAACTCTGGTATTACTGTCTTCTTCAATTGTGAATGATTTTTTCTATGGCAGGCTGTATGTGATTGACACTGGTTTGAGCAGCCGCCAATACTCCTCTAGATCTGAACCTCAGGGTTAGTGCGGATCCAGTCTGATTGAAGGTGAAGCTCCTGCAGTTTACTCTCCTTGGTGATCCTACTCAAAACACCACAGACAAGGTCGAATCATCCGGATCAGAGGATAGTACATCTTTGGGTTCTAGCCTCTACCACAGAGACCCTAATCTCCCCATACCTTGGCTGAAATGGTGTCTCGAGAAGTCCCCAATGAAGTCGTGGATTAGCCGTCTAAGAGATGTATAATCAAGCGGGTGGTTCATCATTGTCCGATGAAAGACTCACTCTGAACCCATGTAGAATTTGATAACCTTATGCTAGTTCAACACATTCATATTGATGAAGAACGAAGATACATCTTAGAATAGAGAATCAAAAAGCGAATTGAGAAAGAAACAGTAGTACTTTTATTAATCCACAAAACTCAGTAGGGCTCCTCCCTTCAACCTAAGAGGTTTAAGAACTCATACTGATAGAAAATACAATCATGAACGAAAAACATGGTAAAAGTTCTCAATGATTATGTAAAATATCCCTTAAATACTAAACTAATGACTAAGGATTACATAATAAGGGTAAAACAGTCTTTTTAGTACTAAAATCCACTTTTGGGGCCCACTTGGTGAGTGTTTGGGCTGAGCTTTGAGGAGATCCACGTGCTATGAGGCCTCTAAGGCATTGAATGCTGGCTAGGGGGTCCTCTTTGGGCGTTTGGACGTTGGTCTCCTCCTTTGGGCGTTGGACGCCTGGAATGGGGCAAGAGGCTGGCATTGGACACCAGTTTTGGGCCTTCTATTCTGAAGCAAAGTATAGACGATTATGCATTGCTGGAAAGCTCTGGAAGTCAGATTTCCATAGCTGTTGAGAACGCTCCATTTGGACTTCTGTAGCTCCAAAAAAGATCTTCCGAGTGCAAGGAGGTCAGATCTGGACATCATATGCAGTGCTTTCTCTGTCTCTGAATCAGACTTTTGCTCCAGCTCCTCAATTTCAGCCAGAAAATACCTGAAATTGCATAAAAACACAAATTCAAAGTAGAATCTAAAAATGTGAATTTTACACTAAAACCTATGAAAACTTAATAAAAACTAAACAAAACATGCTAAAAACTATATGAAATGACGCCAAAAAGCGTATAAAATATCCGCTCATTATTTACCTGACAACCGGTCAAGCATTTGATCAATAAATGGGAGCGGATAGTGATCTTTCCTAGTTGCTAGATTCAAGCGCCGGTGACGATCGGATTTCTGTTTAGTAAAGAATTTTAATAAAAATATAATCGCGTTGTAAGTATAGTTTCTAAACCAACAGAAAACCCTTTCGTACAAAAGTTTGGTTGTCACTTAAGCAAACCCAATAAAAATAAATAACCGAAGTATTCAAACCTCGGGTCGTCTTCTCAAGGAATTGCAGGGAGGTATAATTTATTATTGGTTATGTAAAAACATATGTTTTTGGTTTTTTTTTTAAATAAGGAACAAGTAATTTAAATGACAAGAAAAATAAATTAACAATAATAAAATCTTTTGGCAAGATGTAAGAATTGGAAATCCTATCCTAGTTATCCTTATCAATTGTTATGAGAATTGGATTTTGCTCCCAACTTGTTAACCTCAAACTATGAAGGTAAGTCAAGTGGATGAATAAATTTGATTCCTCTGGCCCTAGTCAATTCCTATGGAAAGAATAGAGTTATTGGAATACAAATCAACTAGCAAAGATAACAATCATCAATCACAAGGAGTTTGATAACTCAAGTGTCTCCAATTACTTAACCAAAGCAAAAAGGGAGAAAATAAATCTACTTGAATAAAAATGCCTTCAGATGAGAAGCAGCAGTAACATAAATAAAAGAAAGAAATCTTAAATCTAAAATACCTCAAATTATATTAAATAAAAGAAATCAAATCTAACATGGGAATTCATAAATTAAATTGGGAAAATAAATAAAAGGAACATTGAACCTGAAATTGAGAAATAACCATAAACTGAGAGGAATCTTAATTCTAAAAATCTAAATCCTAAATCCTAAGAGAGAGGAGAGAGCCTCTCTCTCTCTCTCTCTAAAACTACATCTAAATCCTAATAATTGTGAATGTGTATGTCTCTGTTGTTTGAATGCATTTCCCCACTTTATAGCCTCTAATCTGTGTTTTCTGGCCGAGAACTGGGTCAAAAACAGCCCAGAATTCACTGGTTGCGAATTCAAACACGCTGATTTTTGCAGATGCGACACATCCGCGTGATGCACGCGTTCGCGTCACTTATCCTCAGGGCAACTATGAAAAATTATATATCATTTCGAAGCCCTGGATGTTAGCTTTCCAACGCAACTGAAACCGTATCATTTGGACCTCTGTAGCTCAAGTTATGATCGATTTAGTGCGAGAGGGTCAGGCTGACAGCTTTACAGTTCCTTCAATTTCTTGTATTCCTTCTACTTTTGCATGCTTCCTTTCCATCCTCTGAGTCATTCTTGCCCTGTAATCTCTGAAATCACTTAACGCACATATCAAGGCATCGAATGGTAATAAGAGAAGATTAATATTAGCAAATATAAGGCCAAAGAAGTAGGTTTTCAATCATAGCACAAAATCAGGAAGGAGAATGTAAAACCATGCATTTTGTATGAATAAGTGTGCAAAGACTTGATAAAAAATAATTAATTGAGCACAAGATAAACCATAAAATTGGGGTTTATCAACCTCCCCACACTTAAACATTAGCATGTCTTCATGCTAAGCTCAAGAGAAGCTATAAAGGGATGAAGAGGAATGGTAGAATGTATGAAATGCAACCTATCTGTATGAATGAAGCTAAATGCAAAATGCTTCTATCTACTTGGTTAAAAGTAAAAAAGTTCTTCAAGACAAACATAAATCAGATTTCACTAATTCAAATTATACAATAAAAGACAAGTAAACTTGTAAGAAGATAGCTCATGAAAGCAGGGAACATAGAATCAAGCATTGAACCCTCACTGGTAGTGTATATCACTCTAATATTTCAAGTGTCTAGGGTTAATCACTCTACTCTTCTCTAGTCATGCTTTCTAAACTTTTTTCTTCATCTACCCAATCAACAAAAATTTAGTATATCAATGCAAACATCATGAGGTCTTTTCAAGGTTGTAATGTCGCTAAGGTAAGGGTGAGGATATATGTATGGCCAAGTGAGCTTTAATATGAATCTTTAATTAACCTAAGCTCTTCACCTAACACACACACACTCTCTATAACTCTAGAATCATGCCTAGCTACCCACAATTCCCATTTTTTTGCATTTTTCACATACTCATGTATCAACCTTTCTTTTAATTTTTATCACATGTGCATTGATCTCTTCATTAACTTAACTTTGCATTGGGGTAATTTTGTCCCCTTATTTATTTATTTATATTGTAATAAACATAACTTATCAATGCACATGGATTTTTAATTTTTCTGGTCCCACATGAGTAGGTACCCAAATTTCTAATATTTTGTCAATGAAACACTATACACTTTTATCAACCCAAGTTCCCACAGTTTTCCCACACTTAATTGATACACAATCTCTATCTTAAGCTAACCAAATATTCAATTAGGGTGATTACTTATTTTTCCGCTTAAGGCTAGTGATGTGGTAAAATATAGAACAGATAGAGATTAAAAGGCTCAAAGTGGCTAACAAAGGTAATTGAAAGGGTAAGCTTATTTGGGATAAGTGAGCAAAAATAAATAATGGCCTCAATCATATGCAAGCATGTAAATACACTAAATAGTGGACATATAGAATGGAACAAAGCAAAGATTGCAATCATAAGGAAGAAAACACACAAGAATAAAAATTTATGGTTAAATAATGTAACTATATAAATAAGCTCAAAATCTCACAGGTTGTGTGTTCTTAGCTTTTTAAACTATGTTCCAAATACAACTTCAAACAAGTTTTAACAGAAAAAAATTTTTCAATTTAAATTAGTGAAATACTATAAAAATGTCTTGAAAAAGAAAATATTACTTCAACCAAGTAGTAACTAAATGCGTAAAATCAAGAAAACATGTAATCAAATATGCAGATGCAACAATGAACTAATAAAGAAAATAAGACATTGGTGTTGAGAAGAAAATAACTAACCCATGGAGATCGGTATCGACCTCCCCACACTTAAAGGTTGCACCGTCCTCGGTGCATGCTAAGATGTGCAAGTGGAAGGGTTGCTTCAACTAATGCTTTTCTCTAAAGATTGTGCTGATGGACTTGTTTGTCTCCCCATCTAGAAGCTTTCCCTTTCTCTTTCTCGGTGGCCAGCCTGAAAGTAGAGGAAAAGAAGAAAAGTAACCCAGAAAGAAAGATAAAAAAACAAATAAAATATGGCTAGGTTAATGCCAAATAATGAGGACCACAATTACATGGTAGCTACAACATGCAATTGAGAAAACAGTGGAAGCAAATGGCATATCAATGTTGCAAAAAAAATTTGCAACAAAGGGGAAGAGTAGGTAATGAAAGACAGTATAAAATATTACCCAACAGTGTAAAGCAAGTCGCTAAGCACCAAAATAATTCAAGAAAATATGTAACAGTTGAATAAGAAAATTTAACACCAATGGTAAAATAATAAATTTAGAAAAGAAAATAAAAATATGCACAAAATTAAAATACAATGAATGAGAGTATGCAAATAAATTAAAAATAGAATGGAAGTGAAGAAGGATGAAAAGTTAAATAAACGAAGAAAAAGAAAGTAAGAAAGGAGGAAGAAAGGGAGAAGAAAGAATTAGGATTGGGAAAGAAAAGATAAGATAGTTGGCGCTGATCTAGTAAAACTGTGCGTCGCATGTGACGCGGACGCGTGGGTGACGCGGTCGCGTGAGTCGCTTTGTGCGAATGGCGCAAGGGCAGCGACGCGTTCGCGCAACTCTCTGTGTTAAACTCATTTTGCCAAAAATTAGGGTGACGCGATCGCGTGGTTGACGCGATCGCATGAATGGCCTTTCTTTTAAAAATGACGCGGACGCGTGGGCCACGCGTTCGCATGGTAGGGCTTGTGCTTCTAGCATGGTTCCAGCCCGACTCCATCATAACTTGCTGCCATACACCCATTTACGTCGATTTTACAGGGCCACGCGTTCGCGTGGGGAGGCTATTTCGCAAACGACACAGACGCGTCATTGACACGGTCGCGTGGTCATATTTGTGCCTAAGGCACGCCTCCAGCCACGCTTTCGCGTGACTTTCTGTTCAATTTTATTTTCTTCCCAACGCACCTGTGACGCGGACGCGTCAGCGACGCTTACGCGTCACGTGCGTGTTTTTTTTTTTATACAGGATGCAAAATGCAATGATAGTGTGGATGCTATGAATAATTCCAGGTTCAATGAAAATAGAATAAAATAAAATTCAAAAGTAAACCAAACAAAAGAAAATCAAAATTGAAGAAAAGGAACGATCATACCATGGTGGGTTGTCTCCCACCTAGCACTTTTAGTTAAAGTCCTTAAGTTGGACATTTGGAGAGTTCTTTGTTATGGTGGCTTGTGCTTGAACTCATCCAGTAATCTCCACCAATGTTTGTGATTCCAATAGCCTCCGGGATCCCAAACTAGGTGCAGAAAGCCTTCAAGCAGGTTAAAGCAAGTGACAAGGCCCTAAGAGTGTTGATTTCTAGACTGAATTCTAGGGTCCCAGACTTTACTTTTACACCCGTCTTCTTGTTGATCATCATGATTCCATCTGGGTAGCAAGCAATCTGAATTCTCACTAAAGCAGCCAACCAACTTCCTAGACCCATTCAGTTGAGCTTTACACCAACCTTTGCATTTAAACTTTGAGGTTTCTACCATATTGAATCCTGCATGACGACTCCTACCACTAACCATCTCCCTCTTACTCTTAAAGCCACAAAGAGCTCTGAGTTGCCCATCTGTCTCAAGCAAAGCATATTCAAGTGAGCTAATTAAGCTTAGAGATGAAAGATTTACCCACTTGAATGAAGGAATGGATGGTGATGGTTTTGGGGGAGAGGTCTCCAACAACTTTGGCAAGGTGATTTCTAGCTCCATTCTCTTGGGCTCTTCTTTGACAACTTCCACCTCCTTGCAAGCTTCTTCAATATCAACCTCTTCTTCTTGGTAGCTTTTTTCCAATTTGATCTCTTCTTCATTGTTCACCAAGGGCATGGGAGGTTGTGCTTTTTCTTCTTTAATTTCCATGTCAAGTCCAATGGAAGAGGATTCAATTGTAGATAAGAATTCATCAATGATTGAATCCATCTCTTGATTAACCTCTTCAAAGTCTTCAACCATGATATGCATTGGAGGTTGTACACCCTCCTCAACATCAATTTTAAACGTCTTTGAGGGAGGCTCTATAACTTGACTTTCCCATGGAGGTTCAGCATCTCCTAAGTCTTCAACCACTTCTTCCTCTTCAATAATTACAGCTTCCTCCACTTGTTCCAGTATAAAGTCATGCTCCGTACTGTCCACTGGAGTTTCTAGTATCTCCTTCATGCTACGTTCTTCATTAGATTGTCCACATGAAGCCATGGGGGTTCCTTGAGTGTCCGAACGTCGGGAAGGTAATCGATTAATCGCTTGATTCAATTGGTGAAGGGTTGCATGAAATTTTTCCATTGTTTCCTTGAGACGCTCCCTTGATTCTTGGGGTGATGGATATGGACATAGTGCATAGGGAAGTAGTGGTTCTTGGGAGTAATTGGATTGGAATTGGAGTGGATATGGGTTAGGGTCATATGGAGGTGGATGGTAGTAGGAGGCTTATGAGTGTGGTGGTTTATAGTTATGTTGATGAGGTGGGTTATAGGCGTATGATGGGGCTTGTTGGTAACCACAAGGGGGTCCACCATATCTATCATCTTGGTATGCACCTCGGAATGGCTCTTGACTATAGTATACTGGTGGGGGTTGGTTGTCACGAGAAGGTCCACCGTAACTATTGTCTTGGCATGCATTGTAGAATGGTCGTTGTCCATGGTTTCTTGGAAGGTGTTGTTGCCTAAAGGGTTGATCAGATCCTCGTGGCTCCGTCCATCTGTGATTGTTTCGATCTTGATGCATGTTCCTATTATAGCTTCCATTCCTTTCAACAACATTAGAACCAAACTCAAAGCGACGGGGTGAGAACTCATAGTAACTAATAAAAATTAAAAACAAAAACAAATAAACAAGCAAAAGAAAATAAATAAGAGAAAAGGTTTGAAAAAGATTTTTAAGATTAAAAAAAAGATAAGAGAAGTTAGGTAAGAGAAGATAAGTTTTTAAATTAAAAGGTTTTGAAATTTAAATTTTTGAATTTGAAAATTAAATTTTGAATTTTAAATTTTGAAAATCGAATTTTGAAATTTGAAATTTGAAATTTGCAATTTGAATTTTTGAAAAAGTCAACAATATAAGATAAAGATTTGAAAAAGATTTAAATTTTGAATTTTGGAATTTAAATACTGAAATTTGAAATTTGATTTTTAAAATAAGATAAGATAAGATTTTGAGAAAGTTATGATTTTTGAAAAAGATTTGAATTTTGAAATTTAAAACTAAGATAAGATAAGATAAAAAATTTTAAAATAAAAATCTGATTTTTTTTTCGAAAAAAATCAATTTAAAAGTAAATATTTACAATAACCAATAATAAGGCACACGTTAGCAATTCCCCGGCAACGGCGCCATTTTGACAATCGGATTTCTGTTTAGTAAAGAATTTTAATAAAAATATAATCGCGTTGTATGTATAGTTTCTAAACCAACAGAGAACCCTTTCGTACAAAAGTTTGGTTGTCACTTAAGCAAACCCAATAAAAATAAATAACCGAAGTATTCAAACCTCGGGTCGTCTTCTCAAGGAATTGCAGGGAGGTATGATTTACTATTGGTTATGTAAAAAGATATGTTTTGGGGTTTTTTTTTTAAATAAGGAACAACTAATTTCAATGACAAGAAAAATAAATTAACAATAATAAAATCTCTTGGCAAGATGTAAGAACTGGAAATCCTATCCTAGTTATCCTTATCAATTGTGATGAGAATTAGATTTTGCTCCCAACTTGTTAACCTCTAACTATGAAGGTAAGTCAAGTGGATGAATCAATTTGATTCCTCTGGTCCTAGTCAATTCCTTTGGAAAGACTAGAGTTACTGGAACAAATCAACTAGCAAAGATAACAATCATCAATCACAAGGAGTTTGATAACTCAAGTGTCTCCAATTACTTAACCAAAGCAAAATGGGAGAAAATAAATCTACTTGAATAAAAATGCCTTCAGATGAGAAGCAGCAGTAACATAAATAAAAGAAAGAAATCTTAAATGTGAAATACCTCAAATTATATTAAATAAAAGAAATCAAATCTAACATGGGAATTCATAAATTAAACTGGGAAAATAAATAAAAGGAACATTGAACCTGAAATTGAGAAATAACCATAAACTGAGAGGAATCCTAATTCTAAAAATCTAAATCCTAAATCCTAAGAGAGAGGACAGAGCCTCTCTCTCTCTCTAAAACTACATCTAAATCCTAATAATTGTGAATGTGTATGTCTCTATTGTTTGGATGCATTTTCCCACTTTATAGCCTCTAATCTGTGTTTTCTGGGCCGAGAACTAGGTCAGAAACAACCCAGAATTCGCTGGTTGCGAATTCAAATACGCTGATTTTCGCAAATGCGACACATCCGCGTGATGCATGCGTTCGTGTCACTTATCCTCAGGGAAACTATAGCAAATTATATATATTTTTGAAGCCCCAGATGTTAGCTTTCCAACGCAACTAGAACCGTATCATTTGGACCTTTGTAGCTCAAGTTATGATCGATTTAGTGCGAGAGGGTCAGGCTGACAGCTTTGCAGTTCCTTCAATTTCTTGTATTCCTTCCACTTTTGCATGCTTCCTTTCCATCCTCTGAGTCATTCCTGTCCTGTAATCTCTGAAATCACTTAACGCACATATCAAGGCATCGAATGGTAATAAGAGAAGATTAATATTAGCAAATATAAGGCTAAAGAAGCATGTTTTCAATCATAGCACAAAATCAGGAAGGAGAATGTAAAACCATGCATTTTGTATGAATAAGTGTGCAAAGACTTGATAAAAACCAATCAATTGAGCACAAGATAAACCATAAAATAGGGATTTATCAGCCGATAATCAATGCAAACTTTCTATGAGTTTTGCACTCTGGCCGCCATGAGCTCTCCACTCTTAGTCTTAACCATAGTAACACCCGACTTCTTGGGTACCACTTGCATCGGGCTAACCCACTCGCTATCTGAAATAGGATAAATAATATCGGCCTCCAAAAGTCAAGTGATCTCCTTTTTAACAACCTCCATGATGGTGGGGTTCAACCTCCTTTGGGGTTGACAGACGGGTTTGGCTCCGTCTTCTAGGAAGATACGGTGCTCGCAAATACGGGGCTTATAACCATAATGTACGCTAAACTCCACCCTATAGCCTTCTTGTGCTTTCTCAACACTTCAAGCAATCTCTCTTCTTGTTGGGAGGTGAGCTCCCTTCCAATTATCACCAAGAGCTTTTGACTATCATCAAGAAAGGCATACTTTAGATGGGAAGGTAGAGGTTTTAACATATCATTCAACTCATGACTTGGCACATTATTATCCGGTAACATTGGAGGTGGCAAAGTGTCTTCATCATAGTCATTAGGTTTCCCCACACTTGCACCTTTACCCAAATTCATCTCATGAAAGGTCTCATTATGAATCTCAGCCATAACTTCATCAATAATGTCACACCGAAAGATAGAATGGTCTTCCAGTGGACTCTTCATGGCTTCATCTAAGTTAAAGCTCACGGCCCTTCCATCAATCTCAAATAAATAAGTATCCGAAAAGGCATCAAGTTTAATCTAGGAGGTTTTTAAGAATGGCCTTCCTAACAAGATGGATGAAGGTCTCCCATAATCATTTGGAGGCATCTCAAGGATATAGAAGTCAACCGAAAAAATCAATCTTTTTATGCTCACCAAAACATCCTCAGCAATACCAATAACAAAAATTATGCTCTTATCATCTGGTACAAAATGTGTAGCCGACCACTTCAATGGCGGAAGATTCAATTCATCATAAAATGAAAGTGACATAATACTAACACATGCTCCAAGGTCACATATACAATCAACAAATTGTTTATCCCCAATAGTACAAGAGACTAAACAAGGTCCATGATCTCACATTTTTCAGGAATATCCCCCATTAAAGCAGAAACAAAACTCTCCAAAGGAATAGTCTCAAAATCATTTGTTAATGCATAAATCCTTTAAAAATTTTGCATATTTAAGAACTTGACGGATTGCATCGAAAAGGGGAATCGTTACCTCAACTTTCTTGAAGATGTCCACCATTTTAGGATCCAACTCCATATGGTTTTTAGTCTTCTTAGCCAAGGTTGGAAATGGAATAGGGATAGGCTCTTCCAAAACACCTTTTTCTTTGGAATCTCTAGCCGATGCTTGATCTTTCTCTTCATCAACAACCTCTTATGCTTCTTCTTCTTTCACATCCTCTAGTTCAACAATATCTTCTTCATGAGTAGCCTCCTTCACACTTGAATCCTTGGGACCCTTCTCTTCTACTGTAGTGCCAGACCTCAAAGTGATAGCATTGAGGCTACCTTTGGGGTTAGATAATGGTTGAGAGGTATCACACTTGAGCTTGAAGGTTGAGAGGTGTGTTGGTCATTATTGGATGGTGGGTCCAACCGGGATAGAACCTCGGTCAAGGTAGCCATGTAAGATTCTTGTTTCTTTTGCAAATCTCTTTGCTCTTGGAGGATGGTACGGAATTCTCTTTGCTCTTGGAGAATGGTGCGAAGGGTGTCATCCATTGGGGCTTGGTTAGAGGAAGAAGAAGGGTAGGTAATTTGTGGAACTTGAGATTGTGTGAGTTAGGGTACTTGGGCTTGTCTTTGGTAAGGGATTAGTATTTTTGGCCTTGATTTTGTTGTTGAAATTTTGAGTTTCATTGGTTCCGGTATTGTTGTTCCACCTTTGATTTGAACTATCTTTCCATCCTTGATTGTAGCTATCTTTCCACCTTTGGTTGTAATTATCTCTCCACCCTTGATTGTAGCTATTCCCTTGTTGATAAGGGCCTTGATTTTTCAGATGGTAATTGTAGCGATTGTAGGATGGATTTACTACCGCCAATACATTGTCTTCTTGAATTTGCGGGCACTCATCTGTATAGTGAAAATTGCAAGCACACATACCGCACACTCTTGGTGGAACCTCCGATTGGTATTGTTGTGGTGGCACTTGAGCTCTTGGCAATTGTTGTTGATTTTGGTGAATTTGCTTAAGAATGGTAGTCATTTCTTCGAAAGTCTTGGTGAGGGCGAATTCATTAGGGGACACTTCCACAATGGCTTTTGAATGGTTGTTCTTTGACGTCGCATGTTGAGTGGACACGGCTAGATCGAAAATGAGTTGCTAAGCCTCCACTATCTTCTCATACTTCACAAGAGAACCATTACCAGAGGCATCTAGGAGGATATTGTCTTGAGGCTTGAGATCTTGACAAAAGTAGCAAATCAACACCAAATCATCTATCCGGCGATGAGGACAAGAATCAAATAACTTCTTAAAGCGTTCCTAAATTCATGGAGCGTCTTCATTTTACTTTGTATAATGAAAGAAATTTTCTTCCTCAATCAATCCTTCACCTCCAGTGGGAAGAATTTATCTAAGAACTCTCTCCGGAGTAAATCCCAATTAATGACCACTTCATCGGGTTGAGTACAAAACCACTCATTTGCTCTTCTCTCAAGAGAAAAAGGGAAAGCAAATACCAAAATAGCAATCTCATCCGAGCCATGTCTCATAGTGGTGGAACACACCACTTAAAAGTCCTTAAGATGCTTGATAGGATCTTGAGCAGGTAAGCCATGAAACTTGGGAAGCAAATTGATCAAACTGGTCTTTAACTCAAAGTTAGCATCCAAGTCGGGATACCGGACTTGGAGTTGTTGAAGAGAAATGTTAGGTGTACCCGCCTCTTTAAGAGTGACTCTCCTTGGAGCGGCCATGGTCTCAGTACCTGAGTTAGTAGAAGCAACGTCAATAGATTCAATAGAAAAATAAACAGTTCCTTCGTTAAATGATGCCTCAGACCCAACCTCGGACAAGGTTCGTTTATCGGCGGAAGCCACTTCACTGCCCCCAAAGGCCAACTGACACCGAGCTTGCCTAATGTGTAATAAAATTCTCTCAATCTCTGGATCAAATGGGGCTAAGCCCGGATCCGGCAATGAACGCATCATTCAATAGAGAAAACATAGAGTTCATGATAAAAAGGAATACTAAAGTAAAGTAACTACCAATTACTACTAACTATAAATCCTAACTAGTAATCAAGAACCAAGAAACAATCAAAAAGCAACTATTCACATATGCACATATTCACACCAAGCAACAATATGGCACATATGTGCAAGTCTTCGGCAATGGCACCAAAAACTTGACGGAGGATAAATGCCGGTCTACAAAAATTTCAAAAGATTTTCAACTCAAATGTCACAAGTATAACCTAAATCGACAAGTGATCCCCAATCAAAGTTTAGAAGAGTGTCACAACAATCAAATTAATTACCAGGAGTAGGATTTTGGGTAGTTTTTCCTAGGACTTGCAATTGAATGCACATCATTGATTAGGAAAATTGGGGGGGGGGGGGAGGGGGGAGGGTTTGAATTGCTTACGGAGAAAGTAAAGTGACTAGAATTATAAAAGCAATGAACAATTAACAACTAAATTGAAACAACTAGAAATATCACTCAAGTAAATGACCATCTAACAAGCATGCAATAAGATGATAGCAATAAAAAGTGCATATAACTAAGAAATATGAAATTAAGCTAAGAGAGCTAAAGAGTTAAAGTCAACAAAAAAGGATGACAATCAATCAATATAAAGAACCTTGGTTAGGGGTGAGAATCAGAATTCCTATCCTCATGATCATCCTCAATTGTGATGGTAATTGTCTATTGCTCTCACTTGGTTGTCCTCTAACAATTGAAGGAAAGTCAAGTGAGCACAATTGACTCTAGTCCACAATTCCTAATCAAATCCTAATGAAAGATTAACTTTAGTGGAATTCAAGCCAACTAGCAACCCTTAATTATCAATCAACACTAGTTTTTGACAATTCAAGTGTCTCCAATTGCTCAACTTTAAAGCCAAGAATAGAAATCTACTCCATATTCATAGGTTGCATTTTCACAAACACTTAGTGATCACTAATAAAAGGCATCATAAATCCAAATTAAATCTTCCCACTATCAATTATCAACAATAGTAAATCAAATAACACATATGGAACATAAAAACCTTAATGCATTAATTAAAAATTAAATTCAACAAGATCCAAAATCACTAAGAAAAATTAAACTAGAGAAACTACAATGATGGTAATAAAACTGAAATTAAACAAGGTCTAATCCATGGATTCAAATAAAAGTGGATCAAAGAATAATAAAACCTAGAGAGAATGAAGAGTTTCTCTCTCTCTAGAAATCTATGAACAAAAAATAGCTAAAAATTAAGTAAATGTGTGTATGCTTGTGTGCTTCCATTCCCCCTTCAACTTTTGGCCTTTCTCCATTCAGAATTAGCTTGATTTGGGCCTAAGAGCGGTCCAGGAAATGCTGGCATGTGCAATTCTAATAAACTCACGCGCTTCATGTCACGTGTACGCGTGAGCCATGCGTACGTGCATGTTGAACTATGCACAGGTCATGTGTACGTGTAGCCAAGCGTATGCGTGAGCACCAGATCCTCAAAACATCAATTCTTCAAGTTCCTTCCACTTTTGCATGCCTGCATTCCATCCTCTAAACCATTCCTGCCCTATAGATCCTAAAATCACTTAGCAAACGCATCACGGCATCGAATGGTAATAGGAGAGACTTAAAAATTAGCATCTTTAGGGCCTGGTGTAGGAAATCGTGATTCACACTTTTCACAACTCTGCACAATTAACCAGCAAGTGCACTGGGTCGTCCAAGTAATACCTTACGTGAGTAAGGGTCGATCCCACGGAGATTGTCGGCTTGAAGCAAGCTATGGTCATCTTGTAAATCTCAGTCAGGTGGATTCAAATGGTTATGAGTTTTGATAATTAAAACATAAATAAAACATAAAATAAGATAAAGGTACTTATGTGATTCATTGGTGGGAATTTCAAATAAGCGTTTGGAGATGCTTTGTTGCTTCTGAACCTCTGCTTTCTTATTGCCTTCTTCCAACCATGCGTGCTTCCTTCCATGGCAAGCTATAAGATCCTCTCGGATGAAAAATACCAGGTACGATCTCTGCACGACTAATCAACTGTCGGATTTCTCGTCTCAGATGAAAAATACCAGGTACAGCTACCGCACGGCTAATCATCTGTCGGTTCCCGCTAGCGTCAGAATAGGATCCTTGTCCTTTTGCACACTGTCGCTATGCCCAACATTCGCAAGTTTGAAGCTCGTCACAGTCATCCCTTCCCAGATCCTACTCAGAATACCACAGACAAGGTTTAGACTTTCCGGATCTCAGGAATGGCTGCCAATTGGTTCTAACCTCTACCACGAAGATACCAATCTAACGGACTTGATCCATGTATTAGATACCCAAGAGATACGCACTCAAGCTGTCGCCCAAAGACTACGTTGACCCCAGATAGAACGGGAGTGGTTGTCAGGCACGCATTCATAGAATTGAGAATAATGATGAGTGTCACGGATCATCATATTTTCCAGATTGAAGTACGAGTGAGTATCTTAGAATAGAATCAAGCGTGATTGAATAGAAAACCAGTAGTAATTGCATTAATTCATGAAGAACAGCAGAGCTCCACACCTTAATCTATGGGGTGTAGAAACTCCACCGTAGAAAATACATAAGTGAAAATAGTCTAGGCATGGCCAAATGACCAGCCTCTCTAAACGTGAAATATGGCATAAAAGCTCTTTTAATTATAATAGTAAAAAGTGCTATTTATACTAAACTAGTAACTTAGGTTTACAGAAAATGAGTAACTAAGTGCAGATAGTGTAGAAATCCACTTCCCGGGCCCACTTGGTGTGTGCTTGGGCTGAGCATTGAAGCTTTCACATGCATAGGCCATCCTTGGAGTTAAACGCCAACTTGGGTGCCAGTTTGGGCGTTTAACTCCAGTTCTGGTGCCAGTTCTGGCGTTTTACTCTAGAAAAGGGTCTCAGATGGGTGTTTGAACGCCATTTTGGGCCATCAAATCTCAGGCAAAGTATGGACGATTATATATTGCTGGAAAGCCCAAGATGTCTACTTTCCAACGCAATTGAGAGCGTGCCAATTTGGTTTCTGAAGCTCCAGAAAATCCATTTCGAGTGCAGGAGGGTTAGAATCCAACAGCATCTGCAGTCCTTTTTCAGCCTCTAAATCAGATTTTTGCTCAAGTCCCTGAATTTCAGCCATAAAATACCTGAAATCATAGAAAAACTCATAGTAAAGTCCAGAAATGTGATTTTTCAGAAAAACTAATAAAAATATAATAAAAAGTAACTAAAACATGCTAAAAACTATGTAAAAACAATGCCAAAAAGGGTATAAATTATCCGCTCATCACAACACCAAACTTAAATTGTTGCTTGTCCCGAAGCAACTAAAAATAAAATAGAATACAAAGAAGAGAAAATACAATAAATCTCAAAAATATCAATGAAGATTAGTTTTGATTAGATGAGCGGAACTTGTAGCCTTCTTGCTTCTGAACAGTTTTGGCATCTCACTTTATCCTTTGAAGTTCAGAATGATTGGCATCCATAGGAACTCAGAATTCAGATAGTGTTATTGATTCTCCTAGTTCAATATGTTGATTCTTGAACACAGCTAGTTTATGAGTTTTGGCCGTGACCCTGAGCATTTTGTTTTCCAGTATTACCACCGGATACATAAATGCCACAGACACATAACTGGGTGAACCTTTTCAGATTGTGACTCAGCTTTGCTAGAGTCCCCAGTTAGAGGTGCCCAGAGCTCTTAAGCACACTCTTTTTGCTTTGGACCATGACTTTAACCGCTCAGTCTGAAGCTTTTCACTTGACACCTTCACGCCATAAGCACATGGTTAGGGACAGCTTGATTTAGCCGCTTAGACCAGGATTTTATTCCTTTGGGCCCTCCTATCCATTAATGCTCAAAGCCTTGGATTCTCTTTACCCTTGCCTTTTGGTTTAAAGGGTTATTGGCTTTTACTGCTTGCTTTTTCTTTTTCTTTCTTTTCTTCTTTATTTTTCGCCCCTTTTTTTTCACAAGATTTGCTTTTCACTGCTTTTTCGTGCTTCAAGAATCAATTTTATGATTTTTCATATTATCAATAACATTTCTCCTTTTTCATTATTCTTTCAAGAGCCAACAATTTTAACATTCATAACCAACAAATTCAAAAATATGCACTGTTCAAGCATTCATTCAGAAAACAAAAAGTATTGCCACCACATCAAAATAATTAAGCTAATTTCAAGGTAAAATTCAAAATCCATGTACCTCTTGTTCTTTTGCAATTAAAAACTTTTTTTATTTAAGAAAAGTGAAGGATTCATAGGATATTCATAGCTTTAAGACATAGATACTAGACACTAATGATCATGTAATAAAGACACAAACATAGACAAAACATAAAGCATCAAAACCAAAAAACAGAAAAATAAAAACAAGGAAATTAAAGAACGGGTCCACCTTAGTGATGGCGGCTAGTTCTTCCTCTTGAAGATCTTATGGAGTGCTTGAGCTCCTCTATGTCTCTTCCTTGCCTTTGTTGCTCCTCTCTCATGGCCTTTTGGTCCTCTCTAATTTCATTGAGGATAATGGAGTGCTCTTGGTGCTCCATCCTTAGTTGCCCCATGTTGGAACTCAATTCTCCTAAGGAGGTGTTGATTTGCTCCCAATAGTTTTGTGGAGGAAAGTGCATCCCTTGAGGCATCTCAGGGATTTCTTGATGAGGAATTTCCTCATGCTCTTGTTGAGGTCCATGAGTGGGCTCTCTTGTTTGCTCCATCCTCTTCTTAGTGTTGGGCTTGTCTCCTTCAATGAGGATGTCTTCCTCTATGACAATTCCAGCTGAATTGCATAGGTTACAGATGAGATGAGAGAAGGCTAACCTTGCCAAAGTAGAGGGCTTATCCGCCACCTTGTAGAGTTCTAGAGGTATGATTTCATGAAATTCTACTTCCTCTTCATTCATGATACTATGGATCATGATAGCCCGGTCTATTGTAACTTCAGACCGGTTGCTAGTAGGAATGATAGAGCGTTGGATGAACTCTAACCATCCTCTAGCCACGGGTTGGAGGTTAAGCCTCCTTAATTGAACCGGCTTGCCTCTTGAGTCTCTCTTCCATTGAGCTCCTTCCATACAGATGTCCATGAGGACTTGGTCCAACCTTTGATCAAAGTTGACCCTTCTAGTGAAAGGATAAGGATCTCCTCTCATCATTGGCAAGTTAAATGCCAACCTCACATTTTCCAGACTGAAATCCAAGTAATTCCCCTAAACCATTGTGAGCCAATTCTTTGGGTTTGGGTTTATACTTTGATCATGGTTCTTAGTGATCCATGCATTAGCATAGAACTCTTGAACTATTAAGATTCTGACTTGTTGGATTAGGTTGGTGAGAGCTTCCCAACCTCTTCTTTGAATCTTACGTCGGATCTCCGGATTTTCACTCTTTTTGAGCATGAAGGGGACCTCGGGGATCACCTTTTTCTTGGCCACAACTTTATAGAAGTGGTCTTGATGGACCTTTGAGATGAATCTCTCCATCTCCCATGACTCGGAGGTGGAAGCAATTGCCTTCCCTTTCCTCGTTCTAGAGGTTTCTCTGGCCTTAGGTGCCATTGATGGTTATGGAAAAACAAAAAGCAGAGCTTTTCCCACACCAAACTTAGAAGTTTTGCTCGTCCTCGAGCAAAAGAAGAAAGAAAGGAGTAGACGAAGAAGAAATGGAAGAGATGAAGGGTGGTGAGTGGTTCGGCCAAGGGGGGTTAAGTGTGTATGAAGTGTGAATTTGAAGGTTGTAAGGAGGGGTATTTATAGGGTAAGAGAGAGAGGAAGTTCGGTCATGAAGGGGTGGGTTTGGGAGGGAAATGGTTTGAATTTGAATGGTGAGGTAGATGGGGTTTAGAATGGATGGATGTGAGTGGTGAAGAGAATATGGGAAAGAGGGTAGAATTTGATAGGTGAATGGTGTTTGGGAAAGAGGTATTAATGTGATTGGTCAAGGGTATTTGGGGAAGAGTGTTATGGAAAGGTGTGAAGAGGAGAGAAGAAGAGTTGGGATAGGTAGGGATCCTGTGGAGTCCACAGATCCTGAGGTGTCAAGGAATTCTGCTCCCTGCACCATTCTGGCATGTAAATGCCCTCTGTGTGCCAATTCTGGCGTTAAACGCCAGCTCTGCTACCTTTTCTGGTGTTAAACGCTAGTCTGTCTGCCACTTCTGGCGTTTAACACCAGCCAGATGCCAGACACCCTTTTCTGGCGTTAAACGCCCAAAGTGCTGCCCATTCTGTTGTTTAACGCCCAGAATGCTGCCAGACTGGGCGTTAAATGCCCATTCTGCTATCCTTACTGGCATTTAAACGCCAGTAAGCCTGTCCTCCAGGGTGTGCTGTTTTTGATGCTGTTTTTTATTTTTGCTTTAATTCTGCAGTTGTTTTTATGACTTCACATGATCATCAACCTAAAGAAAACATAAAATGACAATGGAATATAAATAAATATAATTAATTAACATTGGGTTGCTTCCCAAAAAGCGCTTCTTTAATGTCAATAGCTTGACAGTGAGCTCTTAGAGAGGTTCACAGAGACTCAGAGCTTGACGGTGGCCTCCTAACACCAAACATAGAAGTTAAGTGTGGGGGCTCTGTTTGACTCTGTATTGAGAGAAGCCTTTCATGCTTCCTCTCCATGGTTACAGAAGAAGATCCTTGAGCCTGAAACACAAGTTAGTCCTCATTCAATTGAAGGACTAACTTTCCTCTGTCCACATCAATCACAGCTCTTGTTGTGGCTAGGAAGGGTCTTCCAAGGATGATGGATTCATCCTCTTCCTTCCCAGTATCTAGGATTATGAAATCAGCAGGGATGTAAAAGCCTTCAACCTTCACTAAGACATCCTCTATAAGTCCATAAGCCTGTTTCCTTGAATTGTCTGCCATTTGTAGTGAGATTCTTGCAGCTTGTACCTCAAAGATCCCTAGTTTCTCCATTACAAAGAGTGGCATGAGGTTTATACTTGAACCAAGGTCACATAGAGCCTTCTTAAAGGTCATGGTGCCTATGATGCAAGGTTTTAAGAACTTTCGGGGATGCAGTTTCTTCTGAGGAAATTTCTGTTGAACCAAGGTATTTAGTTCATTGATGAGCAATGGAGGTTCATCCTCCCAAGTCTCATTACCAAATAACTTGGCATTCAGCTTCATGATTGCTCCTGGATACTGAGCAACTTGCTCTTCAATAATATCTTCATCCTCTTCAGAGGAAGAATACTCATCAGAGCTCATGAATGGCAACAGTAAGTTCAGTGGAATCTCTATGGTCTCTATATGAGCCTCAGATTTCTTTGGTTCCCCAATGGGGAACTCCTTAGGGGTCAGTGGACGTCCATTGAGGTATTCCTCACTGGAAATTACTGCCTCTTCCTCCTCTATAGGTTCGGCCATGTTGGTTATATTGATGGCCTTGCACTCTCTTTTTGGATTCTCTTCTGTATTGCTTGGGAGAGTACTAGGAGGGATTTCAGTAACTCTTTAACTCTTTTGACCCACTTGTGCCTCCAAATTTCTAATGGAGGACCTTATTTCAGTCATGAAACTGAGAGTGATCTTAGATAGATCAGAGACTATGGTTGCTAAGTCAGAGAGTCTCTGCTTAGAATTCTCTGTTTGTTGCTCAGAAGATGATGGAAAAGGCTTGATATTGCCAAACCTATTTCTCCCACCATTATTATTATTGAAGCCTTGATTAGGCTTCTGCTGATCCTTTCATGGGAAATTAGGATGATTCCTCCATGAAGGATTGTAAGTGTTTCCATAGGATTCTCCCATGTAATTCACCTCTTCCATTGCAGGATTTTTAGGGTCATAAGCTTCTTCTTCAGAGGAAGCTTCTTTAGTACTGCCAGATGTAGCTTGCATTCCAGTCAGACTCTGAGAAATCATATTGACTTGCTGAGTCAAAATATTGTTCTGAGCCAAAATGGCATTTAGAGTATCAACCTCAAGAACTCCTTTCTTCTGAGTCATCCCATTATTCACAGGATTTCTTTCAGAAGTATACATGAACTGGTTATTTGTAACCATTTCAATGAGTTCCTGGGCTTCTGCAGGTGTTTTCTTCAGATAAAGAGATCCACCAACAGTGTGATCCAATGACATCTTGGACAATTTAGACAGACCATCATAGAATATACATAAGACGCTCCATTCTGAAAGCATGTCAGAAGGACACCTTCTGATCAATTGCTTGTATCTTTCCCAAGCTTCATAGAGGGATTCACCTTCCTTCTGTCTGAAGATTTGGACTTCCACTCTAAGCTTGCTCAACTTTTGAGGTTGAAAGAATTTGGCCAAGAAAGCATTGACCAACTTTTTCCAAGAGTTCAGGCTTTCTTTAGGTTGTGAGTCCAACCATGTCCTAGCTCTGTCTCTTACAGCAAAGGGGAAAAGCATAAGTCTGTAGACCTCAGGATTAACCCCATTGGTCTTAACAGTGTCACAGATTTGCAAGAATTCAGCTAAGAACTGATGAGGATCTTCCAATAGAAGTTCATGAAACTTGCAATTATGTTGCATTAGAGAAACAAATTGAGGCTTAAGCTCAAAGTTGTTTGCTCCAATTGCAGGAATTGAGATGCTTCTTCCATAAAAGTCAGAAGTTGGTGCAGTAAAGTCACCAAGCATCTTCCTTGCATCTCCACCATTGTTGTTATTTTCAGCTGCCATCTCTACTTCTTTTTCGAAAATTTCTGTAAGGTCCTCTCCAGAGTTTTGTGCTTTAGCTTCTCTTAGCTTCCTCTTCAGAGTCCTTTCAGGTTCAGGATCAGCTTCAACAAGAATGTTCTTATCCTTGTTCCTGGTCATATGAAAAAGAAGAGAACAAAAAAGAAGAGGAATCCTCTATGTCACAGTATAGAGATTCCTTTATGTGAGTAGAAGAATAGAAGAATAGAATGAAGAAGGGAGAAGAAGAATTCGAACACAGAGAAAGGGATAGGGTTCAAATTTTTAAGAAGAGAAGTGTTAGCAAATAATTAAATAAATAGAAAGAGATAAGAGAGAGAGAGTATTAGAATATTAATTTAAAAGAAAAGAAAAAATATTTTTGTTTTTATTTTAATTATGAGTTAGAAGTCAAAATTTAAGAAGGAATAAAATAAAATTAGAATTTAAAACAATTAGTTAATGAAAAAGAATTTTGAAAAAGAGGTTAGTGATTTTTGAAAATAAGAGAGAGAGAAAAGTAGTTAGGTGGTTTTGAAAAAGATAAGAAATAGTAAACTTTTAAAATTAAAACAAAAAGTCAAGTAGTTAGTTGAAAAAGATTTGAAAGTCAATTTTGAAAAGATAAGAAGTTAGAAAAAGATTTGAAATTAAGTTTTGAAAAGATATGATTGAAATCTATTTTGAAAAAGATTTGAAAAGGAAATTAAAAAGAGTTGATTTTTGAAATTAAAGTTGATTACTTGACTAACAAGAAACTAAAAGATATGATTCTAGAATTTAAAGATTGATCCTTTCTTAATAGGCAAGTAACAACTTAAAAATTTTGAATCAAAATATTAATTATTAGCAATAAATTCGAAAATTATGAAATAAAAATAAGAAAAGGATTTTGAAGATTAATTTTGAGATTTTTGAAAACATGAAAAAAAAATGAAAAAGATTTTATTTTTGAAAAAGATTTGAAAAGATAGAATTTTTAAATTGAAATTTTGAATTGACTAACAAGAAATAACCAAATTTAAAAAATTTTTGACTAAGTCAACCCAAAATTTCAAAATTTATGAGCAAAATAGGGGAAAGATATTATTTTTTATTTTAGAATTTTTAATGAGGAGAGAGAAAAACAACAAAATGACACAAGACATCAGAAATTGAAATCAAAACAACTAATGCATGCAAGAATACTTTGAATATCAAGATGAACACCAAGAACACTTTGAAGATCATGATGAACATCAAAAACATATTTTTGAAAATTTTTAAGAAAAGAAACACATGTAAGACACCAAACTTAAAATTTTTTAATGTTTAGACACTATGAATTCGAAAATGCATATGAAAAACAAGAAAAGACACACAACAAGAAAATCACAAGATTAAACAAAGAAAATCCTCAATAACAACTTGAAGATTAAGAAAGAACACATGATGAATTTTCAAAAATTTAAGGAAAATTAAAACATGCCATTGACACCAAACTTAAAATTTGACACTGAACTCAAACAAGAAACACAAAAAAATTTTTGGTTTTTTTATGGTTTTTTTTTTGTATTTTTTCCAAAATTATTTTTGAAAAAGAAAATAAAGAGATACAAAATTTTTAATAAGAATTCCAGGATTCGTGCAATGTTAGTCTAAAGCTTCGGTCCAATAGAATTAGACATGGCCAAATGGCCAGTCATGCTTTAGCAGAGCATTACATACAACAACTAAATTGATGGGAACCAAAAGGCTCTTGCAAAGATAAGTGGAAACCTCGGTCCAAAAGATTAGACATGGCTTAACAGCCAGCCAGGATTCAACATATCTCATGAAACTCTAGAATTCATTCTTAAAACTTCTGAAGAACACTTTTTTTTTGAATTTTTTGAATAAAAAATAATTAAAATGCTTAAACATAAAATAAAATTACCTAATCTAAGCAACAAGATGAACCGTCAGTTGTCCAAACTCGAACAACTCCCGGTAACGGCGCCAAAAACATGGTGTGGGAAATCGTGATTCACACTTTTCACAACTCCACACAACTAACCAGCAAGTGCACTAGGTCATCCAAGTAATACCTTACGTGAGTAAGGGTCGATCCCACGGAGATTGTCGGCTTGAAGCAAGATATGGTCATCTTTTAAATCTCAATCAGGCGGATTCAAATGGTTATGAGTTTTGATAATTAAAAGATAAATAAAACATAAAATAAGATAAAGGTACTTATGTGATTCGTTGGTGGGAATTTCAGATAAGCATTTGGAGATACTTTGTTGCTTCTGAACCTCTACTTTCCTATTGGCTTCTCCCAACCATGCGTGCTCCCTTCCATGGCAAGCTGTAAGATCTTCTCGGATGAAAAATACCAGGTATGATCTCTGCACGACTAATCAACTGTCGGATTTCTCGTCTCGGATGAAAAATACCAGGAACAACTACCACATGGCTAATCATCTGTCGGTTCCCGCTAGCATCGGAATAGGACCCTTGTCCTTTTGCACACTGTCACTGTGCCCAACATTCGCAAGTTTGAAGCTCGTCACAGTTATCCCTTCCCAGATCCTACTCGGAATACCACAGACAAGGTTTAGACTTTCCAGATCTCAGGAATGGTTGTCAATTGGTTCTAGCCTCTACTACGAAGATACCAATCTCACGGACTCGGTCCGTGTATTAGATACCCAAGAGATACGCACTCAAGCTGTCGCCCAATGACTATGTTGAGCTCAGATAGAACGGGAGTGGTTGTTAGGCACGCGTTCATAGAATTGAGAATAATGATGAGTGTCACGGATCATCATATTTTCCAGATTGAAGTACGAGTGAGTATCTTAGAATAGAATCAAGCGTGATTGAATAGAAAAACAGTAGTAATTGCATTAATTCATGAAGAACAGCAGAGCTTCACACCTTAATCTATGGGGTGTAGAAACTCCACCGTAGAAAATACATAAGTAAAAATAGTCTAGGCATGGCCGAATGGCCAACCTCTCCAAACGTGAAATATGGCATAAAAGCTCTTTTAAGTATAATAGTAAAAAGTGCTATTTATACTAAACTAGTAACTTAGGTTTACAGAAAATGAGTAACTAAGTGCAGATAGTGTAGAAATCCACTTTCGGGGCCCACTTGGTGTGTGCTTGGGCTGAGCATTGAAGCTTTCACATGCATAGGCCATCCTTGGAGTTAAATGCCAGTTTGGGTGCCAGTTTGGGCGTTTAACTCCAGTTCTGGTGCCAGTTCTGGCGTTTTACTCTAGAAAAGGGTCTCAGGTGGGCGTTTGAACGCCAGTTTGGGCCATCAAATCTCGGGAAAAGTATGGGCTATTATATATTGCTGGAAAGCCCAAGATGTCTAATTTCCAATGCAATTGAGAGCGTACCAATTGGGCTTCTACAGCTCCAAAAACTCCATTTCGAGTGCAGGAGGGTTAGAATCCAGCAGCATCTGCAGTCCTTTTTCAGCCTCTGAATCTGATTTTTGCTCAGGTCCCTCAATTTCAGCCAGAAAATACCTGAAATCATAGACAAACTCATAGTAAAGTCCAGAAATGTGATTTTTCATAAAAACTAATAAAAATATAATAAAAAGTAATTAAAACATGCAAAAAACTATGTAAAAACAATGCCAAAAAGGGTATAAATTATCCGCTCATCACAACACCAAACTTAAATTGTTGCTTGTCCCCAAGAAACTAAAAACAAAATAGGATAAAAAGAAGAGAAAATACAATAAATCTCAAAAATATCAATGAAGATTAGTTTTGATTAGATAAGCGGAACTTGTAGCCTTCTTGCTTCTGAACAGTTTTGGCATCTCACTTTATCCTTTGAAGTTCAGAATGATTGGCATCCATAGGAACTCAGAATTCAGATAGTGTTATTGATTCTCCTAGTTCAGTATGTTGATTCTTGAACACAGCTACTTTATGAGTCTTGGCCGTGACCCTAAGCATTTTGTTTTCCAGTATTACCACCGGATACATAAATGCCACAGACACATAACTGGGTGAACATTTTCAGATTATGACTCAGCTTTGCTAGAGTCCCCAGAGCTCTTAAGCACACTCTTTTTGCTTTGGACCACAACTTTAACCACTCAGTCTCAAGCTTTTCACTTGACACCTTCACGCCACAAGCACATGGTTAGGGACAGCTTGATTTAGCCGCTTAGGCCAGGATTTTATTCCTTTGGGCCCTCCTATCCGTTAATGCTCAAAGCCTTGGATCCTCTTTACCCTTGCCTTTTGGTTTAAAGGGTTATTGGATTTTTCTGCTTGCTTTTTCTTTTTCTTTCTTTTCTTCTTTATTTTTTGCTCTTTTTTTTTCGCAAGCTTTGCTTTTCACTTCTTTTTCGTGCTTCAAGAATCAATTTTATGATTTTTCAAATTATCAATAACATTTCTCCTTTTTCATTATTCTTTCAAGAGCCAACAATTTTAACATTCATAAACAAAAAATTCAAAAATATGCACTGTTCAAGCATTCATTCAGAAAACAAAAAGTATTGCCACAACATCAAAATAATTAAGCTAATTTCAAGATAAAATTCAAAATCCATGTACCTCTTGTTCTTTTGCAATTAAAAACTTTTTTCATTTAAGAAAAGTGAAGGATTCATAGGATATTTATAGCTTTAAGACATAGATACTAGACACTAATGATCATGTAATAAAGACACAAACATAGACAAAACATAAAGCATCAAAACCAAAAAACAGAAAAATAAAAACAAGGAAATTAAAGAACGGGTCCACCTTAGTGATGGCGGCTAGTTCTTCCTCTTGAAGATCTTATGGAGTGCTTGAGCTCCTCTATGTCTCTTCCTTGCCTTTGTTGCTCCTCTCTCATGGCCTTTTGGTCCTCTCTAATTTCATTGAGGATAATGGAGTGCTCTTGGTGCTCCATCCTTAGTTGCCCCATGTTGGAACTCAATTCTCCTAAGGAGGTGTTGATTTGCTCCCAATAGTTTTGTGGAGGAAAGTGCATCCCTTGAGGCATCTCGGGGATTTCTTGATGAGGAATTTCCTCATGCTCTTGTTGAGGTCCATGAGTGGGCTCTCTTGTTTGCTCCATCCTCTTCTTAGTGATGGGCTTGTCTCTTTCAATGAGGATGTCTTCCTCTATGACAATTCCAGCTGAATTGCATAGGTTACAGATGAGATGAGGGAAGGCTAACCTTGCCAAAGTAGAGGGCTTGTCTGCCACCTTGTAGAGTTCTAGAGTTATGATTTCATGAACTTCTACTTCCTCTCCATTCATGATACTATGGATCATGATAGCCCGGTCTATTGTAACTTCAGACCGGTTGCTATTAGGAATGATAGAGCGTTGGATGAACTCTAACCATCCTCTAGCCACGGGTTGGAGGTCAAGCCTTCTTAATTGAACCGGCTTGCCTCTTGAATCTCTCTTCCATTGAGCTCCTTCCATACAGATGTCCATGAGGACTTGGTCCAACCTTTTATCAAAGTTGACCCTTCTAGTAAAAGGATGAGGATCTCCTCTCATCATTGGCAAGTTAAATGCCAACCTCACATTTTCCAGACTGAAATCCAAGTAATTCTCCCAAACCATTGTGAGCCAATTCTTTGGGTTCGGGTTCATACTTTGATCATGGTTCTTAGTGATCCATGCATTAGCATAGAACTCTTGAACCATTAAGATTCTGACTTGTTGGATTGGATTGGTGAGAGCTTCCCAACCTCTTCTTCGAATCTTACATCGGATCTCCGGAAATTCACACTTTTTGAGCATGAAGGGGACCTCGGGGATCACCTTTTTCTTGGTCACAACTTTATAGTAGTGGTCTTGATGGACCTTTGAGATGAATCTCTCCATCTCTCATGACTCGGAGGTTGAAGCAATTGCCTTTCCTTTCCTCTTTCTAGATGTTTCTCTGGCCTTAGGTGCCATTGATAGTTATGGAAAAATAAAAACCAGAGCTTTTCCCACACCAAACTTAGAATTTTTGCTCGTCCTCGAGCAAAAGAAGAAAGAAAGGAGTAGATGAAGAAGAAATGAAGGAGATGGAGGGTGGTTAGTGGTTCGACCAAGGGGGGGTTAAGTGTGTATGAAGTGTGAATTTGACGGTTGTAAGGAGGGGTATTTATAGGGTAAGAGAGAGAGGGAATTCGGTCATGAAGGGGTGAGTTTGGGAGGGAAATGGTTTGAATTTGAATGGTGAGGTAGGTGGGGTTTATGATGGATGGATGTGAGTGGTGAAGAGAATATGGGGAAAAGGGTAGGATTTGATAGGTGAATGGTGTTTGGGGAAGATGTATTGATGTGATTGGTCAAGGGTATTTGGGGAAGAGTGTTATGGAAAGGTGTGAAGAGGAGAGAAGAAGAGTTGGGGTAGGTAGGGATCCTGTGGGGTCCACAGATTCTGAGGTGTCAAGGAATTCTGCTCCCTGCACCATTCTGGCGTGTAAACGCCTTTGAACTATTGATTTACGTAATTGGAAGTAACCAATTAGGTTTACGGAGAAACCTAGAAACCAATTCTGGCGTTAAACGCCAGCTCTGCTACCTTTTCTGGTGTTAAACGCCAGTCTGTCTGCCATTTCTGGCGTTTAATGCCAGCCAGACGCCAGACACCCTTTTCTGGCGTTAAATGCCCAAAGTGCAAACATTCTGGCGTTTAACGCCCAGAATACTGCCAGGCTGGGCGTTAAATGCCCATTCTGCTATCCTTACTGGCATTTAAATGCCAGTAAGCCTGTCCTCCAGGGTGTGCTATTTTTGACGCTGTTTTTGTTTTTTGCTTTAATTCTGCAGTTGTTTTTATGACTTCACATGATCATCAACCTAAAGAAAACATAAAATGACAATGGAATATAAATAAATATAATTAATTAACATTGAGTTGCCTCCCAATAAGCGCTTCTTTAATGTCAATAGCTTGACAGTGAACTCTTAGAGAGCTTCACAGAGACTCAGAGCTTGATGGTGGCCTCCCAACACCAAACTTAGAAGTTGAGTGTGGGGGCTCTGTTTGACTCTGTATTGAGAGAAGCCTTTCATGCTTCCTCTCCATGGTTACAGAAGAAGATCCTTGAGCCTGAAACACAAGGTAGTCCTTATTCAATTGAAGGACTAACTCTCCTCTGTCCACATCAATCACAGCTCTTGCTGTGGCTAGGAAGGGTCTTCCAAGGATGATGGAATCATCCTCTTCCTTCCCAGTGTCTAGGATTATGAAATCAGCAGGGATGTAAAAGCCTTCAACCTTCACTAAGGCATCCTCTACAAGTCCATAAGCCTGTTTCCTTGAATTGTCTTCCATCTCTAATGAGATTCTTGCAGCTTGTACCTCAAAGATCCCTAGTTTCTCCATTACAGAGAGTGGCATGAGGTTTATACTTGAACCAAGGTCACATAGAGCCTTCTTAATGGTCATGGTGCCTATGATGCAAGGTATTAAGAACTTTCCGGGATCCAGTTTTTTCTGAGGTAATTTCTGTTGAACCAAGGTATTTAGTTCATTGATGAGCAATGGAGGTTCATCCTCCCAAGTCTCATTACCAAATAACTTGGCATTCAGCTTCATGATTGCTCCTGGATACTAAGAAACTTACTCTTCAATAATATCTTCATCCTCTTCAGAGGAAGAATACTCATCAGAGCTCATGAATGGCAACAGTAAGTTCAGTGGAATCTCTATGGTCACTATATGAGCCTCAGATTCCTTTGGTTACTTAATGGGGAACTCCTTAGGGGTCAGTGGATGTCCATTGAGGTATTCCTCACTGGAAATTACTGCCTCTTCCTCCTCTATAGGTTTGGCCATGTTGGTTATATTGATGGCCTTGCACTCTCTTTTTGGATTCTCTTCTGTATTGCTTGGGAGAGTACTAGGAGGGATTTCAGTAACTCTTTTACTCAGTTGACCCACTTGTGCCTCCAAATTTCTAATGGAGGATCTTGTTTCAGTCATGAAACTGAGAGTAGTCTTAGATAGATCAGAGATTATGGTTGCTAAGTCAGAGAAGCTCTGCTTAGAATTCTCTGTCTGTTGCTCAGAAGATGATAGAAAAGGCTTGCTATTGCCAAACCTATTTCTCCCACCATTATTATTATTGAAACCTTGATTAGGCTTCTGCTAATCCTTCCATGAGAAATTAGGATGATTCCTCCATGAAGGATTGTAAGTGTTTCCATAGGATTCTCCCATGTAATTCATCTCTTCCATTGTAGGATTCTCAGGGTCATAAGCTTCTTCTTCAGAGGAAGCTTCTTTAGTACTACCAGATGCAGCTTGCATTCCAGTAAGACTCTGAGAGATCATATTAACTTGCTGAGTCAATTTTTTGTTCTGAGCCAATATGGCATTCAGAGTATCAACCTCAAGAACTCCTTTCTTCTGAGTCATCCCATTATTCACAGGATTTCTTTCAGAAGTATACATGAACTGGTTATTTGCAACCATTTCAATGAGTTCCTGGGCTTCTGTAGGCATTTTCTTCAGATGAAGAGATCCACCAGCAGAGTGATCCAATGACATCTTGGACAATTTAGACAGACCATCATAGAATATATATAAGATGCTCCATTCTGAAAGCATGTCAGAAAGACACCTTCTGATCAATTGCTTGTATCTTTCCCAAGCTTCATAGAGGGATTCACCTTCCTTCTGTCTGAAGATTTGGACTTCCACTCTAAGCTTACTCAACTTTTGAGGTGGAAAGAATTTGGCCAAGAAAGTATTGACCAACTTTTCCCAAGAGTTCAGGCTTTCTTTAGGTTGTGAGTCCAACCATGTCCTAGCTCTGTCTCTTACAGTAAAGGGGAAAAGCATAAGTCTGTAGACCTCAGGATTAACCCCATTGGTCTTAATAGTGTCACAGATTTGCAAGAATTCAGCTAAGAACTGATGAGGATCTTCCAATGGAAGTTCATGAAACTTGCAATTCTGTTGCATTAGAGAAACTAATTGAGGCTTAAGCTCAAAGTTGTTTGCTCCAATTGCAGGAATTGAGATGCTTCTTCCATAAAAGTCAGAAGTTGGTGCAGTAAAGTCACCAAGCATCTTCCTTGCATCTCCACCATTGTTGTTATTTTCGGCTGCCATCTCTACTTCTTTTTTGAAAATTTCTGTAAGGTCCTCTCCAGAGTTTTGTGTTTTAGCTTCTCTTAGCTTCCTCTTCAAAGTCTTTTCAGGTTCAGGATCAGCTTCAACAAGAATGTTCTTATCCTTGTTGCTCATATGAAAAAGAAGAGAATAGAAAAGAAGATGAATCCTCTATGTCACAGTATAGAGATTCTTTTATGTGAGTAGAAGAATAGAAGAATAGAATGAAGAAGGGAAAAGAAGAATTCGAACACAGAGAGAGGGGGAGGGTTCGAATTTTTAAGAAGAGAAGTGTTAGCAAATAATTAAATAAATAGAAAGAGATAAGAGAGAGAGAGTATTGGAATATTAATTTAAAAGAAAAGAAAAAATATTTTTGTTTTTATTTTAATTATGAGTTAGAAGTCGAAATTTAAGAAGGAATAAAATAAAATTAGAATTTAAAACAATTAGTTAATAAAAAAGAATTTTGAAAAAGAGGTTAGTGATTTTCGAAAATAAGAGAGAGAGAAAAGTAGTTAGGTGGTTTTGAAAAAGATAAGAAATAGTAAACTTTTAAAATTAAAACAAAAAGTCAAGTAGTTAGTTGAAAAAGATTTGAAAATCAATTTTGAAAAGATAAGAAGTTAGAAAAAGATTTGAAATTAAGTTTTGAAAAGATATGAAATTAGTTAGTTAGAAAAAGATTTGAAATTATTTTTGAAAAAGAAAATAAAGAGATACAAAATTTTTAATAAGAATTCCAGGATTCGTACAATGTTAGTCTAAAGCTTCGGTCCAATAGAATTAGACATGGCCAAATGGCCAGTCAAGCTTTAGCAGAGCATTACATACAACAGCTAAATTGATGGGAACCAAAAGGCTCTTGCAAAGATAAGTGGAAACCTCGGTCCAAAAGATTAGACATGGCTTAACAGCCAGCCAGGATTCAACATATCTCATGAAACTCTAGAATTCATTCTTAAAAATTCTGAAGAACACTTTTTTTTTTTGAATTTTTTGAAAAAAAAAATAATTAAAATGCTTAAACATAAAATAAAATTACCTAATCTAAGCAACAAGATGAACCGTCAGTTGTCCAAACTCGAACAATCCCAGGTAACGGCGCCAAAAACATGGTGTGGGAAATCGTGATTTACACTTTTCACAACTCCACACAACTAACCAGCAAGTGCACTAGGTCATCCAAGTAATACCTTACGTGAGTAAGGGTCGATCCCACAGAGATTGTCGGCTTGAAGCAAGCTATGGTCATCTTTTAAATCTCAATCAGGCGGATTCAAATGGTTATGAGTTTTGATAATTAAAAGATAAATAAAACATAAAATAAGATAAAGGTACTTATGTGATTTATTAGTGGGAATTTCAGATAAGTGTTTGGAGATGCTTTGTTGCTTCTGAACCTCTGCTTTCCTATTCCCTTCTTCCAACCATGCGTGCTCCCTTCCATGGCAAGCTGTAAGATCTTCTCGGATGAAAAATACCAGGTACGATCTCTGCACGGCTAATCAACTGTCGAATTTCTCGTCTCGGATGAAAAATACCAGGTACAGCTACCGCACGGCTAATCATCTGTCGGTTCCCGCTAGCATCAGAATAGGACCCTTGTCCTTTTGTACACTATCACTGTGCCCAACATTCGCAAGTTTGAAGCTCGTCACAGTCATCCCTTCCCAGATCCTACTCGGAATACCACAGACAAGGTTTAGACTTTCCAAATCTCAGAAATAGCTGCCAATTGGTTCAAGCCTCTACCACGAAGATACCAATCTCACGGACTCGGTCTGTGTATTAGATACCAAGAGATACGCACTTAAGCTGTTGCCCAATGACTACGTTGAGCTCAGATAGAACGGGAGTGGTTGTCAAGCACGCGTTCATAGAATTGAGAATAATGATGAGTGTCACGGATCATCATATTTTCCAGATTGAAGTACGAGTGAGTATCTTAGAATAGAATCAAGCGTGATTGAATAGAAAAACAGTAGTAATTGCATTAATTCATGAAGAACAGCAGAGCTCCACACCTTAATCTATGGGGTGTAGAAACTCCACCGTAGAAAATACATAAGTAAAAATAGTCTAGGCATGGCCGAATGGCCAACCTCTCCAAACGTGAAATATGGCATAAAAGCTCTTTTAAGTATAATAGTAAAAAGTGCTATTTATACTAAACTAGTAACTTAGGTTTACAGAAAATGAGTAACTAAGTGCAGATAGTGCAGAAATCCACTTCTGGGGCCCACTTGGTGTGTGCTTGGGCTAAGCGTTGAAGCTTTCACGTGCATAGGCCATCCTTGGAGTTAAACGCCAGCTTGGGTGCCAGTTTGGGCGTTTAACTCCAGTTCTGGTACCAGTTCTGCCGTTTTACTCTAAAAAAGGGTCTCACATGGGCGTTTGAACGCCAATTTGGGCCATCAAATCTCGAGCAAAGTATGGACTATTATATATTGCTGGAAAGCCCAAGATGTCTACTTTCCAACGCAATTGAGACTGCGCCAATTGGGCTTTTGTAGCTCCAGAAAATCTATTTCGAGTTTAGGAGGGTTAGAATCCAACAGCATCTGCAATCCTTTTATAGCCTCTGAATTAGATTTTTGCTCAGGTCCCTCAATTTCAGCCAGAAAATACCTGAAATCACAGAAAAATATATAAACTCATAGTAAAGTCTAGAAATGTGATTTTTGCATAAAAACTAATAAAAATATAATAAAAAGTAACTAAAACATGCTAAAAACTATGTAAAAACAATGCCAAAAAGGGTATAAATTATCCGCTCATCAGGGCCTAGGAAGTATGTTTTCAACTATAAAGCATAATTAGGAAGAAATCATAAAAAGCATGCAATTTATATGAATAAGTGTGAAAGAGTTGATAAAAATCCACTCAATTCAATCCAAAATAAACTATAAAATTGTGGTTTATCACACTCCATTTCCAACCTCGTTGCCACTAAGCCAACCCTAATTTCTATCATCCTTAGCTTTCATCTGCCCTTTCACCCCTCAACTACCATTTTTCATTGTTCTCACCTATAACCTAACCTGACCACTATTGATATCATCACTCTAGTTGCTGCCGTGCCTAATAAACCCAACCACAGCCACCTCCAATCCTAACTATCGAGACAACCTTAAGCTTTATCATCATTACCAACGCCTTCTCTCTCAGCAAAAAAAAATGCCAATAACAACAAAGATGTGATAATTATCACCATCAAGAACAACACCATTCATGACCTTTTTCAGAGAGAGAGGGGGAGAGAAATGTAGATTGAGCATAGGCATTGATGAAAAGAGAGAGAGAGAGAGAGAGAAATAGAAGAAGGAAGTGAGAAGGAGTGCGGTGTGACAGTGAGATAAGAGGTGCATCAGAGCTATCTCTGACAACGACAATTTCGAATGAAAATACACGATAAAGATGAGCGTGGACTAGGGAGACAAAAGAATGATTGCGAGAGAAGTGGGGAATTAAAGAGGTAGATGAGGTGGTGAGGGAGAGGAAAAGGTGAAGTGATGTTAAGAAAAAGATAATGATATTGACAAAGGAAGTAAGGTGCTAGAGATGAGGAGAGTGGATAAAAAAGAAATTGAGGATGATGATAATGATGGGGTTACGAGATCATGTGAAGGACAATTTTAAAAAAAAAATTGTGTTGGCTAATTTTAATCATAAAAAATTTGAATAAAAAGATAAAATTAAAACATATTTTATATATTAAATTTAAAATTAAATCAAATTAAATATTAAAAGTATTTTTAAAAATTTTGTAGATAAAAAATATATTTTATCTTAATAATAAATATCAGCCAAAAATTTAACAGATGATTCTGATAATGATAATAATAAATGTTTCTCAAAATATATATTTTGGAACCAAAAGAGAATTTAAAAGTATGTATTACAAAAAAAAAATTGTTTGCAATTTGCTTTAGATTGGAAATGTCTTTGAATATTCAGTTTCAATATTAAAAAAAAAAAAAAAAAAACAAAAACACCATCCCCATTTGACGTAATATGTTTCGAGATTCATATTTATAACAATTGTGGAAAAAGTTGAGTTCGTATGGTTGTATTTGAATACACTCATAAAATCCTATTAGATGTTAATTCTAATATCTATTATCATATAAAAAATATTTTAATATTATTTATTTTTTTAAATTTTATTTAGTTGTCTCTTTTTTTTAAATTATTTTTCTCTTAATTTTAAATCTATTATTATATAAAAATATTTTAATATATTTTAAATTCACATAACAAAATTATTAGCGTAATTAATTTATATTATTTTATATCATATTTTTTAATAATATGAAACATAAAAATATAATTTTGCTATCACATAATTACTTAACAAAGTAAATAAATTCATAAAATATTCAAAAATAAATTATTTTATATTTATTAGATCTAAAACCATAAAAAAATTATAAAGACTAAGATAACTCTTTTACTTGACAAGTACTTATTAATTTTTTTAACTAAAAAAATTAATTATAATTATATTTATTATCAAATATATGACATTATATTTGATTATACAAGATTTTAACTTTTGATTTCTCCACTCTTAGATTCCAGAATTCGTCCCGGTCTATATCATCCTAACTATATATAAAGATTCAAGAGTAGCTCATACATTGAGCCACTGATGACGCAAAACTAATACGCTCGTATATTTAAACTTCAGGACAAATACTTTTTGCTGTTTATCTTGATCATGAAAGATGTGTCTTACGACAAACCCTAACTAATCTAACTCCAATTCCTTGGTGATTCAATTTCTCTTAACTTAATATACCTTCAATTTCTTGATCAATTAATTATGATAAGAGGTGGAGTACATATACTGATTCATAAACCACATAATTCTTAAGAGCTAAATCTAGTTGATTTGATGTCACTTATCAAGCCAAGTTCAAAACTTAAAGAATTACGAGAAGAAGTTTTCAAATTTAATTCTAATAAACAACTTTTTTAAGATGAATATAGTATGCAATTCAGATTCAAACTAGTTTCTAATATATTCAAATCCTTATGATGAAAAACGAAAACTTGTTTCTTAAGAGAACATCAATGCATAAATCAAGAATAGAAAAGTAATAACATTAATCCATTAGAATAAACAGATCTCCTAACCTTAACAGAGGAGATTAGTTACTCATGATGCAAAAGAAAACAAAAACTCTGAATTGAAATGGCTCAGAAAGAAGAGAGTCGCGTGTGTGTTTCTCCTTCCTTATATATGTTAACCTAAAACCTAAAAATTCAGAATTCAAAACTAAATCAAATTAAAACGTAATCAAATCTAAACTAATTAATGTTCCTCTTATGGTTCTCCTTTGAAGTCAAGCTAAATGTGATTCTCTTCATAATTATCAATCAATGCCAGATAACATAGACTTGTGCTTAATCTTCACTCATCCACTCAAGTTTAGAAGTTTAGAGATTAGTGAAGACAATTAAGAGGCCCTGGAGGTTGGCTCAAGTGACACGTTCGATGCACAGGATCCATATGGAATGCAAAGGCTTGAAGTATCCCTTAGAGGTAAGGCTTGATGGCATGTTCAATGCGAGATGCAACATGTTGAACGTGGGGTGGCTTGATGGCTACTAGAGGTGGTCCTTGAGGGGCAAGTTCAATGTAGGAGAGGGCACGTTGGACGTGAGGTTCATGTTGAAGCCACTGGAGGTGCTTCTTGAGTGCATGTTGAACGTGAGACCTAGAGCATTAGATGTAAGACCTCGCACGTTGGACATGGGGCTCCCTACTTTGGACGTGAGGCTTGAAAAAGCTACTAGAGGAGGCCTCAAATGGCACGTTCAATGTGGGAGAGGGCACGTTGGACATTGGAGCTTGGTCAGGCTACTAGAGGTGCTCTATAAGTGGCACGTTGGACGTGGGGCTCTCTATGTTGGATGTGAGACTTGGAGAAGCTACTGGAGGAGCTTCATAAGTGGCATGTTCAATGTGAGGTGAGGCATGTTGGACGTGGCTAAAGGCTTGGCATCCAGGAGAGTTTCTGTCTAGTCCAGTAACCTTTCTGTTTGCTTCATAAACTTTCTGTTTGGTTTAGCAACCCTCTGTTTTGCTCACTTTCTTTTATAATCTCTTGTAATCAAAGAATTCAAACAACTCAAAGAAATATACACTAAACCATAAGTTAATTTCTTATAAAAGAAGAATCCTTAGCTTATTGAATGAAATTTTATGAGAAAACTACTAAAGATGCGGTTGCATCACAACACCAAACTTGAGACTTTGCTTGTCTTCAAGGAAACAAAGAATCATGCACTCATAATTGAAGGGCTTAATCTTACAAATTAAGGGTGACTTGTTAAAATTCACATTTCTAATTTTTTTATTAAAAATTAATTTATTGATTAATTATTCGCTAATTTTGCGGAAATTACAAAAGCGTGGTGAAAAGCTATTGCCATGCTTTTTTCAGCTTTTTGCCACACTTTAAAAGCGTGACAATAGAGCTGTTTTCTTGTAGTGCATCTAAATTGTAAAATAAAAAAGAAGATATGTTGTTTTAATATATACTAATTAAAAAATTAATTTAAAATAAAGGTCTATTTTATTTTACTAAAAGAGATTCAGGATCTTAAAAGACAAAAATACCGATGTATTTTATTTATACGTTCTATCCCGATTACTTTTAAATTATATTTCACTATATATGTTTCGATAATTTTTTTAATTTTAAAAATATTAATTACAATTGATCGGATTTTAAAATGGTGTAGTTAAATTATATCCTATTTTTTAAAATATTTTGTTTGGATAGGATAATTATATTAACTATACCTTTAAATTAGTTTGTCGAAAAAATAATTAAGTTATCTTTGTCATCTTCTATAAAATTGGCCACTAAATTGGCCATTTTCACTGGATCTTGGTCAATTAATTAATCTTTAATAACCAATATATTGTAATGCAGTGGAGGCCTAGCACATATGACTTACCTATATGCTTCTTGTAAGCTGCATCCGAATTCAAATCCCAGTTGAGGCTGGATATTGTTTAAAGAACCCATAATACCTATGTAGTGTGTATGAATGTGTTGTGTAAAGCATGGGTGTAATGCTCTAGAATTGGGAGCTGTCCAATTCACTTGACAAAAGTTACTATCACATATACCATTATTTTAAATTTGATTTCAGATATAGTTACAATTCAACAAAATTTAAAAATAATAAAGATAAGGGTATTACTACACAATAAATTTTCCTCAAAGCTATCCTAAAAAAACATAGTTAAAAATGTCTAAAAATAATACTTTGTTAGTGGTAATTTATTTCAAGGACATTATTTTTTTAATAACAAATTTAGGTATCTAAACTATTTTAAATTAAGTATTTAATCAATTTAGAGAACACTTCTTTTTCAAACGTATGTATATACGCAGTGGTAATTTATTGTCAACTATATTTTTTTTAAGGATAAAGTAATAAATTGGTTTCCTACGTTTAGGTGTAATCCTATTTTAGTCCTTAAAGATTAAAGTGTTCTATTTGAATCCAAAAAAGTTTAACTTCAATGTAGTCCCACCGTGAGGTCAAAGTTAAATAATTAGTAAAATATCCTATATGACAGCAGTACAAGAATAAAGTCGATAATCTGGAGAATAAGTACAAGCTCCAGAGGTACAAAATTAACTGTGGATGCATCAATACATTTATTTATCATTCTACTCAGTTTTATATAAAATATTTCATTTAAATTGTAAGAAAAATGATAAATAAATGTATTGATGTATTTACTGTTGATTTTGTACTTTTGGAGCTTGTACTTGTTCTCTAGATTATCGACTTTATTCTTATACTACAGTCACGTAGGACATTTCATTAATTGTTTAATTTTGACCTCACGGTTGAAGCTAAATGAATTTTTTTATTCAAATAGAACATTTTAAACCTTAAAGACCAAAATAGGATTACACCCAAACATAAGGAACCAATTTAGTACTTTACCCTTTTTTTAATATTAAAACTAGGCATCCAAACTTTTTTAAACTAAGTATTTAACCAAGTCAGAGAGTACTTCTTCTTCGAACGTATGTATATATGTGTTGCCTCTTCTTCTTCTCATCCTCCTTCATTATCATCATCGTCGTTGTCATCTTTTTTATCATTTTCTCTTTTATATATATATATATATATATATATATATATATATATATATATCCAAAAGACTAGCACACAGAAATTTTGATTGTCATTGTCGTCTTCTTCATCTTCTTCTCTTATATATATTCAAAAAATTAGAACACAGAAATTTTGATTAACAGCACATAAATTTTGATGCACACACCATAAAAAATTTTGATGCACAACACAAAAATTTAAAATACCACATGCCAGAACATTAACATTCAACCAACAAAATATATATAGCACAAAGATTTTAGTTCACAGTACAAAAATTTTTTTAATTTTGATGCACAACATAAAAAATTTTAAAGTACCACGCACATGAACATTAACACTCAACCAACAAAATACATACAGCACAAAGATTCTAGTTCACAACACAATTTTTTTATGCACAGCAAAAAAATCTTGAAAGACTATACATCCAGAATATTGACTCACCCCACCAACAAATTATATTCGCAGAAAAATTTAGAACGTGTGCAAAAATTTTTGTGCTGAGTAAAAATTTATGTACTATATACAAAAATTTATATATTATATCGATATATTTGTGTTATGTATAAAAATTTTGTACTATATTAATAAATTTTTGTGCTCTCCAATAAAAATATCTGTACTATAGAAGAGCACAGAAAAAGAGAAATAATAACATATGTACATATGTTTTTTTATTAGACTTATACTAATTTAATTAAATTTATTACAAAAATACTTGTACATGTAATATTATTATTTTGGTTATTACAAAATATTCTGGGGCTTTTCATGGTTAATTGCACAATTTTAACAGTCTCTTAAATGATATACTATATATACATATATATTAGCAACATTTGTAAAATTATCTTAAATAAAAATTTATAAATAATAATTGTACATAATACTTATCTTTATTATGAACATATGAATATTTAAAATATTGGTGGCTATTTTAATAAAGATTTTATGATTGTCATCATGTAAAAATATTTTATTTTGATCATTAGATGATAAAATGTAGGGCTTAATTTTTATATGTTATAAAAGTGTTACATTTTTTTAAAGTATGGCTAAACAAATAAGTTACACTTTTTAAACAAAGATCATCATAAAAAAATATTTTTGATATTTTCATTGAAATAGTTGCCTAAAAAATTTATAATGGTATATATTCTTCATTCACATAATTCTTATACTATTTAATATTATAACGGTATATGCTCTTCATTTTTATAATGATATATGTTATTATGTTAATACTATACTATTTAATTTTTACCACAAAAATATTATGTATTTGATAGTTGAGAAATAAAAGGAATGGTAAATTTTGTAAACTCTCTTTATTTATTAAATTTTATAAGGCCTTTCGACTTATGTCACAAGTTTAAATTTAAAGAGAAAATAAAGTGTATAAAGTTACAGTTTCACTATATATTTAAGTATTTTGTCAACTAAGGCTAACTAAATTAGTCTAAAACAAACAAAAATTACTCACAAAATGTACGCATGAATTACACATTTTTTATTTTTTAATTTGTTATTTTTAACTATTATTTTTATTAAGAGGGTGAACTAAGAAGAATTATAAGAAGGTGAAACAAGAACAATTATAAGAAAGTGAAACAAGAAAGAGAAAAGTTTTGAACTTTACAAAATTTATCAGAGAAATAGCATTGAGATTTTTTAACTATGACAAAGAAAGTTTCTTAATTTTGACACTGAAATTTTTTAAGCGTAACACAAACTCTTGTTAAGAGGATGAAATAAGAAAAATTATAAGAACATGGACATGATGATGATGGAGGAAGAGGGGTTTTAAATCGTGCAGAATTTATTAAAAAGATAGCATCAAAATATTTTAACCGTGATACAAAAAGTTTCTTAATTTTGACACCGACATTTCTTAATCGTGCTACAGGTTCTTATTAAGAGGGTGAAACCAAAAAAATATTTCTTAATCGTGCTATAGGTTCTTATTAAGAGGGTGAAACCAAAAAATTATGAAAATGTGAAATAGTAGTAGTAGTAGTAGTAGTAGTAGTAGTAGGAGGAGGAGGAGGAGGAGGAGGAGGAGGAAGAAGAAGGAGATTTAAATTGTGTAGAATTTATTAGAATGATAGCATCAAAATATTTTAACCATGAAACAAAGAGTCAAAGATAGCACAATGAAACAAACAATTTAAGTGTTATAAAACAATTGTCATATTATAAGTTATAACCGGTTGATACTATGTTGTAATTCACAGATAAAATGTTATTTCATGAGTTTCAAACTTCCAATACTAGTTCATCACAGAGAACTTCCAATGCTAGTTCATCACTTTCAAACTTATCCTTGAGTTTCTTGATCAAGTCAATAGCAGAACTGATGAAAAATGCAGTCATGTATAAATAAATGGTGCATATAAGCGCATTACATAGTACAATTTAATTACAAAATGAATGAGAAATCAAATAGATACCGAAGGGGAAATAAATTAAACCTTAGATGCTTGTTGTGAACACAATATATGATAACTCTGAAGCAGCCATCGACCCAATAGTCTAGATTACTCAATTCTATGAATAGCATAAGCATTCCATCCAACTCTCCTTTGAAATTGGTGAACTCTTCCTAATGTGTCCCTAAATTAGTTAAAGAGCTGAAGAAAGATATAGCAATACTGTGTATTCAGAACCTTACGATAAGACTTATAACAGCTTTCGGTTCTAAATTATATCCAGCTTTATTAATCTCCTCATATACTAAAAGTGCCACGGACAATTGCCCATGTAATGCAAGCGCTGAGACAAGGACGCTCTAGATTTCATTTATGCTTTTCGCTGGTATGTTCGGATCCAAAATGACCTGCAATGTAAAACAAATTTTGTTTAGTTGGATATTCGAAATTGTATCAGATATTTTAACTACTGTATCAATATCTGTCTACTTCTATAGGCAAACACGAATTAAAGAAACGTTCGAAAAATAAATTCGGTGTAGAGAAATCTAGGTTTATTTTACAAAGTTACCTTACTAATGCTCTCATTTTTTTTATAATTGGAAAAGACATAATTAATATTATCTGGATTTCTAAAACCAGCAGTTATTTGTAGAAAATTAAAATTTCAAAACTAGACAATTCTTCAACATAAAAGGAAAAGTGAGAAAAATTGTTGCATATTTACAGTTGATGAAGAAATCAAGTTTTGCTATTTTTAGTATTATTGGGTAAGTAAACATTTTGTGTACAAAACCTGCCGAAGCACTTATCCAAAGTTTATCCGCAAGAGCTAATTCTACAACGTTTTATAAGCAAACGTCATTATACAATAAGTAAAATTGCGTGCCTGATGTTATATTGCCAATGTAAGATGGAAAGCAAGAATCGTACAGTTACTTGGAATATCTAGAAGACAAACAACTTCAATCAGCTAACTGAATGAGGAGGATATGGTTCATTGGGGCAATGAGGAAGTAGACTTGAATGGCCACTTTATATCTGTCGTTTTCTTGTTCATAGGTTTTCCAGTTACCACCGGTGAGACTGACTGAGTTCTATTCCATGATTTTAGTGGAATTATTCCAAGTTCTAAAATTAATGTCTAGGTTCTTGACACTACTTTTTTTTTTTTATATTTGAGATTGCAGTTGCTATAGAATTTTAGTTTTCTTTATCGCTGTTCAGATCTTTCCCTCCCCCTCCCTTTTTTTTTCTTCTCTCTAAAAAGGACTCCAAAGTCAAGTCTAGTGCCTAATAATGGTTCAGAAAATAACTTCAGTTTGATTAGATGGAATTTACTTTCAGGAAAATGCAACATGGAAGATCAATCAGATATTAGTGCCTAATAATGCCTGATATTTTTATAACCTCAATGTGTTGTATATTTTGTCACTATCAACATAATAAATACTTAGCAAGTGAAATAGTTGGATTATACTTGATCAACAGTGGATTGTGCAAGAGAATCCAAAACACAAAAAGGAAACAAATACATGCATGCATACATACTAGCATACACATGTATAAATACTCCTTTTCAAATCAGAACAATGATCCTCTTCTTATACTATTTCAAAGGAGCTTAATTAAGTATAAGGTCATAGTCATACCTCGTGCTCTCAAATTCAAAAATAAATTCTCAGCAAGAGATTTCAATTGTAGCCTTCCTAATGATTGAAATACACTTGCAGATAAAAGCATTGTTATGTTTATATTTTTCAACACATCTGTAATTTGGATCTTCATATCACTTTCACAAAGAGCCAATAAGTAATTTTCTGCAATAAGATTTGATTCCAAGTAACGTATGTTAGTGCCACATGTAATAAAATTCCTTTTACAATGGGACGTCAACATACACAATAAGCGAAATTGTATCAATATGTGTCAGGTTAGACTTGGCAAAATCACTTCTATTATTATGAAGCTAGATGCTAGCTATGTCCTGGGAATACAATTTAGCATGAATTTTCAAACAATGTTTCTAATATCTAAGACGTGAACAAAGACTAACTTGTTAATTGCAGTACAATGGAAAAGCACACCTATGTCCAACAAAGATAACAAGTTAAACTAGAATATTTAGTATTTCCATTTCACGATGCATGGCACACAATCCCAAATCACATGAAGAAGGATCTCTTGTAAAAAGCATCAGCATAGTCTCTACATTAAAATAAAGCAAATCATGAATGTCCCACATGGTACTGCTAAAAACATGTGCTGTATATTCAAATATATGTTACTGTTATTGAAAAAAACAAGCTACTTTGTAATTGAAGTGTTATAAAACAATTGTCATATCCAAAAAATAACCCGCTGATACTATTTTGTAATTCACATACAAAATGTTGTTACATGAATAATCTAATGTATGGTAATTTCTTTCAACTCAAGAGTATTAAGCTTTTGCCATTTCCAACCCAAAAAATACATTAACATATTCCCTAAACCCATCCTCATTAGCCAAAAAATAAGTTTCTCTAATCTTGTGAAAGGTGTGGCAGGTGAGCAAGCTGTCAGACCCGGCCTGATGGCACTTTCTAGCAACTCAGTCCACCTAAAGTGTGTCAGCTACCTTCTACAAACCACCATAGAGGCCATTCTCAAAATACATACATGGCATACAAAATGATCATACAATTGCCATTAATTTGCAGAGTTCCAGCTTGAACTATTAATGCAGTCCCTTTTCTCTCTTGGGTAATTTTCTTGGTTATATTCTTTTTTGCGCCTTTATTTGTGAATCACGACTCTTCCTGGTACCGTTTGCATCACCTGTTGATGCCATAGAATATGTATAGGGAAAGGAGGATTTATAACATGCATGGAATGATGTCAGTGTTTAAAAGTTAAACAAAAATCAACCGATATATATATATATATATATATCAAGAATCGGATCAGGTGTTGGTGTAGTCTTATGAGTACGAGCTAAAATCTGCATGCAAAATAAAATTCCTAACCCAAATTAAAGTAATAAACATAGTACAATTGGCAAATGACAAATAACAAAATCCTTCCTTAATGACATTCCATATTATATTCTGAAGATTATCGTGAGATACATTAAATATGCAGAATATATTGAATTTTTTTTTTGAGATATTCTGACATTATTCTTCACAATCGAGTCTACATTACTCTTATATCTAGTAGGTACAATATAATCAACTAGAAAAAGTTCCTCTAAAAGGAGAATGGAAGGGTGTATCCACCGTTGAATCATTTTGAGTTATGATTACAATACTTTTGTTGATCTAGAGGTACATAAACATAAACTTTTACCTTCATATTTGAAAAGAAAGCTGACTCTAGAATAGTGGTTAATAACTACAGGCATATTTGTCTTGCATGTTCATGCAATTTATACTGGAAGTATTACACAATAAATTTGGAAAATGTACTTGAATTTGTCTTGATGAGGTTAAAAATCTTTAGTTATTATCTCAGTATTCAAATCCCAAAGATGAGAAACTCCCTCTACATGTTTATCTTGGATGATCTTATTCAGCATTTGCTGATTTTAAATACATTAATAAAAAATGTTTATCTAGTTCTCTCGGCATTGGCAAGTTGCTGTGTCCATTGGTCCTTTGATGTGCCATAATATTTCTGGCATTCCCTGGGGAACAATTAATTGTTTATATATTTTCCTTGCAGGAAAGTCTTTCGGAGGGAGAAAGTGACAGTAGTTTGACCAGAATTACCATTGCAGGTCTATGTTTAAGGTTTGTGTTATATGCTCTGCTCGAATAACTAATATTGAAAGGATTAATAACTAATCTTGTTTTGGTCATGGGTCTTTCATATTGTTTATCGGTGTTAATAGGACTTTAAGTTGAGTGGAAGCTATATACAAACTAATCTAAAAGTATTTAAATTAATATAGGGTGTTTTGGTTTTAGTCCCTTAAAAACAATTTCTTAGTGTTTGTTAGCAGACTTTTCCAATATTTGCTTCTTAGTTCTGCTGTTCTAAACTTTGATCATTGTAAGTCTGAACTCTCCAATATTTATGCCTTACATATATTGGAAGTTTCTTTTTTGGTCCTTGTAAATATTTGATAAACCTTCTTTTGGAATTAAGGATTCCTTGATGCTTTCAAGAATATAGTATTTTTTTTCAATTCATTTAATTTGACAGCATATCCAGATAGATCTGCAGTTAATGATTTAATTAGTCTTGCTTAAATCACATTGAGAAATCTGGCTAGTTTATTTCTAAATTGAATTTGTGCCATTTGTATACTAAAATTATAATATAACGGAGTAGTAAATTCAATCTACGGCTGCTTGGATGTCGAGTTAGTCATTGCAATTTTTGTTTGTTCTGTGTGACATACTCTTGTCAAAAATCAATTTAGAATTATTTCTTTTACTATGACTTAAATCATCTATCCATGTCAATAAGATTCAATAACTTTTTTACACTAGTTATTGATTTTCTAACTCTTCTGTCCTAGAACTAGTAGTGTAGAGGTTTGCAATAAAGCACGACATGGGAAATTAAGTGAAATGGAAGAAGCTGAGTGATGCTATGAGTGTTATTTGTGATAAAATTCTACCACTCAAGCTTAAAGAGAAAAAATTTATGGCACAGCTAGACATGTGAGAAAAAGTTGGGTTAGTGGAAGTTCTAGTAAGTATATTAGATTAGGCTGAGGGTAGCTTAATAGTCAAAGATAGGGGGAGACCAAGCACACCTATATGAAAAAGCATTTAGATGAATTTAGATTTTTACGATAAGACATGGTCCATAAGAAAACACTAGCGTAGTCCATCCAATCGACCTTACACACTGAGATAAGGTTTGGTGGTGGCTGTGTTGACAGAGTTGTCAATAGTTGTTTACTTGCACTGGATGTAAAACCATGTTAATTAATGACTAATTAGCCCATAAATGAGAATTTATTCTAGAAAACCAAAAATATAATTTTTATGTCTTAATATGATAGAGGAGATTGAAACGAGAATTTCGATACCAATTTTATAGAAATTAGCCCAAAATTAGACCGAACGGGCCAAACTGGATCAACCGGACCCATATTAGGCCCTTGGCCCAAACCAACTAAACCTAAAACCCCAAAAACAGCATTCTCTCTCCTCTCTAAACCTCACTCACGCTCAAAAAATAAAATGGGAGGGGAAGAACACTCTTCCAAAGCTCTAACTCTCATTTGATCTTCAAACCACCATAACTTTTGATCCGGAGCTCCGATTGCGGCATCGTTTGTGACCACGCGTTCACTGCGACGAGCTCTACAAAACCCACTACTTTGTTCTTGAGGTAAGCCACGATTTAAGTTCAGTTCCTCAGCCCTTAAATTCGAATTTAATGGAAAAAAGTGTTGAGATTTTGGGTTCTTTGATGTTATAAGATCCAACTAGCTTGAAGGAGAAGAGTAACCTTGTCTCCTTGATCCTTGGGTGTGATAAGACTCTGAACCGTAGTGGAATTTGTTGGTTTATGATGTTGGGTATTGAGTTGTTGTGTTTGAATATAATGATTGTGTCTTAGGTAGTGTGTATGTGAATATTGAAGCTTGATTGAGATTTTGGAAAGCTTGGAAAAAGGGCCTTGGTGTGCTAAACATCTGTTCTTGGAGGTGTTGAGACCTTGAGAGCTTGTAGAAAAGTGATTTGGAAGTGCTCTGGGTTGAGCGGGGAAAAATGGCTAAGGTATGGTCTCGGTTTTCTGTATCTAAAATGTAATGTGCTGTGAAAACTTAGGCTAAAGGCCCTAAGATAGGATTTGAATGGTTGATGTTGTTGAATGGTTGAGATAAATTATGTGGCTATGTATGTGATTAATGAATATTGATATTTTGATGAGATGAAGCATGAGAGATATGCATGCTTTGATATATGCTTAATGATTGATTGAGGTTGAATTATGGGTGAAGCCATATTGATGGTGAGGGTGATATTGATTGTGTGTATTGATGGTTGATTGGACATAGTATGGTTGGGAATTGGGATGAGAAAATATGTATAATATGATATTGTGTTTGAAGTTGAGTTACATGGTTGAGATTGGTTAAAATGATGGATTGATAGGTTATGATTTGATAAAAATGTTAATGTATGAGTTGAGGAGACTTGAGGTTGATTTTTGGTATGTTTTGATTGATTTTAAAAAGGGTTGGAATTGGTTTGTTTTGAAAATGGCACTTTGTGGTTTTGTATGAAAATGTGGTTTTTGGGCATACTTTGATGGAGCATAACATGGAATCCGGATCCCCGATTTGTGCCAAACTTGTTTAGAAATGAAATTGGATCCGGGATGTTTATGACGTTCGAAGAACGGGGTAAAATGATTTGAAATGGAGAAGTTATGTCCGTCGGACGATTGGGATTTGAAATTCTGAATTCTGCAGCTTTTTAACTTAGTAAAATTTTTGGCAGAACGCACTTCCATGCGTATGCGTGGCCGACGCGCACGCGTCGTTTTCAAATGTTCACTACCCATGCGTGCGCCTAGCTGATGCATACGCGTCAATGAGCTAAACTAATTGCCCAGCCAAAATTCTCGAGAGTTGTGTGGGAGTTGTGCTGGTTTTTGTGCGTGGGCACAAAACGCACCCACGCGTACGCGTGGCTGACGCGCAGGCGTCACTTGGATTTTCTCCCATCCACGCGTGTGCGTGGGAGACGCATATGCGTCACTGTATCTTGCTGCCTTCCACGCGTGACCTTGTTTTCATCCCAAAGTTGATTTTTGAGTTTTCAAAGCCAAATTTCAGACTTCTAAGCCTCCGATCTCACCCCTTATGTCTTAAATCTTCCTGATATGCCTAGCAATGGGAAGGAGCAAGGGAAGGTAGTAACTTGTGGACGAAGTAAGGGGAGAATTAATGATGAATGATGATCAAAGATCATTGTATGAGATACAGAGGATGATTGTGGAAGTACTTTATATGTCATGAGCCGAAGGGCTGTAATTATTAATAAATTGGCTAGTTATGGATTGAATTATGAGCAGGATGATTGAGTTATTGCCGAATTATGGCTGAGCCATTATTGAATTATGGCTGAGTATGATTGCATATATGCGTATTGAATGAAATGTGAATGTTGCACTTCCACTATCTGAGATATGAGGTTCCCTGGGAGAAAGCAGTGGCTAGCCACCATGTGCTCCAGGTGGAGACTCGATACTCTGCTAACCTTATGTCGTAAGTGTGGCCGGACACTGTGAAAGTTCCGGATGAGCTTGCCCCCGTGAATATACACCAGTGAGGGTGTTGGATATGAATTATGATTTATGTTGTGAATAACTCGAGTTGGGGATGCACGATAGAGGGACAGTCTAATGGTTAGCTACCAGAACTTATCGGGTTAGCTTTATAACTGACAGATGAGACTCATCAACCATTAGGACAGGCATACGTCATATGCATATTATGTGAATTGTTTGTAATTGCCTAATTGACTGCATATTACTTGCTAATTGTCTAAATTATGTATCTATTTCCTATTTGTATATCTCCTTGTCTGATATAATTGTGTTTGCCATATTATCTTACTGATGGCAGTTGGGAGTTCTGCAGGATTTGGAAAGGGGACTGTTAGTTAGATGGAATATCTTTAGTCAGTTTCCATTTATGGTTTAGTCTGTTTATAAGCTTTGATTTATCTGTTGGAAGTTCTAGGATTGCCTTTGGCTTTCCCAGGACATTACATGTTAGATATGTGGGTACTGTTACCATACTGAGAACCTCCGGTTCTCACCCATGTGGATTTTGTGGTTTTCAGATGCAGGACATGAGGCTCCTCGCTGAGGCATGCTGGAAACTTCTGGATTAGCGAAGATCCTTGGTTCTTGGGACTTTATTTTGGTTTTATGTAGATAGTTACTATCTCCACTAAATAAATGTATGTATATACTGTTTGACTCCTCTTAGATGTTGTTTTGGAGAACAGGTTTTGGGAGTTTGTCCTTGGGGTTTCCCTTGGGTTTCTTACTTTATATATATATACTTTTATGCTCAGACCAGTTATCTTCGCGAACTGGATCCTGAGTTTTGATATTCGTACCTTTGGCTCTCTCTTGTTTATGTCTTCGCGTTAGTTTATCCTTTACCTGTTTCGTTACGTTATAAATCCGAGTGTTACGCTTTTCAATTTAACGGTTTTGTTTTATCCCTTTTCTTCAAAGGCTCCTAGTTATAAACATTTTTCACAATACTATACGTACTAAATTTCATTTTTAGAGGTCGTAATATCTCGCCACCTCTGTCTTATGACTTAAGCATAAGGCTCTGTGTGGTAGGGTGTTACACTGGAAGTCTTAAAAATAAACTAAAACTCATATACTAATTGATGATATCTATGTGCGATTTGTCATTGTCTTTCCTGTTATTAAGGTGTGTTCTATCTTACCTCTTACAGGTTGGAATCCAAGGGATGCAGATCATGAAACCGCAGAGACCGAAGGAGATTCATTTGTCAAAATCAATTACAAATGGTGCTAAAAAAGTTAATGGTACTGCTACCGGTATTTGTCTTCAGCTGGGTTTGGTATCAAGAGAGGATAATGTTGAAGTTGAAATGGCTAATCGGGAAGTGGAAAATCTAACGTTCACTGTTAAGCAACCGGTAATGAGAATTCTATATTTAATCATGATGTCATTGTCTCTCTCTTTATGATCATTGTGTGTGATTAAGATTTCACTATGCAGATAGAGGTGGTTTTAACCAGTGATGAGGCTCAACACCTTCCTTTTCTGTGCAAATCTAAAGTTGATTTCAAGGGCATGCAGGAAGTAAAGGCATTGACAAGATTTTCTCTGCTAAGCACAGCAGAGATGATAGTGTCCACAATAGAGGATTTTGTCCATCACCGAAGCTGGTAAACAAAAGCTTGCACAAATCGACGATGGAACCGACATTAACTTTGTTCGAGGAAGCAGTTGCAGATTCACAGGAAAAGATCAATGCCTTAATAAAGTGATTTTGGTATTTCAGAGTCCTCTGGGCAGCAACTTACCATTGTTAAAGAACTCAGTCACAAGATTGAATCAATGGAGGGTTTATTGAAGCAATTACGGAATAAAACTTAGTCCTATTCATATTTGTATGTAATTAGAATTTAAGAATGTCCTTTTTCTTTATTGATATATTTTACATAAGTCACAATTCTTTTTGTATATAGCAAAGATCAAATTGCCGAGTGTTGTATAAAATAGTTAGAAATTAGAATTCTTCATTATTGTAAGAAAAATTTTGTTCGATTGAGCCTGTACTGCTGCGAAATAACAATTTTGGTAGCTTTCCTTTATCTCATGAAATTTTCTTTTGGGTGTTTTAATTTGTTCATGTGTAATACTGTATTCAGGAAATGTTTAATTAATGTTTATCAAGTTAAAATTGCTTAGATAATGGATAGCATGTTCATTGTGTTCAGTTATATTGTGTGAATATGTGCCCTACAATAGTACAGTGGACTCTAGTTTTTAGTAAGTGCATGCCAATTTTGAGTTTTGTGAATGTTAGAGACACCGTAAAGAATAAAGAATATGCTGTAATACTGTACAATAGTACTAGGGGGTCAGCAAGTTGCGAAATTTGTAGCCATCAATTAGCCATTATTAATATTTTTAATGGTGTGAGATTATATCTAATGGTGTAAGATTACTCTTTTATTTTACTGGTTAAATACTGACCAAATTTTATTAAAACTGCTAGCTCCCTAGACTTTCTCATAAGATTAACATGTTTGCTAAAACTTCAAAGGCAAATGATAATGAAAGTCTGTTAAAAGCCATTTCTAAACTCAAATATAAACTTGGTCACTATAGATCATATTCAAAGACAGAACCATGAAACAACCATTGGAAGTGTTATAAAACAACTTTGTCATATCCAAAAAATAACCAATTCAAGTATTGTAAAACAATTGTCATATCCAAAAAATAACCCGTTGATACTACTTTGTAATTCACAGACAAAATGTTGATACATGAATAATCTAATGTATGATAATTTCTTTCAACTTAAGAGTATTAAGCTTTTGCAATTTTCAACCCAAAAAAATACATTAACGTATTCCCTAAACCCATCATCATTAGCCAAAAAATAAGTTTCTCTAATCTTGTGAAAGGTGTGGCAGGTGAGCAAGCTGTCAGACCCGGCCTGATGGCACTTTCCAGAAACTCGGTCCACCTGAAGTGTGTCAGCCACTTTTTCCAAACCGCCATAGAGGCCATTGCAGAACCTCATCACATGCTTCACATCATAAGCATTTCCCTCAAATAGCTCTTTTACAAGCACCAAGAACTCCCCCAAGCTTGTCAGAGGTACACCCTATGTCAGAATCTTCACCAAATATCCAATATCATAAGCACCATGGAATGTGACCCATGTCAATGCTTTGTTGAACAGCAACCCAGATGCTGCTGCCAACTTTGCAAAAGGCACCGAAGAAACGCCAGCCACTGCATTGCATGCAAAGTTGATGCCATGGCTGCATAAGAGTGCCACAGAGTCCTTTGCGTGGATGTCACGCATGAGGTTGAAATCTCGGAAATTGAACTGCCAGATGTAGTGAGTTCTGTTGTTGGTTCCTAGGTTAGGGAGGTTGTCGTGCTCATCTGACAGAGAGAGTCCAAGCTGAATGATTTTGAGCACGTCCATATTGGCCTTCATGACTTGGTAATTAAGTTTCTTTTGGGACAAGATTCCGGTAGTTCTTGTTGCAGGCTAGGATGACTACACTGGGAAATTCAATGTCAATGGAGACAAATCGATATTTGTCGACCAGGCTGCTTATGATTTGGAACTTGGAATCAGCATTGGCAGCCCACACTTGCGTGATCACAACTGAACTATTGGGACTAGGCTCTAGAAGCGGCAGTCATTCAACAATCCTTGGCTGAGCAGCACGATAAAATGGCAGAAAACCAACAACCATGAGTGGTGGCATCAGAAAAACTCTCGGTGGTTGTTGAAGTTGCTCTCGTTCATCATCGATCCTTGTCATTTTTGTATATATGGTCGTCATGCTCTTTTTAACTTAACCCTGGAAAGAAACTCTGTTAAATCCTTAGAAACTGAAGAAAAAGATAGAACAGAGGAATGCAAATTGTATGCTGTGTATGGGTGAATTGGAAACAGTGCACTACCTATTCTCTGGCCGGGTTCCTCTCAGGAATATTTTGAGGCTTGGGTGGATAGTGGTATGAGTAAGAAAAGAAGTTTGTTGCGATTTGAGAAAATTAGTTTTCAGAAGCTTGTTTTTTGACAAAGCTCTTCTATTATTCTAGCTTTTTGAGTGGTCTTTGAATTTGAATCATGACAGCAATTTACTGAAATTGCTGGGCACTCTCTTGTCTCAGTTGTTGTGGAACATATATTTATTTGCATCAAAGATTCTGGTATATCTGCGACCTTTTACATTATTTGATTGTAATCTCCTTTACTGATGATCAAATATTATAGAGCTAATAGTTCAGCCACTTTTCTATTATTTTTAAGAGATTAATTTTTATATTTTTATTTTTAAAATTATAAATTTAATAAAATAATTTAAACATTAAGAATAAAAAATTTAAAAATAAAAATATTTTGTTAAATTATTTAACTTTTAGAATATATAAAATTTATAAACTTAAATTAAATAAGATATTAAAAAATTTCATTATGTTATTATTATGTGTAAAAAGATAACAATAAAAGATTTAGAAATATTATTTACAAATTGAATATTTATAAATATTATTAGGTTTATTTATTTATTTTAACAATATTTAATTTGAATTAGAGATAAAAAAATTATATTTAAAATATTCTTTATTTTTATGCATAATTTTAATTGATAAAAAATATTTTTTAATTTTATTATTCAAATTTTAAAATTATTTTTTATTTTATTATTTTTTTAAATTATTAAATTATATCTTTATTATTGTCTCAACGCCACTGTGATATTACATTGTTTTTCTTTCTCGTCTTCTTCTCTTTCCACCTTCTCTTCACCCCATGGTTATTAATTATCACCAAATATCATTATCATAACTTTTAATTTTATCTATTACTTTGATTTATAACCAACTATTCTGTTAACTTTTATGAGTTGTTGAAGTTTTGTTAAAAGAATTTTTTTTGTGTCTTTTCAATATCTAAATATATAAAAATTATAATTTTTTTCTTGATATGCGTGTTAGTTGTCTTATTTTATTCTATTAAGAAGAAATTTAAATAAAAAAAATATTCAAAATTTTTTCTATATTATAAAAATTTGATGTGAATAACTCTAAAAAATAATATCAAAATATATTATTTTTAACTAAATATTAAAAATAATACATCACTGTAAGTTTTTTAACTAATAATTATAAATTGAAGTCGCAGTTTAATATAGTACCTTAGACAAAAGACAATCATTGTTATCTACATTTGGCTACTACTATATAAGTTTCATGTTTACATCATTGTACACATTAATTAAACTGTACTTTATTATTTTGTTTTTCATGTTTTGAAATAATGTCATCATATTATAAATGTGAGATGAATTTTCATAATCTAATGTGAACCTTCTTACTATTTTGTTTGTCATTTGAATATTATCCATAAAAAATAGTTATTTAAAGTGAAACACTATATAAAAAGAAACAAAAAACTTTTAGATTCATCATTCTAGTTTCTTTTTTAATCCTCATTTGATATGGGCCTGCTACACATACAAGCAAAAATGGTATACAAGTTTTACAAGTTGGCCCAGCCCATAAAAAATACACGCGCAGAGAAGAGAATTGAATGGAGCGTCATTTACATGCGCTCCACTCAAACGGTTACGCTTCGCGTAAACCACCTCCTTAATGGCAAACTCTTCCACTTCTTCCACTTCTCAAAGCCATTCAGAGAAAAAGCAACCCTTCCATTTTCGAGCAACGTTCAAAACTCAAGATATACAACTCGTCGCTAACATTCGAAAACTCCATCAACACACCATAGAACTCTCGATCAAGAATCTCCAGAGAAAACAAAGCTATAATACTCAAGGTACGTTACATTACCATTGCTGTATATTTTCCATATTTCGAACTAGGTTTTACTGTTCTTCTATGTTGTTGTACATTTTACCGTTCTTCTTGCTCTACGTCTCATTTTACAGTTTATAATGTTCTACTTGTTCTAGGTTTTACTGTTATTCTTGATTCTATGTTACACTATTCTTCTTCGTTCTTCTAGGCGTTACTATTCTTGTTGTTCTAGTTCTTCTAGTAACTGATTTTTGGGGGTATATTCCGTAGTTTGGTGGGTGTATATGGAGTAATTTGTTGGGTGTATATTTCTGAACTGATATACTGTAATAGTCAGCAGTTGCTTATATTTGCTTGTCCATGGGTGTATATTGCTTGACCTTGTAATGTTGCTTGACCTTGTATATTGATGCATGTTTGAGTGATACCTGACTGATATATATGGGTGTATCTGAATCATATCTATGGGTGTATCTGACTGATATATATGGGTGTATCTGACTGATATATATGGGTGTATCTGAATCATATCTATGGGTGTATCTTACTGTTATCTATGGGTGTATCTAACTCATATATATATGTGTATCTTACTGATATCTTTGGGTGTATTTTTCATTTCAGAGAAAATGGCAGCAAGAAACCAACCTGGAAGAAATGTAAGAACAAATATATGTCTTACCTGAAATCAGTTTTATATAATAGAAATATATTTGACTATAATTTTGTTTTTGTTTACAGCAAACCAAAGACCTTAAGTGTGCAACACATCTCCTAAGTGATAAATTCAGAAACATGAGTGAGGAGAAGAAAACGATTGTGAGGGATTTGGGATTCGGTGGCTTGATGCACATCCCACCACTAAGGGTGCATCACCAAGTGTTAAGGGAGCTGGCTAACAACTTCAAATTAGGGGAGAACAGACTGGAAACCGGATACGGTTCTTTTAAAATAACCCCAAGAAAAATAGGTCATGCGCTTGGCATCAACGCAATAGGTAACTCGCTAAAAATTATAGGTGTATATTAACTGATGCTTGGGTGTCTTTAAGTTGATGCTTGGGTGTATTTGAACCGATTTTGATACTTTGTTGTTTTCCTTTTTGTAGGAGATCTATTTCCTCAGAAAGTCGATTATAAGAAATTTTCTGAGGATGACAAAGTAATTTTTAGAAGATTCCAGGGTAAGACCCTCAAAAGTCTTACAGATGAGATGATGGATATTGGCATTGGTAACGAAGAGGATCGCCTAATGTTCAAGAGGATTTTCATCCTCTATATATAGATGGTGTTCCTTTTGCTAACGACAATAAACAAAATCTTGTCTGTGCACCTGGCGCTAATTTTTGAGATGGACAGCATAACGGAGCGAAACTGGGGAGGGCATGTTTTGACCTTTATCGTCAAGGGCATAACCGACTACAAGGAGAAAAAGAAGAAGGCAATTGATGGCTGCCTCTTTGCCCTGATGATAATTTACTTTCATCTTTCTAAAAATAAAAGCAAGAAGAGGGCTGAAAACCGCCAAAACCCTGGATTGCCAACTGGAATAAGGAGCAGTTGGTCGAAAGAATGAATGCAGAAACAGAGGAAATTTTGGTAAGTGAACATAATATGTTGGGTGTATTTTATTTATCTGAATGCTGCTAAATAAATTATCTGATGTTTCAGGGGATTGTAAACATGGCGCAAACAAGAGAGAAAATGAAAAAATAGAGAAAAAAGAAAAAAAACAAGAAATCAAAAAAACAAAAAAAAAGAAAGGCAAGTTCAACATCGTCTTCGGAGAAAGAAACAACTGATAGTGACAGTTCTACCTCTGAGTCTGAGACTCAAGAAGACTCAGAGGATTCAGCAAGAAAACAACCCAGCAAAAAGAGAAAAAAGTAAGTACCACACTTGGGTGTATTTTCTTTGTCGAGTTGGGTGTATTTTGTGGAACCATTTGGGTGTATTTTGTTTATCAAGTTGGGTGTATGTTGTTTATTAAGCTGGGTGTATTTCATTTGTTGTGTTGGGTGTATATTGTCCATTCAGTTGGTTGTATCTTGTGCATTCATTTGGGTGTATTTTATATCTTTAGTATGTTCTAAATAATGATTGTTTGCCTTCCAGAATGGACTCCAAAAAAAAGAAAGAAGAGTCAAGAGGATTCAGATTCTGATTCAGATTCTGAATCAACTGATGAGTAATGTTCTGAAATTATTACTCCTTTCTTTTGGCTTCATTATCAAGATTTCGTGTATTAACTGAAGTGTCTCTTATTAACTTATAGAAGCGAAGAATCATCACCGGTGGAGAAGCAAAGAAAAAAGAAAAAGACACAAAGAACACCAAAAAAGTAAGCACTTCTTTGGATAATATTCTGTGATAAAATTAATTTTTTATTTCTGATTCATACTTGTTTTTTCCACCCAGAACACAATCCAAAAAGAAAAAGGTTGTTGTTGAGCATTCATCTCCTGAAGAAGAACAATCCTATGATGGGTACAGTACTTTGTAAGCTATATTACCGTCTATCATCATAATTATTTTTGTTAACATCTTCTTTTATGAATGTAGTGAGAGATATGAAATAGGAAGTGAAGATCTAGATGAATTGTTAAGGAAAAATAATGAAAAATCTGCTGCAGAGCGGTATGTCTTGTTGGGGTGTATATTTCAGATTTTACTGTGTTTTCTTTGCTAATAATTGTTTCTTGTTTCACAGGGAGAAGGAAGTTGACATGCGATCGACAGAAGGTCGCTATGTCTCCTCTGAAACGTAAGAAGCTTTATTTAATAAAATCTTTTTATCATGATTTACGTGTATCATATTTTGTCTGAATAACATAAAATCTGTTTAGAATACCGGACGTGAACTTGGGAAGTGATGATCCTTCCTCTCAAGGACACACAGAACAAAGTAGTGTAAACAGGCCTGCAGAGAGCATGTAATTTCTCTTTCAAATAACCGTTACTTTTGTTCTTTTATTACCTTCTACTTCTAATTCTGTATATATTTTTTTTAGAAAAAAAAGCCCTTTATTATTTTATTCGAGAAAAAAAAGGCAGGAAAAAAAAAGCAAAAACTGCAAGTATGTAAGTTCCCAAAAAATAAAGCCTGTCTTCCTTTTGAATTGTTCGAGTGTATTTTTTGACTTTATTTGGGTGTATTTTAGGTTGAGTCTGGTTCAAGAGTCAGCCAGTGAGCCGGCTGATTCGAATATAATGGTTGTGAGGGAAGAGACACCGTCGGAAGCGCTTGCAATGTGAGTTTTTCAAGAATATTTCAACCTTATAACCTTATTATTTTCAAAGGCATTGTTAACTTTCATTTTTCTTCTTGTTTAGAGTTTCGATTCAAGTTTTCGTGCCAGTATCGCAAACAACCACTGTGCCGGAATTTGAAGAAACACCTGAGATAGATTTTGAACCAACCCCTCTGCTACAAATTGAAGGAACTACAAAAACGTAAGAAATAGTATTGGGTGTATATTTGTTTAGAGTTTGGGTGTATATTGGGTTACAGTTCGGGTGTATATTTGCTTACAGTTTGCGTGTATATTGTTCCTGAATAATTTTTTCGTCATGATTAATTTGATGTGCCGTGCAGCACTCCTGAACCCCCCCAACAACTTGAAGAAAGCACGGCCACACTTCCCCCAGCTCCATCTAAAAGGTAAGTTCATCAGAGTAAAATCAATGTATGGGTGTATATTGGGTTACAGTTTGGGTGTATATTGTTCCTGAATAGTTTTTTTTATGTCATGATTAATTTTCTGTGCCGTGCAGCACTCCTGAACCCCCCCCCCCCCCAAAAAAAACTTGAAGAAAGCACACCCACGCTTCCCCCAGCTCCATCTAAAAGGTAAGTTCATCAGACTAAAATCAATCTTTACTTATCATCCGTATATTCTTACTCTTATAATACGTTATACATGATCACGCAGTTATCCAGCTGAAGAAGACGCTGCTGCGCTGATGATGATGGCACGGACAGCATCGTATGTTCCTAAAACAGATCCAATGCCATCATTCAGCCTGGGCTTCACTGATTCAAGCCAAGAAGAAGCAGCAACGCAGGAGGGAGCGTCAACGCAGGAGGCAGATAGGGCAAAAACTCCAGAAACTGCAAATTTGCTAGAACAATTAGAGGATTTGGTACAAAAAATAGCAAGCAGTGCGGCGAAAGAAGAAAGTAAAAGTGCACAAATTCAAAAGGAGACTAGCGGAGAAAGTTCTGGGAAGTTTGAAACTCCTGCGGGAATAAATCAGAATATGGGTGATATGAAAGAGAAGTGCTACATCTAGGCGACGCGAGTGAAGACATACGTAGATGGCAGTACTAACGAGTTTGACAACCTGTGCACTCTGATTGCCCAAGACAAATACATTTTGAATAGAATGCACCTTGCATCGCTCCAGGAAGGAAGTTATATAGAATCTGAGGTAATATTAGAATAACATTAATGTTTTAACACCAAAGTTAACTGCAATGTTTATTAATGTAAATTGATTTCGGCATATATTTCTAGATTGTATCTGCCATGTGCCTCATCCTCAACCAGAAAAATGATAAAAGGTTTCAAGAACAAGTATACTGTCTCCCCCCTGATATTGTGTAAGTATTACTTCTACGAATTTTGGCTGTATTTTCTGTATTCCTTAGGGTGTATATTCTCTGATCAACGGGTCTGTTTTTGTATTAATTTGGGTGTATTTTTTACGTTCAATTGGGTGTAAGTTGTGTAGTCATTTGGGTTTATTTAAAGTATTCACTTGGGTGTATTTTCAGTATTTCATTTGTTGTTTCACAATTGTTGTAGAGCATGTGGTGCACGAAATTGTGATGTCCAGGCTCAAACAATCCCTGGCAACGTGAGCAACTTGGTACGCGCAATCGTGATTACGCTTTGATTATGTAGAATTCATGGCTCTTTCTTTCCCTGGTAATGGCGCCAAGAACATGGTGCCAATACCATGGTTCACAACTTCGATACAACTAACCAGCAAGTGCACTGGGTCGTCCAAGTAATACCTTACGTGAGTAAGGGTCGAATCCCATGGAGATTGTTGGTATGAAGCAAGCTATGGTCACCTTGTAAATCTCAGTCAGGCAGATATAAATTGATAATGATGTTTTCGAATAATAAATAATAGAATAGGGATAGAGATACTTATGTAAATCATTGGTAGGAATTTCAGATAAGCGAATGGAGATGCTTTTCATTCCTCTGAACCTCTGCTTTCCTGCTATCTTCATCCAATCAGTCTTACTCCTTTCCATGGCTGGCTTTATGTGATACATCACCACTGTCAATGGCTACTTTCGGTCATCTCTCGGGAAAATGATCCAATGCCCTGTCACGACACGGCTAATCATCTGGAGGCATCACCCTTGTCAATGGCTTCATCTTATCCTCTCAGTGAATAATATGCTCACGCACCCTGTCACGGCACGGCTATTCATCTGTCAGTTCTCGATCATGCTGGAATAGGATTTACTATCCTTTTGCGTCTGTCACTAACGCCCTGCAATCGCGAGTTTGGAGCTCGTCACAGTCATTCATTCATTGAATCCTACTCGGAATACCACAGACAAGGTTTAGACTTTCTGAATTCTCTTGAATGCCGCCATCATTCTAGCTTACGCCACGAAGATTCTGGTTAAGAGATCTAAGAGATATTCATTCTAGCTTATTTCATGTAGAACGAAAGTGTTTGTCAGGTACGTGTTCATAGGGGAGAATGGTGATGAGCGTCACACATAATCATCACCTTCATCATGTTCTTGGGTGCGAATGGATATCTTAGAAATGAAATAAGATGAATTGAATAGAGAACAGAAGTACTTTGCATTAATCTTTGAGGAACAGCAGAGCTCCACACCTTAATCTATGGAGTGTAGAAACTCTACCGTGAAAATACATAAGTGAAAGGTCCAGGCATGGCCGAGATGGCCAGCCCCCTAAACGTGATCTAAGATAGCATACAACTGATCAAAGATGCCCAATACAATAGTAAAAGGTCCTATTTATAATAAACTAGCTACTAGGGTTTACATGAGTAAGTAATTGATGCATAAATCCACTTCCTGGGCCCACTTGGTGTGTGTTTGGACTGAGCCTGAGTGTTGCACGTGTAGAGGTCCTTCTTGGATTTGAACGCCAGTTTTTGTGCCAGTTTGGGCGTTCAACTCTGGTTTTGGCTCCTTTTCTGGCGCTGGACGCCAGGTTTGGGTAGAAGGCTGGCGTTGAACGCCAGTTTACGTCATCTATTCTTGGCCAAAGTATGGACTATTATATATTGCGGGAAAGCCCTGGATGTCTACTTTCCAACGCAATTGGAAGCGCGCCATTTCGAGTTCTGTAGCTCCAGAAAATCCACTTTGAGTGCAGGGAGGTCAGAATCCAACAGTATCAGCAGTCCTTCTTCAACCTCTGAATCTGATTTTTGCTCAAGTCCCTCAATTTCATCCAGAAAATACCTGAAATCACAGAAAAACACACAAACTCATAGTAAAGTCCAGAAATGTGAATTTAACATAAAAACTAATGAAAACATCCCTAAAAGTAACTAGATCCTACTAAAAACATACTAAAAACAATGTCAAAAAGCGTATAAATTATCCGCTCATCACAACACCAAACTTAAGTTGTTGCTTGTCCCCAAGCAACTGAAAATCAAATAGGATAAAAAGAAGAGAATATACTATAAATTCCAAACTATCAATGAAACAGAGCTTCAATCATATGAGCGGGACTTATAGCTTTTTGCCTCTTGAATAGTTTTGGCATCTCACTTTATCCATTGAGGTTCAGAATGATTGGCATCTATAGGAACTTCAGATTTCGAATAGTGTTATTGAATCTTCTAGTTCAGTATGATGATTCTTGAACACAGCTTCTTTATGAGTCTTGGCCGTGGCCCTAAGCACTTTGTTTTCCAGTATTACCACCGGATACATAAATGCCACAGACACACAATTGGGTGAACCTTTTCAGATTGTGACTCAGCTTTGCTAAAGTCCCCAATTGGAGGTGTCCAGGGTTCTTAAGCACACTCTTTTTTTTTTGCTCTGGACCTTGACTTTAACCGCTCAGTCTCAAGTTTTCACTTGACACCTACACGCCACAAGCACATGGTTAGGGACAACTTGGTTTAGCCGCTTAGACCAGGATTTTATTCCTTTAGGCCCTCCTATCCACTGATGCTCAAAGCCTTGGGATCCTTTTTATTTGCCCTTGCCTTTTGGTTTTAAGGGTTATTGGCTTTTTGCTCTTGCCTCTTGGTTTTAAGAGCTTTTGGCTTTTTCTGCTTGCTTTTTCTTTTTCTTTCTATTTTTTTTCGCCTATTTTTTTTTCTTTTTTTTTTTTTGCAAGCTTTGTTCTTTGCTGCTTTTTCTTGCTTCAAGAATCATTTTTATGATTTTTCAGATTATCAAATAACATGTTTCCTAGTCATCATTCTTTCAAGAGCCAACATATTTAACATTCTTAAACAACAGCTTCAAAAGACATATGCACTGTTCAAGCATTCATTCAGAAAACAAGAAGCATTGTCACCACATCAATATAATTAAACTAAGTTCAAGGATAAATTCGAAACTCATGTACTTCTTGTTCTTTTGAATTAAAACAGTTTTTATTTAAGAGAGGTGATGGATTTATAGGACATTTATAACTTTAAGACACAGTTACTAACTACTAATGATCATGTAATGAAGACACAAACATAGATAAGCACATAACATAGAAAACGAAAAACAGAAGAAGTAAGAATAAGGAATGAATCCACCTTAGTGATGGTGGCATTTCCTTCTTGAGGAACCAATGATGTCCTTGAGCTCTTCTATGCCGTTTCGAAGCACCCAAACGGGGAATTCATATCACCTAAAACCAATAAAGAATTCAAGGTGGAAGACTACCCAATGTTTATTCCCTTCATAGATGGAAAAAAATTAGCTTTGCATCGATATGTGAGTTTTCATTTGTAAAATTTGTTAGTATCGTTCTTTACTTATATGCCAAATAAAATAACACACTATTGAAATGTGGCAATCCTTCAGATTTTTGCGCCTGTTTGCTACTCAGGCCATTGGTGGTTATGGGTGATTGATACAACAAAGGGGAGATTTTATATACTTGACCCGCTACACAAGAAAGCTCCAAGCGATGGGAGAAAGCAGCTTAATAAATTCACTGTAAGTTGGCTCTGTGTTCTTTATTTAAATAGATAGGTGTATTTCAATTCAATATAAGGTGTATGTATGTTTTGCTTTGGGTGTAAGTATGTTCTCTTTTGGGTGTATTTCATTTGGGTGTATTACTGATTTGTTTTGTTTTTTAAGGGATATGTAATTTCAAGAATTAGAGCATATGCCGGCGGGGCACCTTGATGAACGGATTTTTGATGGTATAGAATTTCACAAATGAATTCTCGTTGCAAGTATAGTTTCTAAACCAAGCAATAACCCTTTCATACAAAAGTTGTTTGTCACTAGTACAAACCCCTAAAATTTATAAACCGAAGTATTGGACCTCGGGTCGTTCTCCCTAGGAATTACAATAAAGTGTCTTGTTATTGGTTATGAGTTATTTTGGGGTTTTGGATAAGAAGCATGAAAAGTAAATGGCAATGAAAATAAACTAACAACTATAAAAGGCTCTTGGTAAGGTGTGAGAACTAGAAGTCCTATCCTAGTTATCCTTCTCAATTGTGATGAGAATTGTTCATTGCTACCACTTAGTTAACCCTTACTAATTAAAGGAAAGTCAAGTGGATGAATTGACTTGAGCCACAAGTCCTAGCCAACTCCCAAGGAAAGACTAGCTTTAGTGCACCCCAAACCAATTAGCAATCTCTCCAATTATCAATCAACAAAGGAATTAGATAACTCAAGTGTCACTAATTACTCTACCTAGGCCAAGAGGAACAAAATCTACACTAAAACTAAAAGAGACATTTCAACAAACACATAAAGTGCAAGAGGAGTAAACATTATTAAATGCAAGAATTAAAGGAATCTACAACTACAAAAACAAGAGATCAACAATAGAAAAGAAAAGAAGACACATTTATTATGAATTACCTCTATTGAATTGAGAGAAAATGGAAGGAACAATAGTAGATCTACAACAAAATACAAGAACAACATAAAGGAAATTGCAATAAAAGAATAGAAGAAGATGAATGTAGCAACAAGGAATTGAGAGATAGAAGTAGAAGAAAACAAAGATTAAAACCTAGATCTAAGAACTAAACCTAATCCTAATTCTAATTCTAGAGAGAAGTGAGAGCTTCTCTCTCTAGAACTCTAAACTAAAAGTGATTAGTGGTTGGGAGTGATGATTAGTCCAAAAGTGATGATGATTCTCCTTCCCCCTAATCCTTCATCCTTTTATTCCTTTCCCTCAGCAATTTGGCGCCAAAAATGGGTTCAGAAACCCTCTCAAATCGCCAGGCACGTGTTGCATTAGTGAGGTCATGTGCCCTCATCGACGCGTGCATGCACGGTACGCGTGCGCGTCCCTGGCTAATTCTGCGATGTGCGCGCGAGCGCCTTGTGCGCGTGCGCGTGCATGGTTGACTTTGCTTCTTTGACTTTTTATGCTTCTCTCCACTTGTATGCTTCCTTCCTTGCTTCCTTTGATCCATGCCTAGCCTATTTCAATCCTGGAATTACTAGCAAACACATCAAGGCATCTTATGGAATCAAAGAAGAACTAGAATTCGTCAAAATAAGGCTTAAAAAGCATGTTTTTACACTTAAGCACAAATATGGGAGAGACAACAAAATCATTCTAATTCCTAGGCTAAATGTGACAAAAGGTTATCAAAATACTCTAAATTCAATACAAAACAAACCGTCAAATTGGGGTTTGTCAACCTCCCCACACTTAAGCCTTAGCATGTCCTCATGCTAAAATAAGAAGGAACTAAGGGTTATGACATTTATTGAATGCAACTAAACTATATGAGTCCTATCTAAATGCAATTATCTAAAGCAATTGGAAATGCTTAGTTCAAACAAATCAATTCCCAAGAGAGCATGTGTAAGCACAAGAGCTAGGCAATAAGGACTAAGTCCAAACCACAATTGTATTGAATTGTCAAAAAGAGTTCAAACTTGCAAGAATATAGATAATATGGGTGAACACATGTGATTGAACTTTTGAACCCTCACCGGATGTGTATCCGCTCTATTCACTCAAGTGTTTAAGGGTTAATTCACTCAATTCTCTTCTAATCATGTTTTCCAAAATTTGATTTTCTTCTAACAATCAACACTTATTCAATGCATGCATACATTCATCATGAGGTCTTTCATTTAGGTTGTAATGGGGTTAGGGTCAAGGTAGGATCATTTATGGCCAAGTGGACTAGGATTTGAATCTTTGATTAGCATAGACTTTCCCACCTAACCTATTCAATGACCTATACAAATGCAAGCTATTCTAACTACCCATTCTTCACTTTTTCTTACATACTCATGCATTCTTATTTGATTCATAATACTTATGCATTGATCCCCTTTTTATTGACTTCACTTTGGGGCATTCTGTCCCTTTTTTATTGTATTATTTTTTTTTCTTTTTCATCATCATCATTTTTTTTCATTTTTCTTTTCTTTTCATCATTTTTTTTCTTTCTTTATATATATTTTTTTCTTTTTCTTCTTTCAAACTAAATACAAGAACATCAATGCCTAAGGTCTCTACATTTAATCAATACATGAATATGTGCCCAATTCCTAAACATAAAAGTGTACTACCCCTTTTTATCCCTTCCAATGTTCCCAAGCCTCGCCAACTTTGAATAATAAAACACTCTCACTAGCCTAGGTCAATCAAAGATCCAAACAAGGACTTTTCATTGGTTTTCCGCCTTAGGTTTGTAATGTGCTAAAATAAGAATAAGTTGGTTAATCATAGGCTCAAAATTGGCTAACAATGGAGAGTAAAAGGTTGGCTATTTGGGTAAGTGGCTAATGAAAGAATGGCCTCAATCATATAAATGCACAAACACAAGAAATAAACGGATATATAGAATCAAGCAAATCAAGGATCACAATCATGGAAAGAGAATAATTTCACACAAGAATGGAAAATAAGTGGTTATAAAATGTAACCACATCAATAGGCTCAAGTCTCACGGGCTTGTGTTCTAGGTTCACTACATGCTTCACAAAGTATGAATTCAAGCAAGTTTCACAAAAAATTTTCTTCAATCAATTGGGTTAATGCCCTATTATTTAAATTTCTTGAAAAAAATCTCAATGTTTGACTAAGCATTGTTGTGATTGAAAAGTTCAAAAATTTTCTTAGTTCACCCTTTCCTTTTTCACTTAGAACCAATATACTATGCAGAAAGGGTGACTAAATATTTGCAATCCAAAGTATGATTTCTAATCACAACTACAAACTAAAAACAAAGATAAACAAAATGTATAAAGAAGAATCCAAGAAGAATCCAACTAAAAGTACGGAATCTATCATCCAAAACATCTAAAAATATCCAAAAGCATCAAAATATCTAAAATCCAAAATAAGCAATAAAAGTATCCAAAGCAAACTAGAAATGCATCAAAATATATACAAAGATGTGCAAAATGAGATAACTAGGCCGAAAAGTTCACTGGTTCCCAAATAATGCTACCGGTGCCCTCCCCACACTTAAAACCAAGCATCGTCCTCGATGCTAAACCGGAGGATCAGTGGGAGGTACAACGATAGGCTCTGGCTCTAACTGTGGCTGTGGCTGTGGGACCGGCTCCTCCTGAGTCTGTGGCGGCTCTGTAGTGTCAGGGGCATCCTGCTGAACCGGTGCCTCCGCGTCCTCCTCCTGATGATCCTGCTCATCGGAGGTCGGAGAGTCTGGAAGCGGAGGTAACTCAGCGCCAAGGGAGATGAGTGCCTGATCCATCCGATCCAGTCGGCGTCTGACATGAAGCCTCTCGCGCTCCAAGAACCGAAACAGACGCTGAACCAGTAGGTAAGTGGGCTCGGGTGCTGAAGGGGGTGGGGCTGCTGGCAAAGAAGATGGTATAGCTGCCTCGACTGCTGCTCTAGCTCGAGAACGGCGGCTAGTCGGGGGTCTCTCGTGCACCCACACACCCCAGGGAATAGTAACTTCCTTGTCGTCGTCATCTGGAGGTGGTGGTGTCACGTCATTGTCCTCCCATGGGACATCAGCTAGCTCAGCTAAGCTAGTAACCAGTGTCGGAAACGGTAACAACCCGCGAATATGAGCTCTCCACATGCTATGCCTAATCAGTCGGGGAAAATATACTTCCTTCCCCTCCATGACATACCCTATCAAGACTAGCATATCCATCGGAATCTCTGAAAAGTGAGTGGTAGGGAAGACATAGTGGGCAAATATTTGTTGCCAAGTCCTAGCCTCCCTAGTTAGATGTGCAAATAGCATGCCCTTGGGCTTTGTGTTGCTCGAATCCATTACCCAAGAAGCATCTGGTGTAGCAATCACGCGCCGAAGTACCTCATAGTTGAAAGTCATGGAGAGGAGAGCTACCTCTGCCTGCTGGTAGGCACAAGTCTCAGGAGTACCAACTCTGCAGAGCAGTGCATCCCTCAAGGCATCCTCAGTGATCATAATCTCTCTACCCCTCAAGAATACTGAATCCAAGCCCGGTCGAAAGAAATTGCAGTAAAATTCCTTGACCCACGAGATGTTAATCCGTCCCAAGTCCCTATCGACGAAATCCAAGCCCAGTTCAGAAATACGGGCGTTTATGGCACGCCTCACATCATTGGGAAGATTCAGCTTCTTCTCAATATTCAGATTCTTCTTTGCATAATGGGAAAGGCGTAGCTCGCAGTAGAGATTTGGAAATTTGGTTGGATCAGTGGACGGGAGTAACTGATTTTCTTTCTCCTCCTCATTCAGCGGATTCCTCGCATAGTTAGCAGATGGTGGGGGTGTAGAGGTCTTGGAGCGCTTCCTTTTTTTGGAAGCAGAGGCTATAGCTTTTCCTTTATCCGACATCCTGAAAAAATATGATAGAATATATAAAACATTTAGCATGTAACAAAGAAGGCATGTTCAGGATACAATTATCAAAGAGCAATCATGATGTTGCACTGAATATGTAAAAGTGAACAAGTAAACATAAGTGAATGAACCAAGACTGGAATCTTCACTAAAGGCAACATCTCATATTCAAAAGGCAATAATATCATCATATTTTTGAAAGAATTGTTAAAGAGGGTTAAAGGTGAGTGGAAGTAAAACGGTTAAAGAAATTAGTAAGTTAGAAAAGTGGATTAGCGATATGATGATATATAGGCTCAATTGAACGAGGAGTTGCGGTTCATGTTCACAATGATTGTGCAAATCCGGGAAGTCAAAAAGGAAACGGAAATTTGCCCAAAACTGAAATAAAGATCAAGATGAAACTAATTTCCTTGAAAATCGGACAGCATTCCGGCTTAAAATTGGACGTTCCCGGATAGCAAAATAGCACAATTAGCACAAAAGAATAACATCAATCACGCACAGCAGAAACAGATATTATTTGGCAACACATATTGCATGGAATATCAACCCAAAACCAACATACCGTACCCAAGGAAGCAAGCAGCAGATATGCACATACGGAGCAATTATCAGGCCTAGAATCCTCTATCCAGCCCTAGCTACCTAACAGCAATTATATCTATCTAACCTAACATACAAAATTTGAATTCAGCTAACTAACATGCAATTCCAGGAACTAACATAAATGAACAAATAAAAAGGAAAAACAGAAAAAGAAATAACAGAAATGGAGCAGGAACCTGGGAGCCGGGAAAAACTGAGAATGGAAAGGGGGACTACGATAGGGCAGGGGCAGCAGAGACAGAAACTGGCACCGCCGTGAACGGTGGCGGTGAAGACGGCTGGCGCGGTGGTTTGGCCGGAGAGGTGAGAAACTGAGGGGAGGAGGGACGGTGATGGTGAGAGAAGAGAATGATAGGAGAATGTGCAGGACGAACAGAGAGGGAGCGAGCCGCCGGCAGTGATGACGGGGTGGCGGCGGAGGGGTTGGTCACGGTGAGATGGGTGAGAGGAGTGAGAGGGAGAGAGAGGACGGGTGGTGGTGAGAGGGGAAGGGAATTGATGGCCAAGGACGGTGACGAAGGTAGGTCGTGCGGCGGCGGCCGACGCTGCTGCTGCGACGGCAGTTGGGGGAGAGAAGAAGAAGAAGAAGGTGGAGGTTGGGGAAAGGGGTGCGCGACCGCGCAGTGTGCTTCGCGAGCTAGGGTTATCCCTATTTTTTGAATCGGCGCGCGCGCGCACCTAGCGCGTCCGTGTCCATTGAGAGAACGTGGGCCCTACGCGTGCGCGTACAACGCGCTTAAGCGGGGATGAGCAAAATAGGAAAGGACGCGTGCGCGTACCGTGCGCGCACGCGTGCATGGAGTTGGGCTAGGGGCTTAGAGTTGGCCTAACTCAGGCCTAACTCTCTGGAGACTGGCCTGGGAGTCGCGCACCAGACCTGCGCGCACGCGGTATGTACGCGTCCGCGCGCATTGGGGGAAGGGGAGATTCATGCGTGAGCGTGCAGTGCGCACTAACGTGGGGTGGCATATTAGGCAGGGGCGCGTGCGCGTACGGTGCGCGCACGCGTACATGAGATTGCGTGTGAGGCTTAGAATGGGCTTGAGGCACGCCCGACTCTCGGGTTCGTGGCCTAGATTGGTGGCAACACGCAAGGACGCGCGCGCGGTAAATGCGCGTCCGCGTACATTGACGAATTGTGAAATGGCGCGCCGGCGCGATGCATGCGCTCGCACAGATCGGGTTGGGCCTGGGGCCTAAAGCTAGCCCAGAAATGGCTTAACTCTCTGGAGTTTGGCTCAATCATTTGCAGCAGCAAATCGGCGCGGACGCGGCAGGTGCGCGTCCGCGCGAACTTCCATGTTCTAATAGTCGGCGCGCCCGCACGTAGTGCGCATCCGCGTGGGTCAGGTTGGGCTCAAGGCACAATGTTTGCCCAAGAGAGGCCCAACTCTCGGGAGTGTGGCTCGTGGTGCATGCGCACCGGGACGCGTACGCGTACGTTGTGCGCGCGCGTCCACGCCCTTTTTTTTTTTCCTTAGTGTTCACAACTCTTATTCACTCAACCATCATACAATTCACAAAAATGCAATTTTTTTGATATTATTCATCTACTACTAAACACAACATGCATGTGACTAAGCTAACAATTAAGTTGTACAAACAAATTTGTGTGAAACATCTACCTACAATGGTAACTCAAATCACTTATTAGGCAAATTTAGAAGAGAATGGAAAGAGTTTACCATGGTGGGGTGTCTCCCACCTAGCACTTTTAGTTTAAGTCCTTAAGTTGGACATTTTGAGATGCTTATTGTCATGGTGGCTTATGTTTGTACTCGTCCTTGAATCTCCAAGGATCTTTGCTTCTTAATTGGTTGACAGAATTTCCAACCATATTCATCAAGCTCGGGCACAGTTCTACCCAAGATATGAGTCCCCATAGTTGGTCTTCACATAGCGAACCGGGATCCCATATCTTGTCTTCACACCCATCCGTTAGTTGAGTTTCATGGTTTTGTCGGATGAGCGGTTGACATAAAGGTGATTGACTCATAGAATTCTCTTTACTCCACCAATGCTTCCTTCTAGATCCGTATAAAGTAGTCCTTGTCCCAACATCATCCCTATACCTTGAGGCCTTGACCTTGATAAGCTTAACACCTATTTTCCAACCACTACACAACTCGTTTTTACTTTTAATTCCACAAAGAGTTCTAAGTTGACCATCATTTTCAAGCAAACCATATTCAAGTGAGAGATTAAAGCTCAGGGATAGAGATTTTACCCACTTAAATGTTGTATTGGATGGTAATTTGGGGAGAGAGGCTTCCCCACACTTGGACCATGCAAGGTCCACTTTCTTGTGCTCCTCTTTAGTTGTTTCCACCTCTTCACAATTCTCTTCACTTTCAACCTCATCCTCTTTGTTACGTGGCTTGGTGTTATCTTCAAGAACTTCATCTTGTTTAATGAGAGGCGATTCAATTTTGGATAGAAATTCATTGATGAACAAGGTCATCTCTTGATCAACCTCTTCATATTCTTCAATTTCAATATACACCATGCCCTTCTCATCTTCCTTGGGACGTTGTGTACACTCTTCTATAATTTCAACTCCATGTCCAACGGGTGAAGATTCCATTGTAGAGAGCAATTCATCTATGATTGAATCCATTTCTTGATAAACCTCTTCCAAGTCTCCAACGATGATATGTCTTGGAGATTGCACACCCTCCTCAACATCAATATCAAGCTTCTTGGAAGAGTTCTCCATGATGCTACATTCCCATGGACTTTCAACATCTCCGAGATCTTCAACCACTTCTCCCCTTTCTTCAATGATCGTAGGCTTCTCCAATTGTTCCAACACAAAATTTGACTCCTCCTTTTCCACCGAATTTTCCAATTTCTCCTTCATGCTTTGCTCTTCTTTTGACTTTTCACATGTGTTCACGGAAGTACCTTGAGTATTTAAGCATTGGTGAGCTACAGTGTACACTACCTTAGTCAAGTTGGTCACGAACTCAAGTGTATCCCATTTCATGGCCTCTTGTCCTTGAAGTAACAAAGTGAGAGAATCGTCCATTGGGGCTTGTGGTGGGTAGGAAGGTTCGTTGTTTTGGAGAGAGAGTTCATAATAGGAAGGTGGTTCTTTTTGGTAAGGTTGTGGAGATTGTGTGTATTGAGGTGGTTCTTGGTAGTGATCTTGATAGGGTGGTGGTTCTAAGGGCTCTTGCTCATAATGATCATAAGAATATGGTAGGGGTGGTGGTTATATGAGGGGTAGGGATCATAGGAAGGTGCTTGGTATGGGAAGGCTTGTGAGAATGGTTGAGGTTCATGTTGAGGGTGAGAGTCATAGGCATATGGTGGCGGTGCTTGAAAATCACAAGGTGAGTCATCATAGCCATTGGATTGGTATGCATCATAGAATGGCTCTTCTTCATAGTGCATTGGTGGAGGTTGTTGCCATGAGGATTGATCATATGCATATGGCTCCTCCCACCCTTGTTCATCCCATTCTTGATACACATCTTCATTATAGTCCTTATTTCCTACAACATGTTGATAACCAAACTCATAGCCAAGGTGAGAATTCATGATAGCAAGAAGAAAATGAAAACAAAATCAAATAAGAAGCAAGAAAATTAAATCCTAAAACTATCAAGAGCTAACAAAAGCAAACATATTCACACTATTCACATATATACAATAACCAATAACATAACACCATTGCTCATCCCCGGCAACGGCGCCATTTTGATGAACGGATTTTTGATGGTATAGAATTTCACAAATGAATTCTCGTTGCAAGTATAGTTTCTAAACCAAGCAATAACCCTTTCATACAAAAGTTGTTTGTCACTAGTACAAACCCCTAAAATTTATAAACCGAAGTATTGGACCTCGGGTCGTTCTCCCTAGGAATTACAATAAAGTGTCTTGTTATTGGTTATGAGTTATTTTGGGGTTTTGGATAAGAAGCATGAAAAGTAAATGGCAATGAAAATAAACTAACAACTATAAAAGGCTCTTGGTAAGGTGTGAGAACTAGAAGTCCTATCCTAGTTATCCTTCTCAATTGTGATGAGAATTGTTCATTGCTACCACTTAGTTAACCCTTACTAATTAAAGGAAAGTCAAGTGGATGAATTGACTTGAGCCACAAGTCCTAGCCAACTCCCAAGGAAAGACTAGCTTTAGTGCACCCCAAACCAATTAGCAATCTCTCCAATTATCAATCAACAAAGGAATTAGATAACTCAAGTGTCACTAATTACTCTACCTAGGCCAAGAGGAACAAAATCTACACTAAAACTAAAAGAGACATTTCAACAAACACATAAAGTGCAAGAGGAGTAAACATTATTAAATGCAAGAATTAAAGGAATCTACAACTACAAAAACAAGAGATCAACAATAGAAAAGAAAAGAAGACACATTTATTATGAATTACCTCTATTGAATTGAGAGAAAATGGAAGGAACAATAGTAGATCTACAACAAAATACAAGAACAACATAAAGGAAATTGCAATAAAAGAATAGAAGAAGATGAATGTAGCAACAAGGAATTGAGAGATAGAAGTAGAAGAAAACAAAGATTAAAACCTAGATCTAAGAACTAAACCTAATCCTAATTCTAATTCTAGAGAGAAGTGAGAGCTTCTCTCTCTAGAACTCTAAACTAAAAGTGATTAGTGGTTGGGAGTGATGATTAGTCCAAAAGTGATGATGATTCTCCTTCCCCCTAATCCTTCATCCTTTTATTCCTTTCCCTCAGCAATTTGGCGCCAAAAATGGGTTCAGAAACCCTCTCAAATCGCCAGGCACGTGTTGCATTAGTGAGGTCATGTGCCCTCATCGACGCGTGCATGCACGGTACGCGTGCGCGTCCCTGGCTAATTCTGCGATGTGCGCGCGAGCGCCTTGTGCGCGTGCGCGTGCATGGTTGACTTTGCTTCTTTGACTTTTTATGCTTCTCTCCACTTGTATGCTTCCTTCCTTGCTTCCTTTGATCCATGCCTAGCCTATTTCAATCCTGGAATTACTAGCAAACACATCAAGGCATCTTATGGAATCAAAGAAGAACTAGAATTCGTCAAAATAAGGCTTAAAAAGCATGTTTTTACACTTAAGCACAAATATGGGAGAGACAACAAAATCATTCTAATTCCTAGGCTAAATGTGACAAAAGGTTATCAAAATACTCTAAATTCAATACAAAACAAACCGTCAAATTGGGGTTTGTCACACCTCTGAAGAAAAAGGAGAATGAGTTGGAAATTAAAGAAACATACGTTAAAATCTCAGGCCAAAAATCAAGGTATAAATTTGTGACTCTGAACATTAAACTTTCCTAAATGAGATTTGTAATTTATTTTCTTCGTTTTCAGCTATGACTGTGCTATTTACGTTATGAAGTGGCTTGAGTTAATTGAGCCCGAAAATATTAAAAGGGCGAAGTATGAATGGGATAATTGGCCACAGGTAACTGTCTTTAAAACTATATAACTCTGTATTACTTTACTGGAATTAATATTGTTGTTTAAACAGAATATAGTTTTTAATTGTAGGAGGAGGTAGACCACTATAGAGTAGAATATGCTTCGCGGATACTATTCAGTGAAATGAATAAAGAGAGAGATCAAGCAATTAGAGCGAGTAATGCAATAAGACTGTCCAAGCCATCCTCAGTATTATTGAGTCCATTTTGTCAGATAAATTCTACTGATATAGAAACTGAGTAATCTAACTGCTAGCTAGTTTGTAAATTGAACAAATGCTGTAAAAATTTGCCATTTATAAACAAATTCTGTTCAATGAAATTTTTTTCCATAGTTAAACTGTCTGTGCTGTATTCAAAAGCTCTGTATTACAGGTGGTAAAATATGAAGGAAAACATCAAGGCAGATCGAAACACAAATCATAAACTTTTACATCGAACGGAAGTTTAATATACACCCAAGATTGCTTAAATATACACCCAAACTGTCTGTGCTATTAAACTGTCTGTGCTGTATTCAAAATATATGAATTACAGGTACTATAATATGAAGAGAAACATCAAATCAAATATACACCCATAACCTGCGATTTTTTACACCCAAAGAAAGTTGACTATACACCCTGAGATCTATCCCCCCTGATGCTTTGAGCCTAAAACCTTGAACCCTAAACACTTAAAACATAAACCTTTACCCCTAACCTGTAAACCCTAAAAACCTAAACCCTAAATATATGTATCTATATGTAGAATGTGAATCACAAGAAAATTCAGAAAAATACACCCAAAAGAACAGTGCTTTTACACCCATATTCTGTAACTATACACCTAAAGAGTTATCCCCTGCTCCTGGTACCCTGAACTGATAATTCATAACATGTCCTTGATATTGGCTGGAATTTGAATGCACCACTGATGCAGCATCAAACAAGTTTATCTGAATATAAGAAACTCACATATTAGCTAAACTATTAACGAGAAAAATAAACTCAATCACCACAAATTTAAAGAACATTACTTTTACCTCGCTTAAAACTTTCATTTTCTTCTTCTTTGTGGCATTTGCAATCTGTTTGTCCAACTTTGAACCTAGCCTATTTTCTGGACGTCCTCTTGTTCGAATCCTTGGCGGGCTTTGAAGCTCGTTAACGGATTCCAAGTTGGCGTCTTCGTGGGATAAAGAAGATGTCCCCTTCCTTTTGGCTTTTAATGATTCCATCTCAGCCATGACGTTATCGTACACACGGTACAGAATTGTAGTCAGCTCCTCCGATTCGGATGCAAATTCGCAAATATTTTGCGAACGAAAAACCAATTGGTCAAACCTCTTGCTTCTTGGCTCCAACAGTGGCTCGTCGTGGCTGCTCTTGATGTGTGTGTGTCGCCTCTTTACCTTTTTGCTCCATCGTTCCAGTATATATCTCGGAGACACTTGGCTTACTTGTTCAAAGCTTAACACGCTTAGTGCGTGACGACACAGTATACCTCTCGACTCGAATAATAAGCATTGGCATTTTACCTCGGCTGCAACTGAGTCGTAAGTAACCACAAACTTGTTGAATATTGAGCTGGAAACTTGTTCTCCGACTTCGTATACTGAATAGCCTAGAGCGGAATTCGTTAATCTGGTGATGCAATTCGCCTTTTCTCTGAATTGCGCTTGGACTTCCCTAAACTTTTGATGAGTGTACACATCTTGAAACTGAGTTTCAATGGAGGATTTCGTTGCACACGGTATGACCGTATGAAAATTTGCAGCATCTGATTTTCTCTCTGCTTGCTCCCGGCTTTCGAGGCAATTATCGTATTATTTGACGAACTGAATAAGCGAGCTATTCCGGGTGATAAACTTGTTAAAAAAGGAATGCATGCTCTCGCTCCTTTGTGTGCTTCTCATTCCTGCCCAGAAGTGGTGATCCAGATAGATAGGAACCCATATATGACGGTCTTCATACAGATCTGCAGAATACACCCAAACACAGACTATAAATACACCCGAAAAAACATGCAATTTACACCTCTGTTGCAGATTTTTAACAAACATTACCTGAAAGCCACTTATTGTCCACAAGACCAAAATTCAGCAGAAAATCATTCCAATTCCTATCGAATGAGTCTTTGCTATGAGAGTTCCAAACAACTTGGCTCATTTCTTGTTCAATATCTGCATGTCCCTTGTACCCGTTTAATTTGCTTGGTATCTTCATCATGATGTGCCAAATACACCAACGGTGAATTGTTGTTGGCATACAGGCCTCTAAAGCCCTTTTCATTTATGCGCATTGATCGGTGAGAAACCCTTTCGGAGCGTTTCCTCCCATGCAACGAAGCCAACATTCAAATAACCATTTGAATGATTCAATTTCTTCGTTTTTCATCAAACAGCATCCGAGAAGTGTGGACTGACCGTGGTGATTCACCCCGACAAAAGAACCACAAACCAAATTATACCTGAAACAAATTACCACAGTGTAGAATGCAGAATCATTAGGTACACCCAACAAATGCTTCGTATACACCCAAAAAAACAGCCAATATACACCTCTGCGGCAGATTCATAAAAATACATTAATTTAGCATCATAAACAGGGACAGTTTGTTACCTATTTGTATTGTAGGTGGTGTCAAATGAAATAACATCTCCGAAATACTCAAAGGCAGCTCTGCTTCTTGCATCGGCCCAAAAAGCCAGCTTAATCGATTGATCCTCCTCGAGTTCGAGCTCAAAAAAGAAATTCTAATTCTTCTCTTTCATTCTTAACAAATATTTCTCGAATTCCTTTGCATCTTCTTGTTCGGAAACATTCTGCACTTCCCTGGTAATGTAATTCCTCATATCCTTTTCGATAAAATTTAACTCGCGGTGACCCCCGGCAGCCGCAACAAATGATTGGTAGGTTTTGCTTGATCTGATACCGGCCTCCTCATTATTCTCTATTATACGATGAATGGACATGCTTAGTTCCCTGTGCTATTTGAGCATCTCTGCTTTACTTGGACAGTAGGGGTGTGAATGATCCAGCACAACCTTTGAAATGATCCAAGCACCGACATCCTTCAATGTGTGTATATAAATTCTTGCAGGACAGTTTAAACCGGCTGTTGGATTAGTCTTCTTGGTCGGAGATATTTTAGATTTCCATTTTCCCTCTCTGCTACATGTAATCACTTGATTCTTAATCTCGTTTCCCTTCCTATTTGTGCTCCGAACTCTTGTAGAAAAACCTGCAGCCTTGGCGTAGTTCCTGTAAAATTTTCCAGCATCTTCAAGGGTGGTAAAGGTCATTCCAACCTTCGGAACAAATTGGTCATCAACAACAGAGAGAGGCTACAGAATACACCATGTCAAAAACTAAAAATACACCCAATCATGTCTGATATAATACAGCCGAACCGCAACAACTCAACTAAAATGACAATAAAAGCCATAAACTGTAAATACACAGGCTGCAGAATACACCATGTCAAAAACTAAAAACACACCCAATCATGTCTGATATAATACACCCGAACAACAACAACTCAGCTAACATAACACAAAAAGCCATAAACTGTAAATACACCCACACTTCTCGCAAAAATACACCCAAAAAAGTTCTGATCTACACCCGAGCATCTGCTATAAATTCCAGATAATTAATCAAAACTAATACATTACATTCAATCGACAGATTCATGTTAACGTGTTAGTTTCACATTCAATGTTCACGAATTATTCAGCTATACAATGCTATTCAAATGACTGCAACAAAATTCAAAGTAATCGTATGTAAATCAAACCTCAGGAACTTCGTTAGATTCAAATTCATAATCCACTTCGCCCTGATTCAGCTGACAATCTGAGGTTGAATCATCCATAATCTTCAAAATGAGTTCAAACTTTAATTTCATAAAACAACAAATCAAATAGAAAACGAAGCTGGAGTTGCAGAGAGAGCAACTAACGTAAATGACGAAGAACATACCAGTGAGAAATGAGGAAAAAAGAACGATCGAGAAGAAGCAGGGAATAGGCGCGAGAAGAAGAACGAGCAAATCTCTGTATAATGAAAACGAAGAAGGAAACAAATCTTTTAAATTTGGTAGTTAGATAAAAGCGGGATCTCTAATATAGCGCGTGTATACGACGTATGTGTAGCAGCGCGTTTTGGGTTTTATTTGTTAATGAACTTGTAAAGCATACAAGCCATTAGGGCTTGTATGCAGAGCTTTTCTGTATTTGATATTACTCAAATTTAATAGGTTAATGATTCTGATTTTTTGTAATTAATTAGAAAGTTTCATCTCTCTTTCTCTCTCCTATCTCTCTCTCTCCAAACTCAATTTTGTTATGAAATATTTCTTTATGTAAGAATATTTTTAATTTTTTTAGGTAAGAATATTTTTAATTTTCTATATAATAAGTATCTTTTAAATTATCTAGTGGATAAGATGTCACGTTTTTTTATTTATTCTAAAAGTTTAAAATTAAATGATAGTAGCTTTTTTTTAAGACAAAAATCTATAATAATATAAAATGGTAATATTAAGTTTCACGTTCTTATATACGAGAACATTATGGTTTATTATATTATATATTATCTTTGTATCACATAATAAAAAATAAAATTCTATATCTTATTTTTGTTACTTATTTTACTTTCTTTTAGTTGTCCAAATTAGCCTATATATTATCAACTCATTTCTGATATTTATGCAATAATTTTTCTCTTCTAGTAGTTATCCATTAATAAATATTGAATTGCCCAAATTCAAACCTATTCTCTTGAACCACCTTTTAATCATACGGTTGGAATCGTTTATGTAAGACCCAGAACCTTTGAAAAGTCTTATTATGATCAAGTCTCAAATCATATAGTTATTTATAGCCTTAATTTCAGAAATCATTTTATTAAAGATAATTAAGGCAAGTTTTGATTTATTGAATTTGAGACGAGTTATGATTATTATCCAATTTTATAATTATTGGATTATTTTCTATATTTAAATTATAAAGTTGATAGTTATAAAATAATAAGAATTTTATATGATTTGAATTAGGTAAGTAATATTTTAAATATTACTATTGCTATTTTGGAAAAATGAAGAAATTAAGTATATTATTTCTAATTATTTGATTTGGGCATTTTATTGAAAGTAATTTGTAGAAATTGATGAGCAAATAGTATTTTCTATATACATCTAGTGTTGGATTTAATTTTGGTTTCAATTACCATATTATCCCCAATTTTAAGTGAAATTACTAAAATACTCATAACCCTAATTTTTGAAAATGAAACCCTAACCCTAAAAACCCTAACCCGTTACCGTTTCCCATCAGAAGCTGCAGTAGCAGTCGCAAGCCCCTTTCTCCCCCCAAAAACGAAAAGCACACACACAAAACAGGGGAGGAGAACTTCTGAGAGAGCTTAGGAAAAGAGAGGGGGCTTCACCCACGCCGCCATCGTCCTCACTGCAACTCACCACGAGCCGCCGATCGTGCTCCAGTTCAGCCCGCCACCGCCGCACCATCGGCGCCGTCGCCAGGGAGAGCGGAACTGAGGAGAGGGTTGGTCCGCGAGTGATGGCTGTCGCGGGCTTGGGGGCCGCCGCGCCTTCGTCACCACCGCGCCCATGCCGTGTCGCTGCCGTCGCCCTCCCTACATCGCCGCCGTCGAGCTCGCGAGCGTGGAGGAGGCACAGCACCGCTGGTTTCGTCGGGTTTACGCCGTCGAACCCGTCCCTACCACCGCTGCTGACCACACGCACAGAGAGAGAGGGTGCATGGAAAAGGAGCCACCGCGGGGTTG